>NW_009260182.1:13059567-13127332 GCF_000687185.1 Egretta garzetta
CTTAGCCATTTAAGAGAGGTGTCATCAACTGAAACAAAACCTTAGCTGTTTGTTAGGCCTGACAACATATGGAAGAGAGGGAGGTCTCAGAATTAAGGCAGCAAAACCAGTACTTACGTTTTCCCTCCCGTCCTTTTTATATGTATCTTGGGATTCACAGACTAGTTGATTAAATTGGGATATTTGAAAATTTACTAGAACAGATTATTTAAAAATCAATTTCCAAGCACCTGGGGGTAATAAGATAATAAACAGACAACACATATTTGTCAAGAACAAATCATATTAAACCAACCTAATTTAATTTTTTTTTTGTTTGTTTTTGGTCAGAGTAGTTAGTCTAGTGGATAAGAAGGAAGAAATATTTGCTATGCATCTTAACCTAAGCAAATAAGGGAAATCCAGTTTAGCTGAAAGTGCTAGAAGATGAGCACACATGGGCTGGAAATAAGGAATGCAAAAAGCAGGCTTTGACACAAGATTAGAGCAGAGAACATTTCTCCTTGAATTCTGAAAGGCCTGTTTGGGTCAGTCACCATTATGTAGTCATGAATGATTTAGATATTGCATAGAAGACATCAGCATTCTAAATAATTTAAGAATAGATTATTATAAGAATATATAAAATTATCTTGATAAATTCTGGAGCAAAAGTGAAAAGTTTCATGAGCAAACACAAACTATTACATTTTAAAAGAAAACATTCATAAACACAGAGGTGATACAACTGGTTAAATTCAACAGAAACAGAAAATTGTAAGTCATCTAACTTTGATGCTCAAAAAATTGATAGACTGTTCTGAAATAAGCAGTATCAGGTAACTGAAGTGTCATATGAAGATGCAAAATGTTGCTATTTCATTTTGTTTGAAGTTTTTGAGGCCTCAGCTAGAGTCCATTGTGGGGCATCCCACTTTCAGAAAACAAGTGATCAGATAAAATTACTCTTGACGTGATTTGATTTGTTAAATCTAAAAAAAAATATAGGGCTGAAAAGCAACATGATAATAAAGTGTGTTTCACATTGCACGTGATCAATCGTTTTCATTATATGAAGGGAAAGCTGGCTTATTTGTGACAGAGGAGATATAGTTCTGATATGAGGAAAACATTTTAAACTATTTAGAAGAAATAAATTCATTACTACTTGTGCAAGGCTGTAATCATCAACGGTTATTATGAAAATAAATGTCAGGATAGTCTACATAGACTTGAAATTGCCAAAAAGAAGGAACTACGCAGAGGTGATAGCTCTGAAGTCACTTGCCACTTTCTTTTTCTTTCTCTGTAGTTAAGTAGGTTGATCTTAGCCAATTTTGTTCGTTTTTAAGATTCTGCTTCGGCAAAAAATGAAATAACTTTTCTAGAAGAGCTTTGTACTTTCAAAGCCAAGAAACACCATGGTCAATGGACAGGTCAACAGGCCAGAGAGGGAGAAGGAACTAATTAGTTAGCTTTCAGGAAGAGAGGACTTCTTAAGAAGGATGTAATACTGCTGATGTGACAAAGACTCCCAGCTAGGAACCCCATACACTCTTGTTATTCCCTCTTGCTACAGCATCTAGGACCAACATATTGAAAATCACTGAAGCTGAAACAAAGTCAAACTGCGTAAGAAATCTGGCAATTCAGCCTGTGGAATTAAATTCACACTATTTGTTCAATTGTAAGATTTTTGAAGTTGACATTTGGAATCAAGCCTCTTAAGAGGCTGCTACAGCACAGAGTACTTTGGTCATATAATGCACCTTTTTAGTTTTCAAGTAGAAGATATGAGGCAAAACCATTAACAAGAGTTCTAAATGTGCCATCTCCCAATTCAGTGTCTGGAATTTTGTTGCAAATTGAAAGTTTACAAAGGTACAAGCCAATTCAGAGAGACATAGAGTACCTTACCACCTACCTATTAGTCAGTTCAGGCTATTGCTTGTCCAGCCAAAGTATGCTTAGAAGATGGAACTAAAAAGACTGTTTTAAGGAACCTACCTTGTAGCTGAGTATGTATACAAAGTACACATATTCATTAAAAAGAAACAAGTTAAAAACAACAGGGACTTTGGTGATTCTGGGAATGATTTTTGGTAACGCTATTTAAAGATAGAAATATAGAGATTACAGTATTTATATTGACAAACTGTTGTGCATGACAAAAAGATTCATGAAAGGAAAAAAGCTTTCAACTTTAAAGCCTGAAATTTTGAATAAAGCATATGTCTGGAACTTAAACAAATAGAACGTATTTGTCAGCTTTTGTTAAAATATTTGAAGGTCATCCTTTAAGACATTGAAGAGGGCATGTGTCAGGCTGAAACATTAAAAAGCCTTTGGCTGTATTTAGGTTTACTAGATAATCTGAGAACTTCAGGAAATCTCAGCATCTTCACCCAAAGCACTCGGATCTTCATTAAAAAGTGTTTAACTTAACTTTCAGAAGTTAACCAAATGACAAAACACAGAATAAACTCCAACTTTGAACATAAATAGCCTTACCATTCTATAGACATCCCTCTACTGCATGAACAAGCACTGTGCTAACTACCATGACAAGCTCTTTGCCTCACAGTTCTTACCAGTGAAGCTATCTGTATTCCGACCATAAAGACTCCATCCTGTCCAAAAGTAAATTCAATTTATCCCAGCTGTAGTGCGGGCATTTATGAATTTGTGCCAGCGTGTGCACAGATCTGCACTGGAATAGAAAAACTAACACAATCAGAAGCAAAGTTATATATATATAGAGAGATTTTGTTTCAATATTTTAATACATCAGTTACAGCTCAGAAGAACATCTTTGTGGTTTAAGAGGCATGATCCATATCATACTGCATTGCCTGCACGTGTGAAAATGGCTTACACCACTTAGTTACTTCTTTGTAAAAATTGGAGTGCTTTCAGCACAGACAATTCTAATGAAGACCTTTTATTCATATTACCTTTGTGTATTTCCTGGCTACATTTCATAATCTTACAAGTCCATCTTGCAAATGGTTACTTAACACAAACCAGTCTAGGCCTCTCTTTCTGAGAATTCAGTACTCAAGGAAGAGGTAAGAGGGAGAGAAACATAATATGATTACATGGTAATAACACCCCAGTCAGCCATTTCTGTATAGCAGGTAAATATGTTTTATTTCAGAAGCTTTACAGTTGCTTTATTGCAAACCATATATTTATCAAAAGCTAAAATACTTGCTTTTTAGAGGATAGGTTTTTATTCTATAACCTTTTTTTATTCAAAGGAAGCAGCATTTTTTAACTTACTATACTTTAAAACCAAAAAGGATCTTTGTCTATTCTTGGAAATAGGATAAGCTGTGCACTATCTACATTTTGAGTTCTTAACCTGTGAAAATCATTGCTTGGTTCTTTGATTAGAAAGGTGTATTTGACTGCTTTTCAGATAGGAGTCATCTTCTAAGCATTTTGAGTTATCCCAAGGCATCTCCATGCCTTATTGCTTTGGGCTTATATAACAAAACTTTTTTTTTTTTTAATGGTTTAGTTCAGCTGAAAAACCCCCACATTTTTCATCTGGGTCCTTGCAACATGATATTTAGCTTTGGTGCTAATTTTATTCAATGTTTATTTAGGCATTAAAATGCAAACCCTGTGTTTGCATGCATATCTATATTTTTAATAATCTGTAAAAAGAAGCACATAATTCTTCTGAAGGTATGGATACCGGTGAACAATGCAGCAGAAGACCTAGATAGTGCTAAAACACAGTCCCTCTATGTCAGTCAACAAGCAAGTCTGTCTGATTAAGGAGAGTTCCACTGGAGAGACTGCAATTCACTTATTACTGAAAAAGGCAATGGAACACAGAAATAAGTTACTTAACTTGAGATAACATGCAAGCAAATGATAATTGAGAAGACACTGCAACATCAACAGGATTTGGCAGTTAGGGTACATTTTAACAAATCTTCAACTCAAACGATGTTCCCATCATACCATATGGATCTCATAGCTGGAAATTCATCAGCAGTGCCAACAGATGTCAAAAAGCTTTCAAAGCAACTGCCTTAGAAAAGATTATATGTATTAACTTAAAACAGTTTATAAACATCCAAAAATTTCTCCGAGTTCATCAGCCTTCTCTCCTCCCTGCACTTGCCCTGAAAGACCATGAAAATATTCTGAGCCTCACAGGAGGAGTGAAGCCTGGGTATTTTCCATTGCAGGGCAGCAAAATGAAGATGCTGTGCGCCAAATGAAATTCTCTCCAAATGAGAGTACTTAGAATAGAAAAAAAGAAGTGGATTTAGCAACACAGAAAAAAATTCTCAACAGGACAGTGGTGGCATAACCTTATTAGTGGCTTAAGCAACATTTGATTGTGTGGGAAAGACTGAATGGAACAAAAATGTTGCATAAATGCTAATGTTATGCTGGTGGAATCTGAACTTTTCAACCTTTCCAACAAAACTTTCTGAAGAAGGCAGAGAAAAAAAAGCCAATTTCTCTTTTTTTGACTAACACGCAGAAATGTTTCTCTGTTGTGTATAAATGTTCCCTCCCTCCCATGCCATGCAGAAGAAAACCCCACCTTTCTGGCCAATTTAGTGGCCTCAGATGGAAGGGAACAATTTGACACCAATTAAGAGAAGATAGAAACACTTTCCCCACCCCCCAGTCTATTCATTAAAATGTGGCTTGTTTGGCTCATGCTCTGAGAAAACATGGGAAGTTGTCCTGAAATATTATTATTTCTAAATACAGTATTTCTATTTAGTGCATAAGACTTTAAATTAATCTTTTTATTCATTCTATGGAACATTGAAGCCTGTTTTGCATCTATTCTTAAAAGAAGAAATTCTTAATAAATTCTGTAGAAATAAAATATAACATTAAGTTATGGTGATGTGACCACATGGTATGTAACTGAATAATCTGAAGTCACTAATTCTTTGGCATTTCTCTTTAGAATGAGATAGACAGAATGAAAATTTACCTGCCGTAATAAAATAAAATAAATACCCGCCCACACAGCAAATCAACACAGAGGTCATTGTAGTGGTTTTATTTTTCCCTTTTTCTGAGAAATGAGTGTTATCTTCTCAAGCAAATGAGATAAACACCAATATTATCAGGAGACTATTTTTTACAACTAATGGATGTCTTTCCTTAGCAGTCTTCTCTATATGGGACACTTGAGGTTTAGGATATGTCATTATTACAGAATGGAAGGCAACATTATGAATAATTACAGGCTTCCAATATCAAAATCCACATTTCACTCAAATAGCTATAGTACTTATTAAATAATGAATGATATAGAGCTAAGCAATTGTGGAATTGGGGGTGCGTGTTGCCTTTTAAATATAATTTAGAAGATTCAGAAGATGACAGTCAGAGAAAACTAAGGATCTGATGCTACATGAAGCACAATTTCTAGTAACAGTCTCTGGGTAAAATCTTTATATATTGTTTACTGGGACACTAATTCTTCCTGGATACAAAAGACTACTGTCAGGGTATTGTAACTCAATATATACAACTTATGGACTACCCGAGTGAGATGCAGTATTTTGTAGTTGCTTGTAAAATGAATTTGTCAAAGGGTATAAAGAA
This sequence comes from Egretta garzetta, assembly GCF_000687185.1. NCBI lineage: Eukaryota > Metazoa > Chordata > Aves > Pelecaniformes > Ardeidae > Egretta > Egretta garzetta. Next base: position 13,065,142 of record NW_009260182.1, read on the forward strand.
AAGTTTAGTCCATTTTTTATAGAAAAGCAATAGTGTTTTATGATATGTTGAAGCAACCATCTATTTGATACAGAACACGTCAGTTTTATATAAGGCAAACTAGAGAACTAAAAGCACTCCACCTAGAAGCATGGAAAGCTTATAAAGGCTGATGTGTTGGAAAAAAAAAAAGAAAAAAGAAAAAAAGATATTGGAGCTGCTAGCTCAAGAGAAATAAAATATGAAGGGAACTACTTTTGCTTCTTTCCTCTCTGACCCTTCTTCACAGGCAAAAAGGCAATAACCTAAGTTTTATTGCCTGGCTAGCTGATGAAGAATGTCAGCCCTATTTAGTCAATGGATTTCAACACGTGAACCATGGATCTCCGAGAACCTGTGGACTGATTCTAAGAGGTCTATAAAACGTACTAAGAAAAATAAATTCATAGATAGTGTATACCAACCAATGGAATTAAAGTTTCTGTGTCTGTCTACACCACCAGTGAAACTACACCAATGTCCCAGGAACCAGAATGGCTGAAAATCACTGGTACATGAACCTGAAGGATCACATAGGATTGTACACATGATGCTTCTACATAGTATTAAAATTAATTTCCCAAAATAACAAATAGTAATGTGAATATGTTAGCATATGTTTTCCATTTCCTTATCTACTGAAGGAGAGCACAATCTTAAATTATCTCTAAAATGCTACCCAAATAAAATCAAATAGTCAGATCATCCAAAAGAGTAAGACCTCATCTTAGCTGCAAACAAATCATAATGAAATATCAGTGGAGTAAGTGACCATGACAGCAATATTTTTTAAACCATGAAGCTATTCAGGAACATATTTTTGAATGGTCAAAATGAAGCATACATTTTTATGCTTTTGCTATTATCATACTTACACTTAAATATCTATATATGTGTGTGTATATATATATTTATTTTAAAAAGTCCTAAGTAAAAATTCTCAGGGAGAGTTATACAAAAGCAAGATAATTTCTACAGAACTCAGAAAACAGGGTATCACTGCATCTTTACCATGTATTAGAATGAGCTTAGTAACTTCAAAGCCAGTGCAGCTAATTTTGAAGTATTTGAAAGATTATTTTTAGCTACTCATGTTAAGCAGTCATTTCTAGGAGCCTACAAGAATTACACAATTATTTCTAATTTAATAATTAATATTTTAGTGATATTAATAATTAAATTCATTTCTCAACACAGGAACACTATAAGCTTTCTTCAGGTCCCAAAATGAGAAAAATCAAGTACATATGAGAGGCAGCTCCTTTGGCATAGTTCTGTCATGACCGCTCCCAGGCAAGGCAGTGTATATCAGGCCTTTCAGCCAAGTACATCCAATCACACAAGATGCTGAATACCAGATCTTATGTATACTTTTTTTTTTGGCAGAACATGCACTGTGCAATACTGGAAGTGCTGTATTTTTCATTAGTAACAGTAAGACTTTCAGAAATCACCTCATTTTCTATTCAGAGAAAGTTTCTCAGCTGTCATTTACTGGAACACAAACATTATTACAGATTCAGCATCTGATTTTCACTGAAGTCCAGAGCTCTTTTCGAGCTGAGCTGTTATTAGTACAAAAACGTACAACAGTCACAGACCAAATCCATGCTTCACCTAAGTCAACATAGCTTATCCTAAGTCACAATGCTGCCTTCTTCTCTAAAAAGAAAGCCCCTAATAACAACAACTTATAAGATATTTCCCTAGTCAAGACTGCACAAGAAAACCCAGAGCTGCAAACTGGTGGACGCTGGAGAAATGTTCTGGGACACTCTCTTCAGGCTAGCCCTGCTCTGACACCTTTCCCGAAGCACTTGCTTTTAGCCACTGCCAAAGACTGCATAACAAATTGATTAATCTTTAGTCTGGGCCATTTGCATGTTTGTAGCTCTTTAGCGATGTATCCTAGGCTCGGGATCAGTTAGTTAATGATGATATTAATACAATCTAGACACCATATATTTATGGAAGCCTTTGAAATTCACGGGCTGTATCCCACATAAGAAATGAGCACAGGCCACTTAGAGGAACTACCTCCTCCCATAGTATACGCATAGGTTGTGACTTCTCAAGACCTTCAGGGGAACAGGAGAAGGATATTCTGTTGTGAAAGAGCTGAGGCTGTTTTCACATCAGGCTGTTTTCACTGTCTGCACTGTCCAGTGCAGAAAAACATGCCCAGACCATGGCTGTGACTCAGGCATGTTTGTAGTCGACAGGCACCACTGCAGTGCTAGGGACTGTATTCAGGGAAGACTGCAGCTGTAAACACTGTATCCGTTACGTTATTCCTGAGGGAAATGTGGATATGAAAACCATTTGAAAAAACTGCAAAGGAACTATCAGGTAGATTTAATTTTGTGAAGATAATTAACACTGGCATAATTTAGACTGCAACATTAAACACCAAAGTGTCTTTTACTTTTTTGCTTTTGTGTTTACTGACAACTTGTTGCTGCTTTGATTAGTATTTCCTTTCCTAGATATAGGGACATGTGCTCCAGTCAGCAGTATTTTTACACAGGTGTTTAAAGTTCAGGAGAATGTTCACCTTCCAGCTACATTTCAAGTGTGTGTATGCCTGCACTTGCCTTCCTCAGCATTGACTTCTGCAGCTCTTTCTCTCGGAGACTTGATCAGTCTGAACCTTCAGTGAGATGGTAAATATAGCATGCATTTAAGTTCTTAACCATTCACATAACTGACTGAAGGTCAAGCCTATTAGGCTCACTTCAGCTCACATCAATTATCCCTACCACTGAAGGTGATGTAACTACAATTCCAGCTAATTAAGTCTGTAATATTGAGATAGAGTGCTTAATAAGGCACAACATGGGAGAATCAAGTTAACTCTGTCAATCTTCTTTGTAATAATGCATTTTGTCATATAAACAGTCCAACAGCCTGAGATTTGTAGATTTGCAGTTGGGTACCTTTTTCTGATAGGCATAGACGAATGTGTTCTTCTTGTGGTAAAATATCCTTCAATGGCATTGTGCTAAATATATCCTAATATTGAAAAAGGTAAAGCTTATTTTAAATTCCAGAAATAATTTACCACCTGTAAACGAGAAAACCAGAGAAATACCTTCCAAGCATCATCTAGTTAATAACTGTAAACAGAGAAGTATCTATCCAGTCATTCCTAGCAATCAGTGTTAATTTTCACTGTCTTTCCATAGCTGCAGATAATCACATTCCTGTTAATTTACAGCTATGTTTTAATCCTTAATTTAAAACTCTACTGAGATTTTTATTTTAGCACCTGAACAATCATTTGACAATGTGTGAAGTGGCAGAAGAAACCTGAGACCTAGGTTTTGTCCAAGGGTAAATATTCAAGGTAGAAAAGCAAGGAAACTTCCTAACTAAAGGGATATCCAAACAGTGACCCCATTTGAGGTGGCTGGTCATAACCTAGCCCATGCGTGTGGTTATACAGTCCTCCGTCTTATAGAATCATAGAATGTTTTGGGTTGGAAGGGACCCCTAGAGGTCTTCTAGTCCAACCCCCCTGCAGTGAGCAGGGACACTGCTAACTAGACCAGGTTGCTCAGAGCCTCATCCAACCTGGTCTTGAATGTTTCCAGGGATGGGGCCTCCACAGCCTCTCTGGGCAACCTGTTCCGGTGTTTCACCACCCTCAGCGTAAAGAATTTCTTCCTTATATCCAGTCTAAACCTACCCTGGTTTAGTTTAAAACCATTACCCCTTGTCCTGTCACAGCTGGCCCTACTAAAAAGATCTTCCCCATCTTTCCTATAGGCCCCCTTTAAGTACTGAAAGGCCGCAATCAGGTCTCCCCACAGCCTTCTCTTCTCTAGGCTGAACAAGCCCAACTCTCTCAGCCTGTCCTCATAGGAGAGGTGCTCCAGCCCTTGGATCATTTTTGTAGCCCTCCTCTGGACCTGCTCCAACAGTTCCATGTCCTTGTGCTGAGGGCTCCAGAGCTGGACGCAGTACTCTAGGTGAGGTCTCACCAGAGCAGAGTAGAGGGGCAGAATCACCTCCCTCAACCTGCGTCTTCCTAGTCTCTGGTCACACCATCTAAAAGGATATAGCTGCTGGAGTCTGGAAAAGTTGAGAACGCTTTTTCTTCCTTTCTGGGGATGACTGGAGAATCTCCTGCACCTTTTCTTTGTCCCAAACCTCAGGAATCAGCTAAGCCAACTAACTGAGGTAAGTAGATGCAGACTCAGCTCTGCTTGAAATAAATATTAGAGGTGAGCTGGACCACAACACTAATCTGACCTATACACCTGCTCAGGGTTTCAAAGCTGGACTACACTGTATTATAAGTTATGGTTAAAGTTTTTTGAAATTGAAATGAGAACAGTTAGGAATAGGAATCAAACCCAGAATAAACCTCATGTAAAATTCAGTGTAAATGTAGTGGTCACAGTTTTAGTCTTTACAGATGGAACTTCCACTGGTATAAACTGATTAATATAATTGACAATATATGCAAGTTAAAGATCTGATTCTAAAAATCTATAATGAACCAAGATCTTACACAGGAACTTCTACACATTCTATTGATGTCTTTACATTAAAAGTTTTAATTTAAAATCACTAGGACAAGTGACCTTATTTTCATATATTTTCATGATGTCTGTGCAATACTATTGATGTTAAATATTACTAATTCAGTAATTTCTAATTGACAAGGCAGGACTCCATGCTGCCTTACTCATTTGGGATATTATTTAGCTGATGCTTAACATGAAATAATAATTATAATTTCTAAACATAAATGTACTGCTACAGTAGCACTCAAGTTAAAGTACAAGGAGTGCAAAACCCTTCTATCAAGCTTTCTATGACAAATTAGCATTCAACCCTTGCCACTAGCGGAGTGCCATTAATTATGCTTAGACAGCACAACAAAGACAACAGGTGCTTGTAGGAAGGTCACATAAAGGGCTTCACATGGAACTAAGAAGTGATTGTTACGATAGGGCAAGCAATATACAGTCTGAAGAACGTATTTCTTGAAAACAGTTAATGGTTCTAAACAAGGAAAAATTAGCCAGTATCCCCAAGAATATCATAGGCTTTTAGATTAAATATAGTAATAATAAGCACAGATGTGCCAATAAAACATTTCATTAAAGATGTCGCAACTTCGTCTGCATTAACTGGCTTTAACTACAATTTTATTTTATCTACAGAAGAAAGTCTTACGCTACAGCTAAATAGCAGCTTTTAAGATGTATTCTTCTGATCTGAACATGTTGAGTACTTCTCATCACTTTTGTAAGTATCAGGAAGAAATAGGGGACACCTACTTTGCTACTAAATTTGTTATTATAGATGAAATGAAGAATTAACTCAGCTGTCCATGGCACAAGAAAGCTTAAAAAGAGGTTTGATGAAAATGGCTGTATTTGTATAGCTGGGGTATACTCCTCATCGAAAAGCAGAAGAGACGCCAGCAATATTATTAACATGGCTACAACTCTATTATGCAACTAGAAGTACTTGGTAGTCCTTCCCATTTTCATCTGTTCCACTTTATGGTAACTGATTGCTCCTGTTCTACTCATCTCATGCCCATTGCAGAGACTTCTCTAATTTAATTTTCCAAAAGATGTTGTACCAGATCTTTTTCTTAGTAGTTATAGAATTTGACTGTGTTGAACATACTTGGACTCCTAGAAGCAAAGGGAGGAACCTGCAGAACAGAATAGTCTTCTGGGCAGTAACAGAAATGCGGCAACTATCTGCCCATCATACACAGTATTTCAAAGGGAAGCTCCTTTGTATGCTCCAGCTGCTGTCCTGGCCATTTTCTACAACTGCTCAAATACTAGACTGATGTTTAAAGCACTATATGTTGTCTGTTGTACAGTATAATGGCCATTCTGTTGTAAAACCAAAAGACAACTTCTCTACTGCACCCCATTAACAGCCATACACAGGTCATGATTATCCTGGTGATCCTAAGTCACAAAAACAATCTACACGATGGTATCTAGCAGTGGAGCATGATTCTGAACAACCAGCTACACCTTTGTCATAAAAGCCAAGATTATGTATTTTCTGGCTCTACTTTATTAGTCCTCTCCATGTTTTAGCAAGAAGAAAAAGGAAGAGATAACACGCCAAGAATTTTCTTCCCCCTGGTGACCCACACAAAAGATTACCCTGTCACCTCCACCTCTGACACCAAGGAGTAGAGCACATTTCTACCCTGTGAATGAGTAGGCCAGCTTTATCTTAACTAAAGAATGCGAGTGCCTCCTTGATTTTCTAAGCAGTAAGACTGGCTATTAGGATATCATCAACTGGTACATAATATAGGCTACCAAAATCCTAACACTACCTCCACTTCTGATTAAAAAAAGAGAGGTTGTCTTAAAACAAGTATTGAATATTCCTTAAAACTTTCTTCTTTTATATACAGATTAACATATGTAAAATTTTGAGTCTGCTGCCCTCCTCCAGGCAAACCACCTCTAAAATCATTAATATCGAAGTGTGAAATACAGTTGAGCTGATATTTCAGCAGATAAGTCAATTTAGGTGATCTTCTAAGTTTAATAAAAGCATTATACCTTTCTTCAAGGTTCCTGGGACATCTGAGATTGGAGAACCACCAAGAACAACTGCAAGTCCATCATGTGAAAAAGTACAGATCCTTACAAAGAATCCCTTATTCGGGTTTGGTAGACCCTTGTTCACTTGGAATCTTGTTCATTCTGTGAATAAACACGTGATACAGGCCACAACAATGGAAATCAAAGGAGCTGAGATGGTAGCAATGGGAAAATAGGTACTTGAGGAGTAGATGATGTGACCCAAGGTTCACATTATGTGGTAGCCTTTTTCTTAAGTACTTCCTCTTATGGTACAATCCCACCTTCTAAAAGGATAATACTTAAGGTTCCTGTATCTTAAAACAAAAATGCAAGCAAACCACCACAGATCCCTAGACATTTCTGTGATTTATCTACTCTACTGTATAAGTTCTTGCTCTGGGCATTTAAATTAACCATGATAAAGTCATGATCAATATATATATTTTCATCTTTCATGCTTATATCAATATTAAACTTCTGGTTTTATGCAGTGAGAATCATCCCCAAAGTATTATTTTTCAGTGAACTATTAAGATATTTTTTTTAAATCAATAACAAGACTGACATACAATATATATCATAAAATACCCATAAAAACATATTTAAGATTTCACTGTCTTTCATGCGGATAGTAAATGGCAATTAGTTCTGCCAGTAGAGCAAAAGATGTGCAAGGTTAGCTGAACGTATACTAAATATTCAATTCCTATAGAAGAGAGGTGAAAGATAAGAAGGATGACAACGGCTATGTAAGTGACTTTTCAGCGCTTATGTTTTTGCTACATCTCTTGTATTTCTACGACCTATGATCATTCTCATTATTCTTTCAAATTTCTGAGGCAGGAATTCCAAAAACCCCTTTGTCTTGGCCTTAGTACCAGAAACATAGGAGGCAAGGGAAGAATAATGTCCTCTGTGCTTGAGTATGTCTCATTTAGTCTTGACTGGAAAGCACTTGAACCCTTGAATACTTAAGTCAATCCTCTTCATATCAAACAGGCTCCATCTTCACAATTAAAAAAACCCAAGGATAAATAATACTTATTAGCCTCCCAGAGGTATTTTGAGACTAGCTGGTTAACCCTTACAGAATGTGTTAATAATTAATGTACTGTTACATGTTCACTTACTATGTAAATCACCACCTTAGAGGAGGTTTTCCCATTGGCAAAATAGAATTATTTCTATGTTTAATGGAAGGTTAAATGAAAGCAAGAAAATACATAAACAGCTATTTCATATAAGAAATATGGAATATGAGAATTGAAAACAACTCCAATAAAGATTTGGATCACAACTCAGTGATCCCCCCCACTTATTTCATTTTAATCCACTTTTAAGGCATATTCCACAAGAAAGGAAGCTCTTACTCCTGTGGGAGATAAGAGTAAAAGCAAAAATGGAACAGATCCTGGAAACATTAAAATTAATGATGTCTGAGAAATCATTATGGTTATAAACCTTGAGCCTGACAGTTTTAATTCAAGGCTCACAAAAACTGAGAAACAGTTAAATAAACTGAAGGACCAGATGGTCTCAGCCTTTAGGGAATTCACTACAGACAGATAAATTGGGAAGCAGGAGTCAGCAGTCAGAAACTAAAGATATTCTGAAGTGTTTTGAAGGGTCTGATTTCTGATGAAAAACTTGAGAAGATCATTTTTCTTGAGAAAAACCAGAAATAAATGGTGTTGCTGAAGACTGTTCTTCTAAGAGATTTTTCAACATTCCAAAAGGTTCAAATTTGGTATCTCTATGCCCAAGTTCAGATCCCTGAAATGAGTTATTTTTGTAAGAACAGGAGTCAAGATTTACATTTGTTAAAGGAGGAAGAAAATTTCCTCCCTCTTTGGTTGCATTTGTAACTTCAACTTGTTTGATAAATAACTCAAAGTGATTAATGACCAGGGTGCCAAGTAAGAAGATTGAAACACTGAAGATTTAAATTAATTGCAGAATATTATCTCATTAAGTTCAGTAGCTACAGTGAAGGACAAGCATTGGAATCAGTTTTAATTACCCCAAACTCTTTAGCCTTGTAAGGGTAATTTGCATATTACCTTCCCCTCTCCTATTTTTTTTCCCAGCTGGACTTAAAAAAGTTTCATGCCTCTATGGAGGATTATTTACTTTGTGGTTGTGTTCTCACTACAGAAGACAGCCCCACTCTACTGAATTCTTCAGGTTGTATAATGCCATGGAAACTTAAGATTAAGGTAATAAAAATCTAACTTCTCTGGTAAATAAGACAGCTACCACTATCTTCTGAAAAAAAAAGTTTACTTTTATTTTCAAAAGTAGCTGAAAATAATTTGAAATTATCAAACTTTTTTTTATAATCTGAAAAGGATATTCTGATAACAACGTGGCATTAATTTAAATTTTGTATGTCAGTACACTTTGTGCTTTAAAACAAATTATTTCTAGAGTCTGTAACTTCAAGTAAGAATGGGAGTGTAAATACCTATTCTGGCATATCCCCTTCTTCACAGGGGAGCAGAAGTTATGGAAAGAGACAGCTTCTTTCAGCATTTGTCTGCTAGAAATGGGATTCAGGTTTTCTCATGTTTATACTACCAGACCGAATCTAGTTTTAAAAGCAGTAGTCAAAAGCTTAAATCACCTAGCCTGTTCAATAATGTTCCATATAAAACTACATGTTTTCTCACATGTTTTTAATTCTTACTGTTCATTTGTCCACAAAAAAATAAAACGTTATCACAATTGGATCTGGCAACCATAATGCCACTCTTGTCAGAAAAAAACAAGAATTAAATTGATATGAAAACTGAATTACCATTTCAGTCTTTAGGGGGCTCTCTTCAGGTCAAATCTCAAGTATTTTAGTGACAGTGTTGGGAAGCGTGCACTGTCTAGGAGCTTGCCCATGGGCTTTGTCTGTTGTTCCTTACATATGGAGATGTTTCACTTTCTAGGCCTTCAGTCGTGACAAACATCTCTGCAGTTGAAATGTAACAACATAAAACTTAAATTTCTTTCAACTTCTAGCACAGATAATTATAGGCAAACAGAATATCTTTCAAGTCATTAAAATCTGAGAAAAATATGGGAGCCTGGAAAAATTATGCTACATTTTCCCGATTTAAAAAAAAAAAAAAAAAAAAAAAAAGAGAGCAATTTAGTTCAGGTGTCTAGGACAGGTCACTAATGATGGATAATGCATCAGTGACTCATTTAAAAAAAATCAGCCTTTTTTAGCAAATGTGGACTCATCACTGAACTCTGATAACATCATTCTCAGTAATAAAAATCAGTCAACAAGAAAATCCACCCAATTTTTTAAATGATACAGACTGAAATTCTTTCCAATACATTCTTCTGTCTATGGAGAGACAAACCACACAACCTGTGCATTAAAACTTTCATTGTCTTCTGACTTATAAAGCTGTGTAAGAAAAGCCAGCTATACTAGAGCTAGTATTTTAATTTGTCAAATAAATTCACCGGGAAGGTTAGGATAATAAATTCTGCTATATATGTGATCATATTGTCTGGATTCCTCCTTTGGTATGACTGCTTTATCTATTTAGCTCCCGACAACTCCACAAAGCAGGTTATTTTCTGTTACAAGGGTTGGGGGTTTTAGTTTGTTTTTGAAAATGCTGTCCAACAGCTCAAAATTCACAAGATATCACAAGCAAGGAAGATGACTTCTGTTAGTGGAATACAGGGTAAGAAAGAGGGAGTTTGGGAGGAGATTCAGCAGGCCCTCCACAATACTTCGAAGTAACAGACCAAGAAATAGACAAGGAGTAAGAATTCCTGCTAATTCTCCAGAGTTAGAGAAGTGTGGAAAGAAGTTGCCTCTTAAAGGAAGCTATTCTATTGTGTGGTTTGTGACCAGTAAGAGGAATAAGAAGTCAGAAAGCAACATTAAAGTATTGGAGGACTCACCCCAGTGATGGCCTGAGAAGTGTTACAAGGGTGGCACACGAGCCCAAATGGGTTCACCATCAAGAAATATTATCTACACCGTTCTGGAAGACATTAAACATCAAAATGAAAGTACCCAACTGTTTATTTCAAAACTGGTGAAAAATTTGACCAGTTACTAAGTAGGACAGATAATACTGAAATTCAAACACAGGAAGAAGAGAATGGCCTGAAACTAACCACTTGAGTATCCATGACTTTTCTGAAAATATCAACAACCACCAACCAAAACCCCAAGCCCTGCAAACAAGACTAAAATTATATTAACAAAAGCCGAAATGCAGAAAATCCAAGTTGGGATAAACTTTTATTTTTGAGTTATTCTGTTGGCAAAATGCAGATGAACCACAAGATCTAGAGGAGCCCTCAATTATTCTCTGTAACCGGGGGGGAAAAAAAAAAAAAAAAAGAAAAAGAATTTACCAGTAAGGTCATTTGTACAGAAAAAGAATGCAATAGCACTGGTGAGGTCCTTTGGGTTCAGTATTGGCACCACAGAGTACAAAATGAATAAGATTTAATTTAAATCCCTGGAAGAGACTTTTCACCAAGAATCTCTCTCACACATACACACGTATATATGTACATACATACATTCTATAACAAAAAGTAAATAATTTTACAAATGAAATTTTTTCACTGCTTTGCCCTGTTTAATATGACTGTAGGTATACAAACATATTATTCAGTTTCCAGTCCCTACGTCCCTCATTGTCACTAGTCGTGTCTACAAGTCTGTCCTCCAAGAGGCAGACTAAATGATCTTTTTTCTTCCCTGACAAGTAAATACATGCTGCCATAAGATGCTAACTGGAAAAAAAAAAATGTATGTGCATTGAAGAGTTTAAAAAAATGGTCCCCAAAAATTTATTCATCACTTGTGGTACTTTCAGACTTTCACATCACATAGATTTTGATGAAAGGGACTAAATATTTTTTTCTTTTCTCAGTGACTTTTACGACAGAAGTTTGAATTTTAATATATTAAGACAGATAAGTAACTGCTGGTTCCTTCTTCTCTTATTCCAGTATGTTTCTCACAACTTCTTTACATATTACAGTAAAACACAAAGCATTAAAAAGTGAATTCATTTCAAGCTTTGAAAAGACATGGAACTAATCTAAATATGTGGAAGAAAGGGCAGCAGTAAAATTTCCTGTTCTATGAGATTGCTATCTGCTCACCATGTGAAAATAGGTAGGGCATACTACAATTTCTATTATGTAAATATTTTACATCAAACCTATGCCAACTACAACAGCAAGGAAATTATTTACATAAAACTTAAGATAAATTCTAATGCCTTTTGTGTGTGAGCAGACTTCAATTTTATTTGCATATCGATTATTCATTCCTTTCAAAACTAACTCTTTCAATGCATCATTTATAGGCTAACTACTGCAAGCATATTTTAATACCCTGAACTCCTATTTTCTGTTAGTGCAAACTAATTTTCTGTAAGTAATCTTGAAAACAGCCATTTGACATCAGACAGCCCTAAAGCACATATAGATGTATATCTTTTACAGTAACAGGCCTGCTCACACCTGAGTCCATTGAGTCTTAATATGAAAAGGAAGGCAGATATTTCTAGAGAGAAAAGGCAGTGATAAACATCTCACTTTTTATAAAACTGTGGGTATCTAAACATTAGATTTATTTCTCTGATAACAGTAATATTGAGGCTTTAAGAGAGGTTATACTTTACTTTATAACATGATTTGGCCTTACTGATACTAAATCTCTTTGATCCTGTTAAGGTCAGCACAGCATGCGTCAGCCACACCAAGTAAATAATTATTTATTTCAGCCTCTCCACCTAAATTTGATCTAGTGAACATTTCAGAAAAAAAAAGAAAAAGACTACTTCTAACAAGATTAATGACACAACAGACCTCTCTTTTCTACAACCTGCCATGGTAAGACAAGCAGAAAGCATCAGCATGGAGTTATCACTTGCTCTTCACGACATCATCAACAATGCAAACAAACCAAGAGCATGCAGTAGCAGGCACACCTGCCTTAATTGCAGTCCATTCAAGAAATGGATTTGTGGTTTATAATGTTGGTAATATGAGTCATTTCCCTCCCCTCCCTCCCCCCCCCCAAACACATTTCCAGTGATCAGGAAAATAAAAGGTTTAATATTTCTCTTTGGCTGACTCGCATGAATATCTGACAATTAAAAATTATTAGCCTGATATGAACTAACCTTTGTCAAAGAAAAGCAGAAAAATATGCAAGTGCCGATTAGTATCAATTACCACAACTATATTTTATCGTTGCAAATAATCAGAGATCAAAGAACCTATAGAAGGACTAGTAAATTACAAAATAACGAAAACAAAGCTATTCTATTTTTTAAATACATGCCTGTGGGAGATCTCTCTGGCAGAATGACTGGACAGATGTTTTTCAATAGCTGTACAATATGTGAACGCTTGTACTCTGTTGGTCAGTTCTTGTTAGTGCCTCCGGAGGGCTTTTACAATTATTTTCTAGTAAACTATGCACAGTAAATGCACTGTGAATGTGCATATCTTTTATCCTATTCCATTACAGTAACACATTTATTTTGACTTGTTTTTATATTTAGGGTTGAAGCATGTTGTTATTAAAAAAAACTCTGAAATATAATGAGTAAAGTTTTATTCAGCTTCTCTTAACTTACATCAGTGGCAGTGGATTGTAATTTAGGTATTTATAAAAGCTAATGGAGCAGTTGCTGAGCTATTTTTACATGGTTTATATTGCACATATTAACACAAAAATTTTGCTGAGTAAAAAGAATCTATAGCAATTCAACAATAAAAAGTACTTTTGGCTCAATGTGTACTTTGCATCATTTTTTCCCCAATTACCAAATTCTGTTGTTTTCTAATTATGTAATTGTTATTGAGATGGTCTCCAAGGAGTCTGTCTAATGATTATTCATTGAATTTCTTTAATTTGGAGGAAAATAATTAGTGCTTTCACAACAAAACCACCAGTGATGCAAAGTAAACAGGTGAATACTAAACACATGCATTGAAGGCTGCTTGGTTAATGTTGTACATAACGTAAGTGCAATATTTTGGCCGGTTTTCCAAGTTTGCTGCAAAGATTTCAATGCAAGCTATAAAATTTATTTTACCTGTAAAGTTTGAAGGTCTTATCACACATTGCCATTTTGGTTGAACTGTTGGAAAATCATGGAAAAAGAAAAAGAACAGAGCTTCCCCAAAAGGGAACTGAGGAAAGATGTAGAGGGTAAAATTTAAAATAGTTTTCATTGATCATTATAATTTTGATCTCTGTCAAAATTCATGCTGCTTTTTTTTTTTAAACATGAAAGCTAAAGTAAATTTCACATGATTTAGTGTTATTAATTGTATTTAATTTTTTAAATTCCTTTATTACTGAAATATACACTGCATATGGCTCCTACCTCAAATTCTCTCAAAACATCTGGAAATACCACTTTCTATGCATTGAAGTCCTTCTCATGAAGTCCCAGGGTGTATTGCTGGTATAGAGCAACAACCACAATTTCCCCTTTTTTCCCATTATACTAGAGATGCATGATTTCTCGTAATGCTGAGGTCACAGGACAATCTTTATATAAAATTACTGGAACAGTATCAATAGGTTAAACTCCTAATTATTTTGATAGAAGGAGATTGTACCATGCCCCTCTCACAGACTTCTTGAATCAGAATGACATCCTATTTCCCTGAAAACATTGTGAATCCTTGCTGTTCAATAAAAGTCAGATTTTAAGCTGAAACTGCATTTTAAGAAACCTTGTTAAACTTTGCTTAATTTTTCAACAGATCATTATTCGATAACCTAGGCAGCTAATAAAATCCTCCTCCCTTTTCCACAATGATGCATGTTACTTGTCAAAAAAATTAAGTTGCATCTCCATTACTCCAAGCTTACTATGTATTTACCAGAGGTAAAAATGGACTCATCCTCTTGAAGCAAGAAATTTCCCTTGTGTCCTCCAAGCAGCAGTAGTTTTTATCTCAGCATCAATCTGTTTTCAAAGCACTCAACAAAGCCAGTTAAAACTTACACCTTTAATCTATTTTACATGCACTATCCAGTGCATGTACAATTTTAAAAGCACGCATACATTGCTGAGTAGAATGCTAATACAGCTATTGCTGTGTTCAGAGCTAATTTGATTCTTTTTCTCAATGCCACAGGTCATTTCTTGTAATACCTGACCTGTATGCTTTCAACATTTTAATAATTTTGTCAATGCTATACTGACCTTTGTCAATATCTTATATTGGACTGTGAAAATGAACTCATGACAAGATTTGGTCCCTAACAACGTGAAATAGGTTTTCATTGTATTAAAAAAAAAAATAATAGCATCAATCCTAAGTATAACGCATGCTTCTCTAATTCCTGTCTTTTGAAAACTGAGATCAGAATCACGAGACAGTGCAACTATTCTGTCACCTGATAAATCTTTGTTGAATTCTTTGAAATCAAAGAAAAACATGGATGTGTTTGGCCAATAAATTTGTCCAATAATTTCCCCCCAAACCTATTTGCTAATAGTTTCATCAAGTAGGTGCATAAGCTGATGTTATTATTGCTGAGACAATTGTAATTTGGAAACTTTGTAAAAAAACCTTATCTAAAGTGAAGGATGTAAGCATCACCATCAATAGTCATAAAGGTTTAAAATTTTAGGTACATCTAGAGAAAGATACCAAGAGAGAAGTCATGTCCATCAGTTATCAACATTAACTGAGTTTTTCTGAGTTACTCTGTACTGGAGAGTGGTTGCAAAGAGCAGTGAGTACATGAAACCACTGTGTTTAAGTACCAAAACATTGAGCTTCAGTAAATGTCAGGTTAGCTGTGACATTTGGAGTCTAAGACTCTAAATTGCTTTTTAGAGGGTCCTACCTGTTCTCAGCTATTCTATTTGGGGAGCTCAGGGAAATGGTTAGGTGGCATGAAGAGTCCTCTGCAGAGATTTACACAGAGGCAATGGTGTATTATCTTCTTGCTGTTGCTACCATCACTTGTCAAGGTAAGTGCCTCTGCTCAGTTAAGATGAGTCTCCAAGTTCATAAATGCGTTTCCAGCAACGACTTTGTTTGATTTTGATTTTTTTTTATTTTGAAAAAAGCCAAACTGCTTTTTTTTCCCCAGCAAACAGACTTCCTTTTAATTTACCAAATACAAACATGATATACAGTCTGCCTACTATTTTGTATAGTATTATTTTTGTATTCTATTTGCATCAGAGAATCACAGGAAGAAAATTCAAAAAATTAAAACAATTCAGCAAAAGTTTTTACATTTATCGTGTGTAAAATTCCCACTGGAATTTTTTAGAGTTTAATTGTAAAATCCCAAATTCAAAACAATTTTAACCTTGAGCAATCACAACTATCAGTTTTTATAGTTTCTGAAAATATTATTATTTTACCAAACTTTCGGTTTGTATTACAAACATAGACCTTTCAAATGCTTCTCTGCCTAAGGGAGCCACACAACACTCAACAGATGACATTCTGTCTTTATATAATAATAATAAACCACCAATTTCCTGAAAATTTCTGTGCTGCAAAAATGGAAACGTGTGTTCAGCCCTTACCAGGACCATCTTTATCATGAGGTTTTCTGCCTATTATAGAATGTCAGTCACCTTATCTGCAGAGCATAAGCAGAAGCATCACAAGCAGCTGAAGGGCAAGATGTGCCTGACAGCTTCTTTTGCTAAGACAATAGAAAGAAAAAAATTCAAAACTAGCCCAAAAGAACTAAAGATTAGTTTAAGTTCTAAGTAGTGCATTAGTAAATTATTGGAAAAAGAAAAAAATTACCCGATTAGTTTTTAATGTATTGTTTTTCTCTAGAGAAAACAGGGCCAATAGAAAAATAAATCCTAAAAAAAAAAGGACATAATAAACTTCACAGTAAAGAGAAATATAAATGTCATAGAAGAGATTGAAAAAGTAGTGAAAGAGAAGTGGGTGAAAACAGTTCTGATTATCTTAATTTGTAGTGATTATTCTAGATTTGCTCAATCAATAAGCAAATTTGCCACAGCCAAGGCTTTAGAAGGTCTGATTTAAGTTCTAAAGAATTCTTAGTCAAGGGCAAAAAAATAGCAACAGCTCATTTTTTAAAAAGACTGATTCTTCAAAATGTTGTAAGGAGTAGTATTTAAAAAAAGAAAGAGGGCGGCATTGTGACTTGATGTCAGAGCACACAGATTTCATAGAATAGCTGGGCTTAAAACAAATTGTAACTCCTTCATACAAGATTCTTCTCCTATTATAGATTTGTGTGTATCTAATGCTCTGGGAAGTCTTACTTACTAATGCTCTGGGAAGGACTTACTACTGTAATGCTCCTGTACTCTGCTATGGATTGGATAACAGGTACAGATCTGATAGATTCACTGCTCTCTCTTCCTATCCTACAAGTCTCACAACCTGTAGGAATACAACAAATTCCAACAAGTTTGTCTGAATAGAGCTAGAAATGATGAACTGAAAATGCAGACACTTTTCAAACGGTATGAGATTTATGTATCTTCACAAAACATAGCCACATAGCCAGCAGAGCTTTCTGTGATTAGGCAGGAAGGAGCAGGATTTACTCCAACAAATAGTAGTCTAACTGAATCAGGTCTAAGTATGTATCTTGTTGCTTAAGTGTTACACAGTGCTTGTATTACAAAATAAGTACGTAGAAGCCAATATCATAGGAAAATATAAACAGATACAAGATGACAAAAGCAGCTGGATATCTTGACACGTGCTGTCAGCAGCTTTATGAAAATTTTGTGTACCTGAGGCTCCTCACTGATAAGTTTTCCTTCATTCAGTTCTGTAGGCTTACGTGCTTGTTTAATCTACAGAGATAAAATTTGAGGAATTAATATGTATTCTTATTAAATTTTATGCTGTGCTCTGCCTGGGTTGGCTGCACGACCCTGTTTTGTGACATAACTCCAGTAAATTTATACTTACTGCATTTTCATTTTATTGCTGTTTATAGATCATAAAAAAATACCCAAATAATTTCTTCTATCCTTTCATTTTAATTTTTATTTTAGATTTTTTTTTAAGGGTGCAAGGGACTGTAAGATAATAATTAGGAAAGCTACTATTATGTAACAGTACAAAACTGTTGATAAAGACATCTCAAAGATGTTATGGTCAAGCAAATAAACCTGAGCATGCATTTAGATTCTGAAACCTTCCCAGCTACTTCTGAACATTGCATTTTGCAAATGTCCATTTCAGCTGTAACATAGCTTTCAGAGCTATAGCGATGTCACGTGATAAAAAGTGTACAGCATTTTTCAGTACGTAGTTCCACCGTTAAAATATCTACCTTATTTCTTATTGGGATAATGAGAGGTCAGTGAGTCCTCCTGCATGACTTAATAGAAGAAAATACTCAACCAGAATGCAATAACAAGGTGAAACGGAGAAAAAGGGAGAGGAAAAATACCTCTGTGTTTTCAAGACTGATTAAGCAAACAAAGACAGAGTTGTCATGGCAGAAGTATTATACAATGAGCCTCTCACACTCCACAGGGGGTTTTGGGGAAAATACGGAGAGTGTGCATGTATTGAGAATGTGTGCAAGGGACAATCAAGAAAAGTTAGAACAAGTTATTAGAAGTCTTAATTTAAAGTAAATGAATAAAATGTACTTAGTCATGAAGGAAAATATCAGCAGAAGTTTCTAAGTGGCCTTAATTCAGTTTAGCTGAATTCATTTCCAGATTAATTCAATTCAGCTGAACTGAATTAAAGCTACTTTGATTCTGGAAAAGGGTGCCTACTTAGGGTTTCACTTAAACACTTAGAATTCATTCAGGTTAATTTTCCCCAGTGTCTGCATGTAGACAAACCCCTTAAAATGAGTAAGGGAAACGAAGAAATGAGGCATGCATTGTCACTAGAAACTGTTACGTCTAAAATAATCTCTTCAGCAACTCATAATTTATTATTTTTTAATGCATTTTTATGTATTATTTTGATTTTGATGCATTATTTCAATATGTACATTCTCCAACCTACAGAGGAGATAGGCTTGTGCTCTCTCAGGTGCTTTCAACTGCAAAGTAAAATGGAGTTGCTACCATTATTTCTTTTGCAAATCAGTGTCGTATGCTTTATGCTTTAACAACATCACAAGAGAATGTGCTAGCAAAGCTAGCAACACAACATGAGGAAAAGAGTTCTTAAGAGTTGTAGTGCTAGGAAAGTTTTCCTACATTTTTTTCTTCTTCATAGTTGTGTGAAGACATCACCATAGCTGTGCATGAAATCTGTAGCCTGTTCCCTTCTTGCACTGATGATGTTTAATTTAGTGTCCTAAAGTTGTGAACCTCATTCCAGTACTTGTTCACTGAGCTGAATAAACATCTCCTCCCTAACTCTTCAGGTTATATAACAACTTCACATGACACATCTGCACATTTTGCCTACAGAAGGTGTATTTTATTTTCTGATTCTCCTACCCACAGCCCAGTTGCAGAAGACTCATTTCATTTTAAAGGAAGTTTATTCTCAGATCCTAATAATTATTTAAAACTTCCATTATTTGGACTGAAATATAAGGCCAACCAGTTTCACTAATGTACCACTTCAAAGCATACTGCGAAATCAGCAAATACATGGTAGCTTGTATCAGTTGCTCCTGAAACACACGTGCTCTGGAAAACAGAAGGCATATCGGAAAGAAAATCATCATCTGGATGCCTTACTCTTCCTAGTGGTAATAGTGTTCTAGAAGAAGTAGGATTGCCAGAACAGGTCTACTACATAAGCAACTACTACTAGCATAAGCCTGAATTACTAGCATTACCATGTATCAAGGATGAGCAGATAATTACGAGAAGCAACTGGTTACCCGCTCATGCTTATAGTGTCTCAATACTTACTGAATCATCTCCACTGATAATTTGTTTGACATATATTAAAGCATCCCTGAGCCCAATGCTAAGAGAAAAAGATAACCTTTTATAGTTTTTAAACTGAAGATAAAAATAGTGTCACAGTGACTTTATGCTTGCTTTGTTTTTTTTTAAAGTGATAACAAACCAGGTAAGGTATTTTTAGGAATTCACAGACCATTAGCCAAACTAAATACAGACTCCTTTTTCAGTGCAGTGGTTCCACTGGGATTATACAATGGTAAATCAGGCAGAAATAGTAGGTTTTCTGAGTATTTACCAGACAGTCAGCTATCAATAGATTTTAACACTCACTGCTAGTTTTCAGTTATGTCTAGAGTGATGTTCCACACTTTAATGAACCCCCGAGAAATAACACACTGACAACAGCTGCAGCAAAAGGTACCCAGTGAGTCTGATCCTCTTTGAAAGATCCTTCCTTAAGGAAACTCTAGCAATTGCACTGTGGAGCAAAACTTAATGCTGGAGCTTGAATCTGCCATTTGATTTGATTTGTTATTTGACAGAATTAAGCTAAAGTCTAAGGGTAAGATGCACTTTATTTCAAATACACTACATACATTCTGACATATACTCCCATTAGACATTTACTTCACTTAAATCAGACAGGAAATTTCTGAAAAGGAAGAATTAAAATATAGATGCCAAATCAATCAAATACACTGAAAGCCCACAGAGACTGAAAACCAGTGTTCTGGTGAACAGGAGCTGTTAATAAAATAGTTTGGAATGCATATGCAATCCTATTTTATGTGGAAATTAAGAATGTACACATTTAAATGATCACTGCCACTTAAATAGTATATCTGATGTTCTATGGCATTTCTGTAGATGACTGCTATCATCAGAAGTGCAGCAATAGAGGCTGAAGAAACACGATAGCTGTAAATAACTCTTCAGTTCAATGAGTCTGATAATCATATGCAACTTTGATAGACTATATTTAGTAAGAGTTTCAAATCTGTTAGACACTTTACACAGTACTGATCAAAGTGAACTTATGAAATACGGAGGCTTTCTATAATATAATGTCACAGAAACTTTTTTTTAAGTGTCAAGTCCTAAGTTTACTCTTTCTTTCAGAGTAGCAGCATATGCTGGTCAGTGAAGCATACACTACACAGCTGTTACATCTACTGTATGACCTGTACATATTGAATTAGCCATTGTGTTTTTCAATTCTGGTTCATCAGATTTTTGGTCTGAGGGGCTTTAATCTAAATTTAGCAAAAGAATGCAATTCAGTGTTATGCCTATCCATAATTCATAGCCTCCAGCTTGTTTTGATCTAAAACAATTGGCCAATTTTTTTTTTTTCTTTTAAACAGTAACACAGGATGTACAAAAACAAATTGGTACAAGGATTAATGGCAGAAAACCTCCAGGACTGCAGTTCCATAGTGTATAAATATATATCTGCAAGCACATAGAGAGGATGTTAGCAGATCTGGGCTTTTCAACAATCATCAGTCCAGTTCTCAGGTTTTTATATTTGCATTCATGGTACATTAAGAAAAAGAACTATTTCTACATCTAAGAATATAGATATGTATAAAAATAAAAACAAGTGTGGTACTCTAAGACCTAATCCATTAAGATGTCTCAAAACTTAAGACCATTTCTTTCCCAAAAAAATAACCAATTTCTAGTATTGACAATCTTCTGGGTACAGTCTGTTGTTGAGGAAATCCGTAAGGCATACAAAGGTGGATATAAAAGAGAAGTACCACTACATTTCCTTTTCTCTAGACATTTTTCTCCCAAAGCCTATTAGGCTCCTCCTAGAGGCAGGAAAAGAGGCTAAATTGAGCTTTGGACTAACCCTTTGTGGCTCTGCTTATATGCCTAAATTCAACACTTTTCACTGATATTTTAAAGAACATTAGATTCAAGTTTCTTCCTGAAGTACTGAATCTTTCTAGCTATTCTAGGTACAGTTGTAACTTTTGACCAGTTTTTTTTAAATTACTTTTTAGTAACTCATTGATACCAATAGAAGAAAATGGTACAACGTCTGGATGAAGAGTAATTTAAAACCATTTGTTTTTTTTTAAGTTCATTAAGGAAATCTAATTGTCTGTATTTCATCATGAAGTTTTCTCAGAAAGAAAGCAAAGCTGCATATGAGTTTCATTCCCTAAAAAAAAGAGATAGTGAAGCAAATTAACTTCACTTAGAATGACTATCTGTGTATTAAGTTGTACAATGAATATCTATTTAGAATTCCTTTCTCTGTAAAACAGAGAATAAGTACTTCATTAAAAACTAATCTGGCATTAAACCCAGTAGGTTCCTTTATTGATGATTTGGAAACTCAATTAACACCTGTAAATTCCTTTACTAACAGTTTGGGAGTATAGTAACAATAATTTAGATTAATGAATTAATTCTTATGTAGAACTGTGGAATTTTGAAGATGTGATTTTTTATAACACAGTAAGGAAGTTACGTTATCATCACATCTGCACTTTTTGGGTCTGTATGTACTATGTCAGATAACAGTTCAACTGACTTACCTTTCCTTTATATATTTAATATATATTATGCCAACCATACATAAACCAACAATGCAGGAAGAGTTGCTGGTATGAACATGAATCAGTATATCAATGTTCACTTAGTTAAAAATCAATTTCTCATTGAGATGGGCTGAAGAAATACTATGCACATCTTTGTGAGATGCCCACTGGGACAATAGTCATGCACTCTCACATCCCATTTTAAATGTGTAACACATGATGTTCAGTCTAAAATGGCAGACAAGAATGAATAATTACAGTCCTAGTCAACATCTCCTAACAATGCAAGTCTTGTCTTTTTTTTAAAAAAAAAAACAAAAAAACAACCCAAACAGCTCTCTCCTCCATCACCAAAACTCTTCCTCTTCCCACACGCTCCAACAATGCATGTTTTAACAGAGCAGAGAATGATTTCATGAGGACTGCAAACCCAGCAAACTGATTCTAAGTTAACTATTTTTCCCCTCTCCTTTCCTCACTCTTTTCTACTTCATTTTCCCCTATGGATTTTTTTAAGGACATATTCCCAAAGTTCAGAAAATAGATCAAACTGAAATAGCTTATAGGCACCATAAACTCATAATATTACTTGTCCATGTGTGCACTATCCCTTCCGGAATAACTTTTGCTAACCTCATACACACAGGAACCAGGACTCCAGTCCCCAAAATCATGAAACTTGCTTAAAAATTCTGTAATAAAGTAATTTATATACTTGCAGCCATATATGTACATGTGTGCTTGTAGATGCACACAAGTTTACACAGTAGAGAATGCCAGAACGTTACCTTGATTTTTAAAACAATAAAACTTCTCACATCTTTATTCCATCTGTGTGTTTTTAGTGAATATCACTACATTACATCAACAACTACTGCAAGAAAATTTTTTTACTTCACAGATTTTTTGTATCTATTTTTAGATTGAAGAGTCAGAATACGTTAAGTATTCATCACGATACAGAATATCTCTCAAGTTCTACAAAGCGATAACAGTCAACAAAATAAGGAAACATTGAATCCTTTAACCCAAAAAAGAAATTTGACAAATTTCTATTAGCATCTGCATGCTTTTTTTGGAAGTAACAAAAAAAAAAAAAAAATTAAAATCAGGGGTGAATTCCTCCGAGCTAAGCTCAGCAAAACCGAAGAAACAGCACTCTGCCCAATTAAATAATTCCCTCAGAAACAGCAAGGCAATATTGGCAGTAGTATTTTAACTCAAATTTTACTTCCTGTGTCATAGAGACACTTCTGAAGCATACCAGTCTGTTCATGAATCAACTCATTGTTATAGTAGTCTCCTGATAAGTCACTTTCAAAGAGGTATTCTACATAATTGCACCCCTAGGTCTATACTGCACTTAAAATATAGAGGTTACTTATTGACTTCCTGGGCTGAAAATTTGCATTCCATTGCTGACTTCCACTAAATATTCAGTAACAACTGTAGTTGTTATAAATACATAGGCTCTGGAAAAATCCCACAACATCAAAATTATAGCGTCCTAACTACCACATAGAAAATTACACAGATTAATTCCTCTACACCCACAAAACCAAAAACCACTCAAAAAATCTTTGATACATGACCTCATATATTGCTGCATTTTCCCTGAGCAGAGCAGATCCTTAAAACGATCTACAGTCAACACTGTCACTTACGTAAGGAAAAAGACTGTACCTTTTAGCGAGCACCTTTATGCCATGTACTGGGTTTGAATCTTCCAAAAGGAACCTCCTCACCTTTGTGCCATTGGCCATTTCCCCCTGATTATAATATACAGGTGGAGACCAAAAAGTCAGGAAACAATTAGAGTTTCTAGGAGAAGAACCCACATTCAGAAAACAAAAATCCAGCCATATCACCTGACAATCATCAAACCAATCTATTTTAGTGCACCCTGTCATCATCAAACTATTTGTGGTCCAACATAAGCCAACAGGAATCAAACCAACCCAGAGGAAAAAAAAAAAAAGAAGAAAAACTTTTAAACATCTACAGTTACTAAAATTATCCATTTAGAAATTGGAAATGCCTTCTGTAACAGCAAAAATAGGTAACAATCAATTAGCTAAACAACTATGTAGTGAAAAAGGTTTTGAGAAACAAAATGTAATTATTCATTGGATGTTGAAATATGTTCTGTTAGCAGGCATCAGTCTCCCTCTGTGGAAGTAAGACAGGCATTAGAAAGAATTTAGAAAAGAGTAGTTGGAAATATTCAACTTATATACAGTTCTATAAAAAAAAATGTAAAAAGTTGCTTATTAGTATAGTAAGCAAATTGGAGTTGGGGTATAATTCCTCAAATGTCAGTGCAGAACTGGGAATTTCACTAGTACTCAGTATTCTACTTTTCGTTATTACCTTTGCACCATTGTTAACTCAAAATGTGTTCTAACAACTAACATACTGTGTTATTAACTGTTACAGTGTCAATGTGTTTTTGTTATGAGATTTATCTTAGTGTACAAACTATTATTTAAAGCAGAATGCACATAAAGCAGTCTGATAGTTCATAACAAGGAAACTAATCTTACAATGCCCTTTGGGAAATCCCAAAGAGAACTTTTCTGTAACAAGAGCAATGGTGCACAAAATCAGAAGAAAACAGTCTTTTACACAGCCATGGTGGATGAGAGAGTGACAGCATCTCTCTCAGATAGATATTGACAGCATACACAAAATCAATATGATTCATGCCTCTCCAGGAACAGAAGCTTGTTTCACAAGAAAGCAAATGTGAATTGAAATAACAGAATTTCATATCAAATACAAGTTGGTAATTTTCATGGTCCTTTTGCCCTTGTATTTGTTCTCTTCAAGCTATTCAGATTTCTTTTCACTTCTTCATACATATACAAGTTAGAAGTCCAAATTGTGCATAGCATTGAAGGAAAACCAGTTAAATAACTAAGTTTTAAAGATATTACATGTCTCCGAAACGTCAATGCCATAAACAATGACATTCAGAAAACACTTCCAGGTGGGTGATGTTATTTGCAGCATAAGCTTTTATCTGCTAAAAGTGGCAAAGGGCATGACAAAAAAAGAAGGGACATGAACTTGTAATTACACATTTTAAAGTTTGTCCTAAGCAACTGTGAAACAGAAAGAAGTGATACGATAGATTTTTCTTATTTTCAAAAAACATTATGTATATTACTTTTTATATATTAAAACATAAGTTAAACAAATACAAGAATTGTAGAAACCCTTCTGTATACATAACATAATTGACATTTTTCACATGTGTATGAATAGCATTTTGGCACTGTTTAATCTTCTCAATGTTTAGAAAGATCTGCAAGAGCAGGATAGCCATTCACACTATAAAAGACCACGGAAGCATGTGCAGAGAAAAGAAGGTACATCAAACACAGATTACCAAACTACAAGTATTGAAGATGTCATAGTAGGCACAAATACATAAAGACATTGTCTGAGAAGGAATAGTAGTAAGAGGTATAACTATACAAATGTGTGCCTTGAGCATTCTGGAAGAAGAAAGAGAGGGGCAGTTTGTCTTGTCTGGTTTTGATTTTGAAATTAAACCTATATAATCAATTGAACGACAGACATTTCAGCTTTTTCTGTAGCTAGTACTCAGTGTACAATCTAAACACACCTGCAAGCAAATTAATGCCTGCACAGAAAACACAGAATTATTGCTGTAATTCTAAATAAGTGGAAATTCTTCCCAGAACTTTTCTTAGTACTAAATGCTTTTACTTAGTTTAAATTTTATTTTTAAAAAAGGACTCAATGGCTGTAAGAAGAGAGAGGCCAACAGCTACTTTTCTATACCTCCTAGATATTATGTCTAAGAATGAAGAATATAAAAAAATTATTTTTAAATGTAAAAATTCAAAATATTGAATAAATAGATATTATATGTCTGGATAGGTTCTAAACAAGTTCCCAGAGCAAATTTTCAAGGAATATCAATATCCAATACAAGAAGAGCAAAATGCCTTGGGTGCTGGGGCAAAAATAGACAGTACCCAAAGGAAAAGGAACAGGGCAAATTCTGCCGCATAACATGAAATGTCTTGAACTGGATGTTTAATCGTGATATATTTTACAATACGTGGAGGAAAAAATATTTTTAAACCAAAATAAGCTATGATATTATGTATTCCAGCATCTGGCCCAGTGTCTCACTGTAATATGCCATACATATAAAACTGAGAAACTAACTTTCGTTTGGTGGTGTCCTGCTTCATTTGGCAATGTTTTCTTTATTACATGTTTTCTGCAGTTGTAAAAACTACAGATTCAGAAAAAATAAAACAATAATCTTATACTAATCTGTATGATACAAACATACTCCAAATTCATCATATTTGATGAGGAAAGTGCTGTAATACTCTCTAAGAAGCAACGTGCACTGGGAAATTAGAGGAAATCACGATGGAAATGATGATGCCGACATAATTCATGCTACATTTATGGCGCCTATCAACTTACTAGTTATTACACTCTAGAAAAAAAAAAACCCAACAAAATTACCCTAATGATATACTGTGGCACACTGTAGTATAGCAGTATTTTATTGGGTATGTTGGCTGGTATTTTGTTAATATGGTGTATGTGGTTACAGAACATTTCAGTGTGAATCTTCTCAACAGGAGAATGAAAAACATTCATGCATTTTGTTAATGTAGAAGTGAAGGAAAGAAGATCTGGACTGGGGAATATTTTGTCTGATAGACTGGACCAGAAAAAGTAATCAAAAGTACCCATCTTCTGTGCAAGTTGCAGGAAGTATTTTCATTTGGTATTACTTTTTAATTGAGTTCACAAATTCTATACACTACTTTGAATTCTAAATTTCCTTAGCTGACCTTACTGCCTCGAAAAATTCTGTACACATGCATCCTGAACATGGAAAAATGTATCTTAAATGGATAAGCAACTCAATGAAATTAGTAAAATAAGCACATGCTTAAATGAAAGTACTTTCCATAACTGGGTTCACAGGTGATTAGAATATACATACGATTACAAATTGCCAGTGCAGGAGGAAGGTTCCCGTTAATGAAAATGTGTGACCTGAAGAACTAGAAGTTTTTAAGTGCTGTTGTTGCTTTTATTTCACTAGAAGAGAACCAAGTATTGGTAAAATTTTAGTCAAAGCTAATTGTTTTTGAAGAAGTACTGTAGGAAACAATTTTGGAACCTATAGCTGGGTAACCGCATGTCTTAAACTCTGGCTTTGATGCTGATGTAATTCTTATTTATATAAGAATTAGTTTTTGCATTAATGAGAAAGTTAATTATTACACACTCTACTAAGCAGCTTCCAAACAGATATAATTAATTATCTATAGAGATCCTGAACATTTCACATATAGTGGATTGTAGGAAAGGCATTTTCATTATAAGACCTCTTTTCTGTACCTTCAAACTTTACCCTTCACAATTCTTCTTTGGGTTTTTAATTCAGTGCTTTATCCTACCCCAAATGTCTTGTCACTTCTTGGTGGAAATCTTTGCATTAAGTTATTTTCTGCACTTCTGTTAACTTTTATATATGAATTTACTATTATTTATAGATTATTTGTATGGTCTGGCATTCAAAAGTTATTTTATGCAAGAAAAAAACTTTTCTTACATACTGATTTTATATTTTCCAGTAAATATCTGAGACAAGAATATTTCTAAAAATGTGTAATTTCTCAAAGTGGAGAAGCAAATAATCATCGGATTTTGTCAAAGCACTTCAGAAGTTTTTTTCATGGTTAGCATGTCTAGTACCAATCATAGTACCAATTTAACTTTTAACATTTTATCACACAGACATCACCTGTAATACAGCCTGACAAATCAAAAGGTCACTCTGGCTCAAAGCATAAAAGGAATAAATAGAATTGAAAAGCTAAATGGAATACATGGAGAATCTGACAAAGAATTAAAATTTTAGAAGTCAAGGATTACATGTGAAAATATAGATTATTGAAATTTTGAAACTTAACTTGCTAATTCATTCATGTGTCAGAAGAATAATTAGAGAGTAAAAGACTTTTTATTTGACAAGAGTTTTCAATGAAGCTGAAACTGT
Source organism: Egretta garzetta (assembly GCF_000687185.1). NCBI lineage: Eukaryota > Metazoa > Chordata > Aves > Pelecaniformes > Ardeidae > Egretta > Egretta garzetta. Next base: position 13,093,235 of record NW_009260182.1, read on the forward strand.
AAATTATGTTAATAAAATACTTTCCTTGAACTCCAAGCATGAATACTGAATCTACAGTCCCCTATAAAGTACATATTTGATTATGATAGTACAGGGTGTTTAAAAACTCATTTTATTTTGAAGTAATTTTAGTGAGTCAGAGGAAGGGTTAATTGTATATAACTGATTAACTTTGCACACTGGAGATAGTTTACAGGATCAGGCTGGTACAGAGATTAGGGTCAAAGTATGCTTCAGGTCCAATATCAAATGGGAACCAGACACTGGATTCATGCTGAATGGCACTATGATTTCATGAGTTATTGTCCAAGTTCAAATGTTACAGCAGCCTTGTTGGTGTGCCATTACCATGATATCCTGTGCCATTACCATGATATCCTTAGACCACAGACAGGTCATGGAACAGAATTTTGCTTTGGGAGCATTCCTGTGACAGGGTCTCAGTCTGGAGTCCCAGGCTGGGAAGATGCCCTTAAGCTTACTTAAACAGAGATGAAAACAACCCCTGTGTCAAAATACAAGCCACTGTATCAAAAACTAGGAAGATGTATCTAAGCCATTTTTTTTTCACCCAACAGAATCCAGTCATGCAGCAAAAGCTCCCTACTAACAGCAGAAATGGGATCTAAGAAAAGGCACCTGGGTCTAAATCCTACCAGAAGAAACTTTTGACCTGCAATAGTAATAAATGATTCTTTTCAACCTTTCAGATTGGTTACTGGCTACCAAGTCAGAATTAGGCTCAAAGATAAAAAAATTGTGTATCAAACTGCAATAAAATTTTGCTTTAGGGTATTTGAAAACACTGCAAGTTAGTCTATAAAAGACCTACCATATATTTGAACCATAAGTGGATATAGGTATATTTTAACAGTTATCTCCTCAACTTCTCTGAATGATGGATCCCTTTCAATGCCTTTTAAATTATTTAATTTTCAAAGTTTATTATTTTTAACTGTTTTTTAAAACTTATTTATTTAAATTTTTAATATTTATTCCCCTTTGGGGGGCTCTCTATCCCATAATAACCAGATCAGGTTAAATTATGTACAGAAAAACCACAAACCAAATTTGTATCAATTTCCTACCATTGCCAGGAAATATCACTGGTAAACTACAAAAATCTTTGATTATATTATTAAGACAGTTTGTGATCGTCTGTCTCAGTTTTCTCCCATCAACTGCCCACAAATTGCTTCATGAGTATTCACTTATTTAATTTATTAGTGCAATTGGTTAGCAACAGACAGATGGCATAAACAACTGTTTATGCTTAGTGAGCAGATGATTTACAATATTATACATTTGAAGAGGGCTATACTTTTTAGCACAAAAATATATAAACATTCTCTTTTATTAAGCTTTTTAAGGACAAATTTTCACATTTTTATTAGAAGTAAATTAAATTTGTAATTACCATTTTACTTAGTGATTTCCATTAGATTTTATTCTTCTTTATGATGAATCCTCCTATGGAGGAAGATTCTAAGCATGTAAGAAGAAGTTCTAAAAAGTCAGACATAATAATGAGTATTACTTTAAAACATAGTGACTAAACATTGGTAACTGAAACAAGCAACTCCCACCTCCATCACAAATTCTCTGTTTTCCTGAACTTTGCATAGCACAATCAAGTAGGTTTACTGTTTGCCTCCACTGAGCAAATATAGAAATAATTTTCCTAGTGCATGATGAAAGAATCCCATTTTCTGTTATCAGCTACAATTCTACAGATCAGTTACAATTCTACAGTTGCATGAAGAAATGCAACTCATTTCAGAATGAACTAAAGGAGTGCTTTGCCTCAAAGTTTCAGAGAAAACAATAAATGAAATGTCTTGTTTTTCAGGATTAAGTTAAAGGAATATATTCAGTCTGTTTTTCATGTATCACATTTAAAACCTGCGTACACCTTAGTGTTAAAACCTAAAGCCATGAAACTAACAAGCAGCTGGATCTATACTCTCATGTATTGTGCTGTTACAATATTTACAAAGTCATATTTAGGTGACAACTAGTGATCCACTTAGTAAAGTCGCTTCTGTCAGACTATATATCACATACTTCAAAATTGCTTTGCGTGGTAATAAGTTTACTTTCTCCTAGCTTCTTTCTTTGAGTTTCCCTTCTGTTGTATAAAGTCAGCTCAGTTCAAAATACATTACAAAAGATTTTACTGAAATCTTTATATTGTGACATTCTGCCAACATTTTAAAAAGGGGCTTCAAATAAATATTCTAACTTGCTCTGCGTGTTTGACACATGCATGCTGATAGGAGAGATGAGAAATTTGCATTTATCACAGAAGTCTTTTTAACAGTAGAGAGACAGTAGTGCTTGACCATCAAACTTTCAACAGATTCATTTACTAGAAATGCTGGTACTCAGTTTCTGAAGGAATACAAAATATATTGGTAGAGCTGATAGAGAAAACTTTCCAATTCATGTAATGCCATGTATATTTCTATATTGATAATACTATCCCATACATTGCAGAGTGTTCCAGGGTTGCTTCTTGCAGAAATCTTGTATCTTTTAGATGTCTGACATTTGGGTTTCATCTTACGGATGTCAAACTCTTGTCTTTTCAGAGACAACTTTCCCTTTCCTATAGATAGACATGTTAACAGTGTCCACAGAAGAAATTAATTCCATTGCAGGAAACAAACGAAACCTATTCTTCCATTATTAAGATGACTCCTTTTTATCAGAAGATCGTGAGAGCACAAACTACCATATCACTGACTGCATAGTCCATACAGAAGATTAAAATGCACCAAAGAGAAAATAACTTTAATCAAAATACTTTCAAAGTTCAATAAACTAGTAATATTGTCCAGAAAAGTATCATTCTGTCATAGGAAGTATTTCAAGAAATACGCCAATTAAACTGAGATTCAGCCAAAGGATAACAAAAAATCAACTCTGCAATACTTCAATTTAATAACACGCTCAGCCAAATGCAAAATTCCATTTCCTGCTAGATCAAAATTTAATTGTTCCACTTCATTATTTGATAATAACAGTGCACTCTATTAAAAGTCTTATTTATTATTGTTTTTCTTCAGCTGCTACTCAAAAGCTCCAATGTAACACTCCCCTTTGTATAAAGTTCAGAAGATAGAGAATGTAGTATTATTTAGTGGAAGTAAAGGTAATTTCCCTAAAAAAAATACACTTTTGCATTGTAAAATCCCCTGAGAGCACCTCACTAAAACAAATATTCCCAAATTACTTTAAGAGATTGCTTACACATAGAAAAGTTTGCAGAACTGGATCCAGAGATAGAAAGAACAAGATATTTACTCATTTCTATTCACATCCCGCATTCCTTCTGCCTGATTACATTAATGGAATATCCATTACCACAACAAAATATGCTACACCAGTTTAAGGACATTTACATGTTGAAATTATTAACCAGTTTACAATGCTAACAACACATAAAATATACATTTTCCAAATCAGCAGTCTGCTTAAAGGTACTACCGAAAACACACTGCAATAGGTAAGTTATATTCACGATTGTACTGACTTACCCTGGTGGAATAATTCACCAAGGAACCATTCAGATTGCCAGTGTTGCACTTGAAATTCAAATGTTGATCAGGATGGTGATTCGCTTCCCAGCTTCCCAAATCATGCACCACTGACTTGTCAGAATTTGCAGATATTTTCTGGAAGGCAGTGCAAGTCATTCCTGTGAAACTAGATGGCTTGATCATAAAGGCCTCCAGAGCAATATTACGAGATACCTGTGAAAATATTGAGAAGCAGATATGTTGCTAACTCATTGAGCATAATTGCATTATTATATGTGCATTGTGTAATTACTGTATATACTTTATAGAGGATTGTGCATGGACACACTTGCATAGATATTTGTAGTTCCTGATTTCAAATTTGTGAGATGATGGTGAATAAAATGTTTGCTGGATAATGTTGTAATGAGGGTTCAAGTGATTTCACAACACTGAGTCCTATTTTTTAAATTTTGAGTATTAAAGTCTTTAAACACTTGGGGGTTTCCACTCCCAAAATATACCTGTAAAGGCTTGACAAAGTTCAAACAGTGTGAACATGCCATTTTCAGCATATAGAAACAGATGGGTAAAATGCAAGGTAAAACAGTGTTCATTATGTAGGACCATAAAATGAGCTACAAAATGAATACGGATGAACTCAGAGCAAAATTATCCATGGAAACAAGCCACAGTCAGGTACACGTTATGAAAAGCCACAAGCTAATCTTGTCTTTAAGCAGTACAGATACAGAAAATGATAATTTGGTGTCTGTTTCCTAAACCTAAAAAAATAAAGGCACCACTCAGCAGAAGGGCCAAAGGGGATTGTGACCTGGGTATGCTGAGAGCAGCACTGAAGGCTGCAAAGGCCGGGAGCAGAAACAAAAAGCCACATTGCAATTACCCTAAAATATTCTGACAGTCTCACCAGCTGGAGAATGAAATGAAAACTCTTCAGAGGTGATTTTGACAACTATTGCACATGCCTGACACAGGACAATTGAGATAAGTTTTATCATCAGCTGGCAGTCTTCCTTTTGAAACTGCCCATCTGAGATGTGTACACAGAAATAAAATAAAAGCAGGAGCAATGAAGCGCCTTGGAACAACACTGAAGGGAAATTAATTTGTGGGTGATGAGGCATACAGATCCACCCTCGGAGCTCTCAGCTGTCCAGGGCACCCTCCACCTCTCTGGCTGCGCCCAGGACCTCTGAGGGGGGTCCCATCCCCTTCCTCTGGCCCAGTGTCAACTGAGGCTCCTCCAAGGCCTCACCTGAACTCTGTGGTGGCTGCATCGCAGCGTGGCAACCAGCCCCATTGCCCCATGCCCACCATTGGCCTCAGGCTGGCCTCCTTGCCAGGGCCTGGCCTGGTGACCACCAGGCTGTGAATGGGCATGGTTACCGTCACCATGCCTGACCCTCACTTCGATCCGCAGCCCCGCGTTCCCTGCCTGGGCTCATCACCACCACTGAGGATGTGTCCCTGGGTTGGGGCTGCCCTGGCCGCCCCGGCCTGCCCCACTCCCCAGCTGGGGGCACTGGGACGGGCCTGGCTGGGGAGGCCCCGGCCCTCGCAGTGTCCTGGCGAGAAACTTTTGTCTATATGACTTCTCTAAGATTTTAAATACCATGCAGCAGAATAACTCCTTCTTTGTTTCACTGTTATGTGATTATTAAATGAAGCATTAAATATATCGTATTTTACATTTATAGATGAAATTATCTAGCATTTGAAAGTTGCTACTGGCCATTCTTCCTGCAGCGTGTTTTGTACACCATTTGACAGCAAGGGAGACTTAAGAAGATCTAAATGAAGGTATCCATCCTGGTGTTTTTCTGACCCTGAAATTAGCCATTCCACAAGCTCATGGAACTGGAAAAACATTTTTGTCTTCCAAAAATGATGTAGAGTAACAGTCATGGCTCCCAAGTAGCTTTTCAACGTACAGGAACACAGTCGTGCATATGCTATATGACTGACACAGTTTTGAGAGGTTCCTTTTTTTCAGGAGTTATAAGCTAGTGGCTACCTAAGCTTTGGGGGTTTTGTTGTTATTTATTGTTGTTTAATATAAAGAAAGCAGATGCAATTTCTGTGAGACAGTTTGCTGGCTGGCCTCTCAAAGGAACAGAGGCATTTGGTATTGAATGAGATGACACCAGAAAAACTCCACAGCTTTGTTTATTTACAAATTGCACTCAACAGTAAACTAATTCTACATAAAACTACAAGAAACAAAAAAATAAAGCACGGCAAAAAGGTTAGTGATACAGATCTACATCTGATTACACAGAATTACTGTTTACAGTAGTGTCAACAGCTTCCTGAAGCAGTGACAAGAAAAAAAATCACCTTTGGCACTTGACATTTAAAAGAAATTTCAGTATAAAGCAACAGAGCCCCCCTAGCTGTCACATTGCAAAATACTTCTAAAAGGCACATTATTGTCTCTATGTATTTAATATAAATAAATAAATATTTTCCACAAAATTCATTCTTTTATGTAAACAGGAATTAAATAAAAAACTTTCTTTAGAAAAGAAGCCAAAATATTCTTGTCTTTGTTTGAAGGACTGCTTTTCTAAAAATATACAGTGAAGGAACTAAGGCCATTATGTTATTTGGCTCAGCCTGTAAGTCGGCTTAGGCAATAATTCCTTTTTTTTTTTTTTTTTTTTTTTTTTTCATACCTTATTGCTGTAATTGAAACTAGCACTGAATACATTTTTAAATAGTGTCTTCATGTAAATGCAGTGAATAATTGAGAAAATAATAAAGGTTGTTTAAAATCAAGCAAGCATGCAAACCAACCCAAGGAGCAATAAGGCTTTAAAATATGTGTCTAAAATTATAAAAGGATGAGTTTCAAGCTTCTGATTTAGATGCATTTCTGCCATTTAGATGTTGAAACTGACAAAAAGACACTTTCTCAGTATCCAAATGACAACCCCTTGGTACCTAAATAACAAATTCATGTAGGTGGAGGCCAAAGAATAAGAACAATTATTTCATACTGCCACAGCTTGCTTCTAAAAATCTAAAACAAACCACAAATTAGTAATTTTTATGATATGATACACCTTTTTTATAATTTTCTAAATGCTTTAAGCAAGTAGAATCCTCTCTGAAAGGCAAAAATCTTCAGGCAACAAGGGAGCATGTTGTCTTTTCTCTTATTAAAAATTTCACTCACTCAGCTTAGACCTTTCAAAAGAAACTCATATACTATAGTGACAAGAACAATAGAAACTGAGTGAATAGTAAGAACACTAGAAAGATAGTGTTGTGAGCAGCCTATTGTAAGAATAAATAAAATAAATCAAAGTCAAGAAAAAACACTTTTTAATACGATCAGCGATACTTGGAAAAATATTTTGGTCTTCCAAATAGAATCCAGGAAAAGAAAAAAAAGTCACAGAATCCAACTATATTTACATAAATCAGTTATGCTGTATATCTGGCTTACGCAGTCTTGCTTCTCTTTATACAAGTTTGTTGTAAAACTTGTGAAGAAAAATGACATTTAAAAAATAAATTCTGACAAAAACCTTTGTAATTTTATGAAATACCTTTGATATAACTTGAATATTGCTGGTCAGTATTTGACTTGCAATGTGTTCCACACATCGTACAATCCTGGTACAGGCTTTGTCTTCTTTTTGAGCCATCCACAACACATGGTCATCGACCAACATTATATTGCTGGCAATTTCAATAAGAGCATCCCCAATCTGGAACAGAAAGAAAACCCAAAAAAACCCAAAAATGGTATTGCCTGGAAAACTCACAAAAATAGGAAAAGAGCACACAAGAGTACAACTGAAAGCAGGCACCTCATTTCCCTTAGTAACCATCGTTCAAAGACAGTTTTGATTCTACTGAGAAAATTAAATGGACTGAAAAATAAAGACCAAGAAAAGAAAAGTGCAACTGACTTTAAGGAAAAACTTTTCTTTATTCACAATTTGAAAGCTTATCTTCAAGATACACCACAAAAATTGAGTTTCATTGGGCGATAAACAGAATCCCAGAACACCCTCTTTCTTAACCTAATTAAAATTGACCGTGCCCCTTGAAAGAACCACTTCATGTTAAATTAAAGGACCTTTTGGGGGAAAAAATAAAATTTAAAAAGAGGGAAAATATATTTGAAAGACTTTTTTGTTACAGACATAGTGGGGTGAATTTGAGATATAACTCAGGTGCTGATACAAACATGTATCATCCCATTTGCTATATAGAAAGTGTGGGCATATAGCTTTGGATATTTTAATTCACTCTTGTGCTAATCCAAAGTGATAAATCTTTGTTTTGCCAGGTGACATTTTACAGATTTTGGTACGTATGACTATGTGTTTCAAATTTTATTTGTGTATTACATTTAGAAAGAATAAAAACCCCTGTGAGTAATTTTTGGTGATTATTTCAATTTGAAATAACATATTAACTTTTAAAATTCTAAAACTTAATTTGAGTGAGATTTCAAAATTAACATTACCATTATTTTTGAAGGCAAAATATGCCAAAGATATACAAGTTGTCACAAATAAACCTGAATAAAAAGTTATATAGAAGAGAAAAAATGACTGAGAGAAATATAGCTAAAGAAAAGTTCAAGGGGCTAAAAAGTCAAACTAATAGAGACAGAAAAGTAAGGCGAATACACAGATAATTCAGTAGGAAGGAAAAAAAGAATTTCAGCAACAGTGAAAAAGGTTTAAAGAATGACTGGGGTTTTGAAGTTAGTTCTGTGTTTTCAATAAACACAAATACACAGATTTCACATGCCTTGCAAGGGACACAGAAATAATGAGACCATATGTGAAATTTTATGTGACTGTTCCTGAAATATTTAATCTATTTTTGCTAACTAGATAATTCTATGTGGCTTTTGACAGCATTACTGATACAATGAATAATAATAAAACACATTAAGAGACCGGAGTGATTTATGAGAAACGATTAAAGCATAAACCAATCAGCTAAGCAGTAACTTACTGAGGGCAGAACAATAGTCTACAAACATACAAAAGGAGAGAAATAAGAAAAGGAAGTAATTTATGTTATAATTAAATGCATTAATGAAGAGTAAAGGCATGGCATTGAAAAATACAACATTTGTGCTAATACGTGTACATGTTCCTGGCAAAAAGTTGTAGTATATTGCAATTATGTCCCCAGCGAGGCTGTTGAAGCTCACTTGTTTGAGAGGTGAACCTCCAGGTGGGACAAAGCACCACTAAGTTGTATAAACATGAATAATCCTGTGCTGACTGGGAGAGGCACTCCCCAGAGAGGACGTACAGAAACTATACTAGTTTAGCTAAAATGGTTTTAAAATTATTTTGATAAATCACAGAAAACCTCTATGTATGTATTTTCATTAATTTCTAATGTTTTTTTTATAACTGTAGTCTGAGCTGCTAGTCAATTCCAAACTAATATGCCTTTGTTTATGTGTTGCCTTGTATTAAATGATGTTCAACCCTATTTATAATTACATGAGTGCAGCCTCATGTGTGAAACTACTGACACTTTAATTTCACATGTAGTTTTGTACCTTATAAGTAGGAGTTAAGGAATGGGTGTTAGTAAAGAGCTCAATGAATAAGAAACCTACTTTACTGAACTTGAGAGAGAGGAAAAAGTGTAAAGTTCAAAAGAGAAGAAGGAAACAGAGACAAATTAGGAGAAATGTTCTAAATTATGAAAAAAATAAGGGATTATGAAGTAAAAGATGTACAGATAAGTGGTGGACATGGAGATGTTTCAATACCAAAAACCAGAACCTGAAACCTATTTGAAAGGTGGAAGAAATCAATTACAATATTAGAGATGGTGCTTAGTTTTAACGGATAATGAATCAGCTGCTAGAAAAATAAAGAGGCTTTATGGTAAATCCAATTGTTTCTTTTGGATGGTAAATTTTTGTTTTGTCATAAAGCAGTAAGATCTTATCAGAATTTTGAGCCGAAATACAGTCATAGCTTTGAAACATGATTCTTGGAGAGCATTTAATAGTACGCTTTAGGTCTGGCGTATAACGATGAAATTGAAGTTGGAGGCTTTCTCGGATTGGCACTAAAACGTTAACTGTTACAATCCCCAGAGCCAGAATGGAATGAACATTGCCAAACCAAAAGAAAACAAAAGTTTTAACTATAGCTATCATGTGTACAAAAATTACAGGTTATGAAATCTTTATGCAAGCAGTTACTCTGAAAATTAACAGTAAAAACTATGATGAACAATGCTGTTCTCTATAAAAACCTATTTTTCCCATAGGGTTTGCATAACTCTCTGATTAGATTTCCCTGTAAAAATGCCATACATTATGCTAAAAGTTTCTGCAGGAAGTTGCACTTAAAGACACATTATCTTCTCTTCACATGAAGTGATACATGCTTTCAAGACTCAGTGAAAACCTCCTGATGAAGTGGAGGAAACAAAAGAAGCATGTGTAACTCCAGTGGCCAGATGGAGAGGCAGCTTGAATTCATTCTAATATGTTAGACATGGTAGAAATTAAAATGAAGAAGAAAGTTAAAGAAGTGGATTATTGAAAACCAATTTTTATTCCTAAGCAGCAATGCCTTTGTCAGTCTGATGAGATGGCTTAGTTGTCCTTTTTGGCATAAAGAAACATATGACAGTATATGCAGAACATTTGCAATCGGAATACCAGCAATCAATTTTAGAAGCTACTCTTCAGTGTGTGCCTGCATACATTAAGAACAGGGCCATATGTGAAGACTTCACTTCTAAGTGATAGTTTTTTTCATCAGAGATAAAATAGCTTACATCTTCAACTTCATCCACGAAGACAATTAACTTTTCCATTATATAAGCCAAATATATTACATCCATTTTGTCCGCAAAGTGGGAAGCACCTCTTGTGTAGGCTGTCAGCTGGCGGGAAAATTCAAGCACGGTTGTCAAATTGATGTGCATCTGAAAATACATCAGAATTGTTAGGTGTAATAAATCAGCTAGCTTTGTTCTCTTTTAAAAACTGGAGATCACGTCCACTTGTCTAATGCTTGCTATAATTTCATGTGGAATTATATGCATCAGTGGTACCATGGACATAAATTTCAGGGACGTATGAATGTATCTTCAGCATTAGGTCTTAGATTTCATTGCTGTTATCTGAAGACACCACCAGAAAAGGCCAACAAATTTTGAAGACTTTTGTCTCCTTTTTCTAGACTGTAACTAATTGGCCTCAAGATGTTATACCAAGCTACTAACCTTGCCCTGCCTGTATCTTTGGATCACTATGACAACAACAGTGTCAGTGAGGGCTCATATATACAATGGTGCATGGGGGGAGAACAAAGGACAATGGGAGTAAGTTGAAAGAAGAGAAGTTCAGGCCAGTTATGGAGGAATATTTTCTGCCATGACGATAGGCAGGCATTTGAACAGTTATGCCCAGAGGTTGTGCAGGCTCCATCCTCAGAGATTTTAAAGACCTGAGTGGTTAAAGCCCTCAGAAACTTGGCCTAACCTCATTGCTTACAGGAGAATGAATTGGATTCTAGAGGTCTTCCGAATTATTTTATTATCCTGTAATTGCACTGGCTCTCTTAATATAGTAATTATTCTTATTTAAGTATGAACACATCTGAAAACAAACTTCCTGTGGTGTTATCTAGCATGACTGATTGGGAAGAAATGATCAAGGAAACTGAAAATTGTAAAAGTTAGTATGGTAGTTACAGGTCTGTGCCATTCTTCATGCTGTTCCCTGTTACAATCTTTTTTTTTCTCATTAATCTATCCATTTCATTTTTATCTCAGTCTCTCTTTTACTTATCCATCAGAAACCATTTAAGTACTGCTTTTTTGGAAGTCATCAAAAAAGGCAGTCTAAAGCAGGCCAGATTTCTGCAGCTCTTTTAAATATGTTATGGACAATGACAATGAGGAAATGCACTTCAGCTGACAAAACTCTGGTACCGGACTTTGAGAGAAATTAACATCTTTCTGGTAAAAAAGCACGAGGGCCAGACAAAGAAGGAACTGATGTGAAGCATTGATGACCCTGACAACATTACTAATGGTCATCTAGACGCCAGGCACCCAGAGAAAAATAGTATTAAAATGAAGGCAATACATGTTGTGCACTTGTTGCTACTACAACTTCAATTACCAAACAAACACATTGTCTTTCAAGTAAACCATTTTGTTAAAAGCCCGACTATCCAAAACTTGTGGCTGAACAGACATTTCTTGCAAGCTATTCAATAAAATCAGTACTAGAGAAGGAAAGCCCTGGACTTCATAACGTTACCTGACTAAAGGCATGAAGAACTTGAGTTACTTCTTGTGAATAAGGACATTCAGAATAGTTTTCTTCATCCCAACGTCCAGTTCGATTACATTTACGCCATGCCTTAGACTCTTCTGCGCCATTGTGAAAGGCAATGGAGTTAAATGAATACTGGAGACAGGGATGGTAAGCAGTTATCCCAGCCAAAGTTTTGGGCCATCTATAAACAACATGATAATAAAAAGTTACAACATGAAACTTCTTATTTAAAGGCAACTTACAATATAGCAACAATATACAGAATATATGAGAAAAAAGGCTATTTGAAATTTTACCTCATTATGTTCTACAATGAATTACTTTGTTTCCTTGGAAAATGTCAATATTATACAGGTTTGACTCTGGCTGGTCACACATTAATTCTGCATTAATTCCAGTAAGGTGTTTGGTGTTAAGTAATTCTCCCTTGCTCTAAGCAAAAAAAAACCAAAACCCCAAACCCTATTACTGAATGCTGTAAAAGGTAAATGCTCAAAATGTACCTGACAATCTTTGCTTTGCATTTTGACCCAACACTACAAAGCTCTCTCTGCCACAAAGGCATGAAAAGCAAAAATCCCTGAATGTATCAGAAACCCATAAACAAGATTTCAGCAGAGATTATAACTGATGGAGAAGCAAGGAGCTAGCCCTCAAAAATTAACTATTTAGGTATGCATGATTTATGTAGTGTGATTCCAAAACAGCATTTGAAAACAAACTATAAATCAAGAGCAGCCAGAATTCTTCTATTTAGCTCATGGGTCTATTAAACAATACTGGTTTTCTTTATATCTGCTGCATTCTCTAGAGTGGCACAATTGGATCCATTGCTTTTGGTACAAAATCCATTGTAATTTCCAGGCTAGTATGGACATAGCAGGATCAGGTAATTGGGAGAAATCAAAGAAAACCAGAAGCACATTATCATTATCAGCAAGTCAGCATGTCTAGAAAGGAGATGGTTCTTACTTTAATTGCACTGGTGTAATTATTGAACCCAAACAAAAATATTCTGCCGGCCAGTGAAGCCACACCTTGACAATCAACCTTTGCTCAAACATACATATTAGCCCCTCTCAGTTATACAATGCAGGATCATTTGGACATTGTTACACAATATACTGACAGGTTTGGGGCTATGTAAGTTTTCCTCGTTCCAAACAAAGGAAAGGTAAGAAGAAAAATATTATGTCATAGCTAACTGTCACTGGAATAATTCATTTTGTGATGTAAAAAGAGTTGATGCAAAATGAACCATGGAAGGTGCTTCACAAAAAATCAAAGTATGTACAGTAGTATATTATCCTTTTGCCTCTGGGCTGAAATATTATTTTTAGTAAAGCATTTGCATTAATGCAGTTGGGCCACACTGAGTAGCAACTTACCTCAGAAGTAAAATTAAAGAGATGATAATTCTGAAACTAGTATTAGCACGGGTAGCAGAACCTGGCCTTTATGAATAGGAATGATAGGACATAACATTACCATTTGCATTTCAGAGTGATCTTACAGACAGCTGGAAAACAAAAAAGGAGCAAAGTATGGCCATCACAGAGAAAAACTCTTAGTACGTAAGGCCAGTTCATTCTGACTCACAGCGCCCAATGCTTACTGCAGTTGTGCAATTACAAACACCACCTAGGCTGGTCAGCGTGAAGAACCACACTCAGTTGATGTTTTTTCCTTTTTTGACCCATTAAAAGAACCGTTATTTCTAGATTTGCTTTTGTGGTTCAACACTTTCTACTTACAAACTTGCCAAGTTACCAAAACTTCAAAGACCTTTGTAAGAAAAATTACCGTTGTGATAGCTGCATCTCTGAGGATAAACCTTTGGAAGAATTTCAAGTGCTAATGCGGAGTTTGAGCCTGATAAATTCTCTCTAATTTTAAATTCATTCCCTCAAATGCTGAAAAAACCTATGGACTCAGCATCCTTTTGATATACATTTTAAAAATAAATTTATATGGATTTCTAGAACGATGATCAATAGGGAGAGGAATGTGCACTCCTGTTCTTTTGATTTATATAAAATGACAAAAATGCCCCTGGTGTTAGTTTGTGCAGTCTGTAGAATTTATTTATATTTATTTATGAAGAAAGGAATGTCATTTTATGGCAAGAACATGAACTTCATAAAGTTGTCATCTAGAAAATTCAGTATGTGTCATCTGATAGGAAGTATATATATTTTAAAAGATCTAATTAAGATACATTTAAGCATGTCCACTATGAGAAAACACAGTTTTTGTGATGACAAAAAAAAAATCTATAGCTGAGACTGTCAAAGATCTCTAATAGATTTTACTCCATATATATGGATTAAATAGGTATATAAGTATATGTTCAGCGACTGTGGTGTACTCACTGGAACAGAGGTCAACACATAATAAAATAGCTTTGTAGTAAAGAGAGAACAGCTTATGTGAGTCAGTTTCTCCACTTCTTTCTAATTCATTCCTTTATGTTTATTCAAACACGAGAAATAGTAGTAAAAGGCCTCTGAAAAAGTTTTAAAGGTAACTTAAAAATGAAGAGAGGCTTTTGGGTCAGAATTATTTGGAGAAAGTTCTGGCATTTAAGAGAAACGTCCTCTCATGTCTACTTTTCCTTTCATTAACTATTCAAGCTGAATTCTTATTATAATTCACTTGGTAACAAATTACCTTCTTGATTTCTCAATGGGAATGCCATCATACATCAGTGTTATTGTCAAGCAGGTAATTATATTTTGTTTAAGAGCTTTATACATATCATTGAAGTATTTTAGAACTAACTGAAAACAATACCAAATTCAACAGAATCCTTAAATTTTTCTTTAGTTTATGAGGATTAAAATTAAAAAAACCAACCAGCATACATAGATAAAAGTGAAGGTGAAAGAAAAATTAGATTTAATCAACAAAATTATGCAGACTCTAAGATTCAGATGGCAGGATGGATGTGGCTTCTAATCATGTGATGCATTAGTAGAGCTGTGTGTGTCCTTAAGCTCACCTCAAATGTTTTACTAAGTAGTTTTACTTGCCTTTTTGAGTCTCTTCAGTGAAATATTTTACTAACAGTTCTATGCTCTTTGTTACCTCTAATCTCAGCTGAACAAAACCAGCAGAACAGGAACAGACTAGAAAAGTACCAAAGATTTAATCTTCTAATGCTTTAAAGCAGTGTTATCATATGCTATAATTTAGAAAAGACCAAGAACAATTTTGAACCATCTCTCATTTAGCTGTAAAGGGCCTATATATTTTGAAATTTTCAACAGTCTCACATGGAGGAATTAGAAAAAGGGTTCTCTGACTTTTACAACCACTGCTGCTCTTGAAGCACTAGCTGCCATTTCCCATAAAAATCACACAGTGCTCCTCCTTCCTACTATATTACATAAAAATGACAAGCAAAATAAGTGACACCTTCGTAACTGACACTGAAGTATCATGTAAGCATGAATATGGCCCATACCTATATTACTACATGAAACACATTCCAAACCCAGAAAATCGTACCTGAAATCTCCCTTGTTGTTAATAACTCTTTCTGCAGGGCAGTAGGGTGCAGCTGTTTCAAGTACCACAATTTCTACTTGTTTCGTGCTATTTCCATAGGAATTGTTGACTAGACACTCCCAATCTCCAGTTGCATCGATGTCAATGCTGGATAGGATAAGTTCACTATAAAAATAAAAGATTCAATATTGTATATACTTAATTATATAGAGATTGAGTCATTGGGTTTCTGACATTAACTTATCTTCAGAGATTCCAGAGGAGGGCTACAAAAATGATCCGAGGGCTGGAGCACCTCTCTTATGAGGACAGGCTGAGAGAGTTGGGCTTCTTCAGCCTAGAGAAGGGAAGGCTGTGGGGAGACCTGATTGCGGCCTTTCAGTAGTTAAAGGGAGCCTATAGGAAAGACGGGGACAATCTTTTTCATAGGGCCAGCTGTGACAGGACAAGGGGTAATGGTTTTAAACTAAACCAGGGTAGGTTTAGACTGGATATAAGGAAGAAATTCTTTACAATGAGGGTGGTGAAACACTGGAATGGGTTGCTCAAAGAGGTAATGGAGGCCCCATCCCTGGAAACATTCAAGGCCAGGTTGGATGGGGCTCTGAGCAACCTGATCTGGTTAGTGGTGTCCCTGCTCACTGCAGGGGGGTTGGACTAGATAACCTCTAGGGGTCCCTTCCAACCCAAAACATTCTATGATTTTATGAAAATATAAAACCCAGGTTTTGCTCTATGTTATTGTAGGGACAGACAATATGTGAGTGATTGGTATTAAGCAGCACCAACTTGGACTGCCCACTCAGATCATGACAGGCTGTAACACAGATTACCAATCACCGCAGAAGTATACCTGTTATGTATCAAAGCCTGTTCTCCTTTCCCCAAATATTATAAAATGGAGGGGGGTTTGTTGCATAATCAAGCACCTGAAAGTCAGAAATGCATTTCAAGTTGGCAATGCTGCCAACTAATGGAGAATGTTTCCCCTCAGCTGAGATTGCAGGTCCTATGGCATTTCAACAGCGGAATCTGCTGCTCCTGTGATGGCATGGTAAAGTTTGCTATAATAGCCATTGACTTTGGGAGCCATATATAATTTTCCTGATGAAGACAAAATGAGATGAGGCAAATGCTGATATTGCTTTCAGTACTTTACTACTCAGAAACTTCTTTCATAGTGTCCCCCAACAAATATGAAATGTAGTTATTAGTATCAATAAATTAAGGTTGCATTAACTCTTTATAATGAGAGTTAGACAAGTTAAATATAGAGACACTTTGTGGCTTCTCTTACAGCACAAATGTTCTGCATGGCTGCACCACACCATTATTTAGCTCCTAAGCTAGATATTCTATGTATAATTAGGGAAGGAGAAAATAATTTCAGAAACATTTAAAATTCTCCAGAACCGATCTGGTTAGTATTTTCTGTATATTTTAAATCAGGCAAGAAGCTTTCCGTCATCTAACGGATGTAACCCAGGCACTAATGAAGTCAATAAAGTTTAGTTTTTCAATTGACTTCATCAGGGATAGAATTTTATCCAATTACTGTATCTCCATAGAGCTCACAGACAAAAATAATGCTAACTTCTACATTTTCAGAAAGTAATACATTAGTTCTTAAATCTACTTTTGGGCTAGAAATAAATTTTACTACACATTTAAAGAAAGTACAGCTTTTGAAAGTAGTTGGGAGAGGAAAAAAAGGTAGTAATTATCTGAAATATTTACTTTGCTTTACACAGATGGCTCATCTTTGAATATGCCTTGTGGTTTAGAAAATTAGAAATTATGTGGGAAGAAATGGAGTACAGTCAGAAAGGGGGAGAAAGCACATTATAAAAAGAGAAGCACAGAATTTAAAAGTTATTAAATTGATTTCAAATCTGTATTTAAAACAAAATCTTAAAAAATCCTACTTGTGGCCCTTGGCACTTTTGCAAAGAGCCTGACATTTTGAAAGATATACAGAGAATAATGATATATAATTTATTTTCATTTTTTTTATCTTTTAAACTTCTCTAAAAATGTCATCCTTTTTCAGTTTAAACATATATTATATATGCAATTTTATTAACTTGGCTACAAGAAAGGATCGAATCTGATCTCCCTGTATATAGACTACTTCTGGTACACGTGAAAGTAGACCACAATCAAGGTAGGAAGTGATTAGACACCTGCGTATGTAATTTTCCCTTTGAAATATGCATACGATGAAGGATGATTTTCTCAAGTACTTACTACAGGCCTATTGTCTTGATCGCCAGAAAACAAGAAAACCATGGTAAATAGTCTTTGATTTAAGTTAAATTACTTCAGAATTTTTGTGCAGTTCTCCAGTTATACAGTTGAATTTATCATTAAACAATAACCTTAAAAATCTCACACTGTTCCTATTTGTCATGGCTTTGAGCTTCACGTACCTTGGAACCCCCAATTTCATTTTTACAACAAATTCTAACATTCTTATTGCAGAATATATAGAAAAGTCATTACTAGCCATTCTCAGGCAGATTAGCTGAATGTTTTCATGGCAAAAGAAGCAATTGTTCTCTTAAGACATCTCAGATGAGAAAGCCCAATAACAGCAGCCTTTTAGCTAATTCTTAATACATCTTCTTACATTCACGTTGAAACACTTAAGTGAAATTAGCCAGCTGATAAAAATTTGTTAATTAAATCTTCTATTTCATCTGTCATAACAATCTCACATCATCTTTATAGACAGCGGAGAAAGAATATATTCCTAGAGCTTATAAAAACAATTCTCCATAAAAGCTCTTTTTCATAGAAACAGAAGGCAGCATAAATATTCACCTGTGGCATCAAGACCCAGAGCCTTCTCAAGTGAATAGAATGCATGATAGATGCACTGATCTTTTGATATATTCCATATAAAATACCTACAATAGTTGTTAAAGCTACATATTTGTTAAAACTGGGAACCACAGTGACTTTTGGTAAATGCAACACTTTAACATATTATCAGCTTTACAGGTAATCAATATGAAGATAAATAAATAGGGAGAAAGGGGTACATTTTCCATTTATTTAAATTGCTGAAATGTGTTCTGATGCAAATTTACCTGCTGCTAAACAGATCTCCTGCCATTAGATAAAGTTTTCCAGTTTCACAGACAAATATTTACTGGAACATCAGTGTTGCTTCTGGTAGAAACACAATACTTGAACACTGGTTCAAGTTCTCTAAAATGAAAGCCAGAATAGGTTTATGCAATGTAGAAGAAACTGTATAATGACTAGAACATGGAATTGTCTTCTGAATTGCCATCTGGCCACTGTAAATGATGCATTAATTTATATTCCTCTAGGAATATTTTGGATAGCAAGCCCAATGGTGAAACTGTTCATTTACTTACCATCTGGATATGACAAATGATAAATTGATCTTATACCCCTGGAGAATTTGGGGAACTGGATTAAAAAAAAATAAAAAGTCTTCTAATTCTCAAAAAGAGCAGTCAACCCGATCCTTTAACATTTTCTCCACTTATAATCCTTGGCAACTTCAAAGTTCTGGCAGAACAAAAGGAAAGGATGGGCCTGTATAGAATTTTAAACCTCTTCATAAAGTTTTCTAGTAGATCAGTTACATATCTTAAGTCTTGGTACTGTTACATTAGCATGCCCGGAAGTTCCATTGTTTTTCTTACTCTTAACAGAAAAGGATTCTTGATCTCTCTTGGCTACAAGAAGTCTTGATAAAAAGCAAGAACTCTCCTGTGACCTGAGAACGTAGCAGGACTCTGGTTTAGAAGCTTGACAAGAGCACAACAGAATTAAGAGAGGATGGCACCTTTGGCTATATACTTTTTTTGATTATCCTATCTCACAGAAGCTAACAAACGTCAGGCCACAAATGAAACTATCTCACCTCTACTATGCAGCCTTCCTAAGGACAGAGTAGGAGTCAGAAAGAGTTCCTATTCCCTCTACATTAGCAATCATATCCCACTCCTAAGGTGTGTGGTAGTTGCTAATTTTGTGGAAATTTTTGACCTACCAAGACATAAAACAAAGTCAGACATTCATGAGATGGTGTGAAGGCAAACTGAAAATGAAGATTGCTGCCTGATGAGAACAAAAGGATGACTAGCAAGTTTTTCTCAAGTTTTCTTTTGAAATTATAGTGGCCTTCTCAGTAAAAACATTGAAAGGAAGAAAGAGAATATACAGGTGATACAAAATTTACAGGTGATACAATTGCATGAAAAAGCTGTTATAATATTCAGTAGAAGCCGGTGGCATTGGTCTTTACAACGAGAGGAACCATAATGCGGGCAGAAGCCATACTCATGTAATCAAGTAACCTGTGACAATAGATTTCTATTTGAGGCACAGTTTTGCATTGCTACAGCTATGCATAACAAATTAGACAATCAGAAGTAGGTCTCATTATGCAAAGTTACTCAACCATGTCCTGAAGTAATACCTTAGCACCATTTACCGTATGCCCCAGTAGTCATTTGCATGCCAGGAAACAGAGTAACAAATAAAGAGGAGACTTTAACACCATATTTTGATTGGCTTTCCACAAGGAAGGCTTTAAAGTGTGACTTGAGTTCCTGTAAGACTTCGGAAGAATCAACCACTCTTCCTGATGAAAAATAAGTTAATTACTCAAACACATAACATTTAGGTTTCCTCATATTCTTCTTCAGACAGATAAATAGTGACTGCTTTTCTACAGCTCAGGCACAAGGCCTGCATAACCTGCCTCCAACCCACACCACCCTAAATTATTAATACTAACACAGAATTTAAAAAATGAGTGTCAGTCTCCAGAGTACACTGCTGCTTGCAATGCAGCCTTTCACAGGGGATATAAGGTTAAAACATGGAAAATGAAGAGAAAATGTGTAAATCTAGGCACTTCAACTGAACTTAAATTGCAGTCTGATCTCTCTGACAAAATTACTTATTTACCCATGAAAGAAACAGCTTTAGAAGTCTGATGGCCTTTAAAGAAACCTTGTGTCCAGGCAACAGCAAGACAAAAGGAAGATTAAAGTTGGTACTCCTTTTATGCTAGATGTCTAGCAAATATTTTCAGGTGTAATTAATTTGTCATACACTTAGGAAATTCAATACCCATGATCTTCTGTTTCTTCTGATTGAATATGAAAACAAAGCATAACTTACCATGCAATGCCATCTGTAGCTACCCAAGAAACATTTTACTACAATTTATCTATCAGCCAATTTATTCACATCAGTATGCTAGGACCATGACAACAGTTGGATTTGACTTCAGAGATGCCAATGGAAAGGACCTAATTTTAATGACAATATACTGTCAGAAAAAAACCAAACCCAAAACCTGCTTCCAAATTGGGAGAAAAGATCCGTATGTCAGTTAGCAAACCATCTTGCTTTATTTTTGTTTGTATTGCTCAAATTACATTGACCGAAATGCAAATGTTCAAAAACGTTGTCACAGGCTAATATTATCCATTTGTACGTAAACATTTGCCCAAAAGTGAGATGTGTTTTCTATAAGTGGACGCCAAAGAACCTGTGATGCACATTTGTATGCCATCAATTTGTTTCTTAAAACTGAGAAACAAATACTAGTAGGAGGGACTAAATCGAATCATCTTCAGAAACAGAGTCAGAAATCTAAATAGCTCTACAACATGCCACAACAGGTTTGGTTTCTTGCGTGATCCTTTTCTCTCTCATTGAGCTTGTCAGGCAGAGACAGGCTACCAGCTACTGCGCTGCATCAAAGGGTGTGCATAAAGATGTTCGCATTTACCTTTATACTCCCATGGTCCTAGAGTCAATACATGCCAGTCCAGCTAGCTGAGAACGTAAAGTGGGGAGAGGGGGAAAAAAAAAGGTATCAACAGCTCTAGAACACTCAAAGCTTTCTCTTGCTGAAGAAACCTTCAGGCAGCTGGCCGGTCTGTAAAGCTGGGCCAGGGCTTATTTAAAGTACTTCACGCATCAGTTGTCTATCATCGAGCTGCTTTGTCAGTTGGTGAAAGGTCTGGGGATGCTCTGATGTGTTTATTGTTATTAATTTTGTTCTGCCAGCTAACCGCTTGGCTGCAGGATGTTTGCAACTGCAGTCTTCTGGGGCCATGGTGCTACACCTGCCGCACGCCTTTCATCTGCCCTTAAGTAGTCTGTGTGCTGCAATGTTATATCCAGGGGAAGCTTTATTTCATTAGCATAACGCTTGTGATCTGTGCACTATCAGAGATTCTTAGACAAAAACAATGCTATGACAATCAATCCAGCAGCCAAAATTGCATAAAAAGCTTTTAAAGTAAAATATTTCCCGGGTGATTCAGAAGTGTTAACCTACTTATGACAATTCTTAAATATTTGATTATGTGCTACTGGGACCAGCAAAAAACCCCAACACACACACACACACACACACACCCCAAACCCAAACAACACACAAAAGAAAACAAACTAAAAAACTACTACATTAATTTTACAATTTCAAATTATTTGTCAAATGCACACTACTTTGAAGGAATTTCCCACAGTCTGTAGTCAGTGGTGATGTTACAAATGCAAAAATTAATTATTTAATTAATACTTTATGGGACAGAGTAATTGTATATTAGGGCTAGAATACTGACTTGTATTATTTGCTGGCCTGCAAGAAATTTGGGAAGATCTAAAAAGGAGGTAAAACAGCAGATTCCTACATAAGAACTTCAGGAACAATCTCTATTCTTTCTCCAGTATATAGTGTATCTCTAACAGCGTAAACTTTATTTGTGATGGCCAGGAGTCATCCAATCAAAGTACCATAAACAATTAAAAATAGGGTTATTTTATCCTGTAGAGAGAAAGTCTGGGACCTATTTTCATGGAATTCCAGCATGCTAATGGAGTAAGAAAGCTTTCTGTAAGTCCGTAAGGAATGTGTCCTACAACGCATTCTCTACATTGAATAGATTGAAATACATGAAAAGTAAAAAGTAATTCAGTTATTTGCTTTAATATTTCAAACAGGTTTTGCTTTAAAGAAATGGTTTGCTTCACCCGTATCTAAGATGATTGATTTGGTAGGAGGAGTACATCAGAGTCTGGGCATAAGTCAGAATTGCTCTGATAATCACAGCTGATGCACAGGGTTACAAACTACTGCCTGGACTGAGAGAAAATATATAATTATACCTTACATTGGTGTTGACAGGAAAAGTAATTTAAAAAAAGCCAGTTCTGCGATGTTCACTCCAAACTGCTGCTGCAGTGCAGCAGCTCAGCTGTATAGCTGCAGCTTTTTGAAGGGCCACATTAAAACCATTCTGGCCCTAAAAAGTCGAAGCAAAACTCTATTGATTCCCCCTTGCAGGGGGGGAAGTGCAAATTTTGTTCTTAATACTGAACTTAACATTTCATTTCAGTGGCGTGGCTGGATGGACCCACATATAGCCGCAGGAAATAGAGATGGAAGTGAGAGGTCAACATTTAGTGCAAGGCATCCTGTCAATCTGGTCTCAACATCACAAAAAGGGTACTCTCTTAAAGTTCTTCAACAAGGACTCCAAAAATTTTTTTACAGTTCTGACTTAATTCTATCAGTCCAAAATACTTACATATATTTTCTGCGAAAATATCTATTTCTCAATCATGTTTCAAAAAGCAGTTACCCAAATTAAACCTCCAGTTTTCATGGCACAGCACAATTCTTACAAAATTGTCTGTTCCTTTAATGGTAGAGGGTATCATCATTGCTGCTTTTCCTTTTCACAGCATTGGTATACTTTTTCACAGGTTATATTTTAAATTATTCCCCAAACTAACTAGTAGTAAAATTGTCATTGGGTTTCATTTAGGTAATTGAAAGATTTTTAGAGAAAAGGCTTAAGTTTAATCTTCCAAATTCACATGAAGATTCTCTTAATCTCAGATAATCAAACCTTTACCCTGTGCCTTTCACGCTATTCTGCAATAATTTTAAATATTATCTTCCTGTTGATATATGAGAACGTTGCTGGTAAAGGTGCATCTGTCACTAGTCTTTTACTGCCTACAGCGCCTGAAGTAAGCTGTAGACCATTGACTAAAGGGTTTAAAGTAATCTCAAAACAATACAGAAACATCGATTTACAATTTAAATGGTTATTTTGCTTCATTTCTTTCCTAACTGCTTGACAACTAAAGGTCAAGAAGAGTCAATTAGGTGAACCAACAAAATATCAGTACTGAACAATTTCCACTGATTGCCCTGGGCTTCTCAGTATGACCCTCAGCTGCTTATCTCCAAATGCTCATGACAGCAGAATACAAAGTGCTTGTGAAATATCTGCATTTCTGAAAAGGAATTCTTTGGATTTGTTCTAACATTTTTTAAATCTTGTGCAGAGTGAATCTCCAATATTTTGCCATTATTTGGCACATATCTGAACTTCCAATTGCGTATCCAACCTAGTAACATGCTAATCAGCGATATACCATTTTCAGACTGTTCTTAACCTAATACCGGTCCAAACCACTACTGCTTCCTTCCTTTCTTTTCCAGATGTATTCTTGCCACAATCTGTTAAGAGAGTTCAGGGGTCATTTGGATTCTTTCCAGAAAAAATAAGCATAGAATTTCTGCCTTTCTCCCAGAATTTCTGGAAATTTTGTTCTTTCTTATGCCTGCCTGGATCTCAAACTTGTCATGATACCACCTGTCTACACCTGGAATTGACTTGTACTCATATCCATTTCTCTCAATATTAATATCTTAAACTATCTTTGTTCTTCTAGTGAAACTGTCTCAGCCAAGTTCCGAATTCCTTACTAATAGCTGCACTGGTAATTTCAAACACTTAAAAATTATTAATTGAATTAAAAACTGCCTTTCAATTACAAAAATTATGATAATAATTTTTAATCCACAACATTACATTCTTTGCTATTTTTCTCCCAGTTTCTTCACTATTACAGGACAAGTATATCATAATTTGAAACTCTTCCTTGATATCAGATATTTCTTTTGCAGATGGATGCTTCGGAGATTTTCACCTAATCATATACCTCTAAAAGCAGCTTTCAGAAATTAATATACACATTTTATGTATAAATTATAAAATATTTTTTCCCACCATTTCCCTTATCATTGTTACACCTAAAGGATCAGCTGTATTTCCATAACTGTCTTATCTCAAACATTACTATTTCTTTCATTATTTACTTTTGAGCATGCCATATTGGCACTGACTGCTGTCAAAACGTAAGGAAGTACCAGATGCTTTAAAGAAACCCCAGATTCTTAAGCTTTTTTTTTTAAAGGACTATGTTTGGCAGCCATAGTTAGAAGACTGAAATACTTAGGACAGAGTTTAAGAGAAAAACACCGTTTGCGGGGGATCACAGTTGAGACCTAGTAGTCTGTATTTCCAGTGGCAAATCTATCTACATAACAAAAAAAAAAATTACATCTGATACTAACACCTGCTATCCTAGGTTTAGTTAAGAGCACATTAGTTTCTCCAGTTGCAACATGCCTTTTAACGGGTTCTTAACTTTCTGCACAGTTTAACGTTTTCAGAAAGAGCACTTGTGAACTGTAATGGTCCCAGAGCAGCCATTACAGCTGTCAGAGGCATAAGCACTGTTAAACACTCTACAGAAGTATTTACAGAATAGAACTAAAAAGACTTTAAAATTGTCATTATAGTCTATGTGGTAAATAACAACCTTGCTGAAAATTAAAGTCTCTCTACTAGTGTGGAGTTGCTTCATTCATAAAACTAAAATATTTTCCTTTTTTAGTTTAATATTCCAATAGCTGTCCTGCTAGCCTCTCCAAACACTGAAAGGGAACAGTGGGGAAGGTGGGAAAGATGCTGTGCTGCAGAGAATCGTACATAATCTGCCTTCTATGTGGCTTCAGGGATATGGATTGTTTCATTGCCACTTATTGTGATCAAACTGATAATCTAATATTCCAGGCTTAAGAAATTAGGCTGTCTTCACGGAAACACAAGTCACAATTTCAGCTAGATCCATTCATAGATGACAGGAAATTAGTTCCACATCACATTTACATTTTCACGTATGACTATGACATTTATACAAAGGCATAATGACAGAAAATTCAACATGAGCAAAATCAAATATTATTATCATTGGCAAGAAATGGTAAATGCGAGCTAGCAGCAGAATTGAAAACACCTTCTGAAGATCTCCTATAAGGGAATACTCTTTGCCAAGAAAAATGTCACAGGCCGGAATACAGTTCAAAACTTTAGTTTAACTATTGTAACAAAAACATTTATTTTAGTTTATTCTGCTTTATCATAGGAGACAAAAAATACACATTTGGATATTTTATCCTTCTACTGTGGCAGTTAATAAAACAGAAGGGTTTAGAATGATATTTATGTTGTAAATCCACGTCCAGAAATATCTGGAACTACCCAATAAAATAATCATCTAAAAACGTTTGAATAAGCAGCTTTTGGAACAGGACTTCACCTCTTTATTCAGAACTAGCTTCAGAAATCTTTAAATTGCTAAGGAGCACAAGCCAAAGCCTGTCCTTTAGTGCAATCACAGAAAGCCACAGAGAGTGGACATTTGCTGTAAAGAGTAGATATAGAAAGGCAAAATATGGCACTGTAAGAACTGATTTTGAATTACCTTTATTTTTACTCCAAACCTTATACTTTATCATATGATAACCTCAGGGAGGCCCAGTCTTTCTGATGTTTCACAGTGCCTCATACAACTGTGATTCAGCCTTAACAACTATCACAAATTAGTGTGTAATAGCATGTAACAAGCATATGACTACATACTCTTGTAGCATGTAATAATAATAATAATGATATCCATGGAGTTATGGTATACATGGTCATGATGATGGGATTAAAATTAAGAAGTGCTGAAGAGAGTTTTTACGATCATAACTTGACCAATGTTTTCTCATTTTCAACATGAAGAGACAATACTTCTCTATATTTTATATTAAAACCCACCATTGATTTCAAAATAGTATGGGTTTTGAAAGCTAGTTCAAATAGCATAGGTCTCATGCCTTAGGTAAGTTAGTTTTGATCTGTCCCTTGATCAAGGCAGATGCATGATTCCTTGAGTATTAGCATTTTTGACTGGTAAGTGCCATGTTGTACAGTAAATGCAGTGTTGATGCTCTACTATATGGTGAAGTGAAACATATAGCTCAAATAAATGAGCAATTAAAATGTTTTAAGCTTTTAAATAGCTGTTTAAAGATTGTGAGTTTAATTCAAAAAATATTTTGTCTCATTTTGACAGTCTGTATCACATAACTTGGACAAGCCAACGTATTTTTCCAGTCGATAACAGCAAATATGATGATGTATTTAGAGAACATTCTTTCTGAATACCTGGTTCCAGCGCATACTACAACATGAGCATCAAGGTCACCTAGTTAATGGCACAGCAAACGAGGTAAGTAGCAGAGCAACCATCCTTACTAAAATATTGCTGTGGTAGACAATGATTTTTATTTTATAGTCTGTCAAAAATTAAGCAATATAAGGTAAAATTCAGTCAAGCTACTTCTAAACTAGTTTTTTAAAAAGGATAGCTATTTTGAAAATCTTAACATTTTTTACCCAATTTATTTGCTCTACAAATTGCTAGATAGAGCAACATATAATTCAGTTGAAAAATATAATGAGATTAACAGCATGTCTTTTAATTTTGATATAATGGAAATAAGAAGAACATGCTTTAATTTCAGTGACTCAGCAGTTATGTAATAGCTCATATGCACTTGGCATTACCATACTAATTGGTCTAATAGTCTTTTTCATTATCTGCTACAGCCATACACACTGATATTAGAAGAAAGCCAGCAGCTGTGAGAATAGGTCAGATCTATGCCTCTAGATCTATAGGACTCCAAAAGGGGTCAAATAATCAGTGAGTAGATGAAATTAAAAT
The DNA here is from genome assembly GCF_000687185.1 of Egretta garzetta. Taxonomy (NCBI): domain Eukaryota; kingdom Metazoa; phylum Chordata; class Aves; order Pelecaniformes; family Ardeidae; genus Egretta; species Egretta garzetta. The sequence continues at coordinate 13,120,508 of NW_009260182.1, forward strand.
CAATAAATCCGAAAGATCCCAGTGGAGAGGAATTAATTTGACTCCCTTCATAACTTTCATTTGATAGTTCAAGAAGCATTTCAGGTCAATTATATTAATAGAAACTGGTTGAGTGAAAAGATGTTAATGACGATCCAGAGCTAATTAGCATAGCTATTTTCACTCCATCTTCTACAAAGAGAAAGGCAGTACATGGACACAGAATCAGACTTTTTGATCAGTGATGGAAATTGGCAGAGGACAAAAGGATGTGTGCAACAGCTTAGCAGCTTTTAGTGACAAGCTCATACTTAGATGAAAACCAAAAATAAACACAGAGATTTATAATAATTCATTAAATAAGATTTAAAAGGGAAAAGTGAAGCAAAACTGGAATGATATGGTTATTGCCAAATATTAGTTGTTACTTCTTTTATAGAAGCCTACTCTACTTCATTCCTCTTGCGTTTTTCACATCAGCAAACGTTTCTGTAGATCTCTGTCTCTCAAGCACACAGAGGCACACCGATGGTAACAGTCACAGAAAACTGAGGAAAATTTTAATAAGAAACAAATATGAGTATACTGGAGACTACAAAAAATAATCCAAGCCTATTAAATTGATAGTTCTTCACAGGTAGATCACTATGGTAGATCAATCTTCTTGATGGTGTCAGGAAGAAGATGTTTGGCTGCAAGGCACTCTCATATGCTACTGAAGCTATTCTAAGTTCAGTTTCTTTTCATGGTTTACTGTGTAAGAAACTCTGGTTTTATCTGTTTCAAATCCATAGTTAATGAAATCTGGATACTTAGAAACAAAAATGTGATTTGGAACCACAGCCATTCGTAGTCATGAAAAACCTATACCTGTGTATATTCCGATTCAAGCATGCAATTCAATTGCTTAAAATAAAACAATTTATGAATGATGCTGTCCTCCACAAATATGCCACTCTCTTCATCCGTTTCGATCAGACGACCAGCGTGGTACCAATGTACTTGGGTGGTATTGTCAACATATGTTGCAGTGCACTGAAATGGCAAGCGGTCTCCATGAAAAACCACTTGTCTCTGTGATGGGATCAGCTCAAAAAGAGGAAGTTCCAGAGGCCCAGCTGCAGGGAAAACAAACCAACAAAAAATAGGAAAAAAAAAACCAGCACAATGGATTCCTCTCATGAATATTGTGAACTAATTATATACAATTCTAGCTTACTAGATCTTAACATTACAGCACTAATATAAAAGATATGCCCTCAAACTACCCACTTAAGTCTGATTATGTTGCGAATTCTAGAGATCACATTTCTTTCATTGGTGTGAGCCCAGACAATTACAGGATTACTGGAATACCTACGGAAAATGGGTTTCATGAAATAGTTGACAGTATGAGTGAGGTTGGAAGGGATCTCTTTACATGCTCCAGTCCAGCTTCCTACTCGAAGCAGGACACTTTAGTACAGAAAAAAAATCAGTCTTCCAATTAAATTAAAAATACAGCTATTAATATAGGTACAGTTAACATTTATAAGACAACTTCAGTCTCAGTGGATGAAATTCCCACTGTGCTCCACAGAAAAAATTTACTTGCTCCATGGAGCCTAAATTATCTCATATGCTGTGGTGGGTTGACCCTGGCTGGAGCCCAGGTGCCCACCAAAGCTGCTCTGTCACTCCCCTCCTCAGCTGGACAGGGGAGAGAAAATATAACGAAAGGCTCGTGGGTTGAGATAAGGACAGGGAGAGATCACTCACCAGTTACTGTCACAGGCAAAACTGACTCGACTTGGGGAAATCAGTTTAATTTATTACCAATCAAATCAGAGTAGGCATGGGGCCACGGGTCCTTCCAGGAGCCTGCTCCAGCGTAGGCTTCCCACAGTGTCACAGCCTCCTTTGGGTACCCCCTGTTCTGGTGTGGGGTCCTCCCCAGGCTGCAGGTGGAGATCTGTCCCTACTTCCTTCTGCCTTCTTCACAAGTTGTCTTTACTCTCTAGATCTTTACTTGACATTAAATGTTTACCTAAACAGCTCTTCCTAGTTTTTAATAGTGGAGCACGTCACCATCTTTATTTTATTAATTTTAACTCTCCTGTCTTTCCCCAAGAAATACCCTAATAATAAGAATATTGCATATTCTTATTCTAAGCAGAATCTTACAAAAAACAGCTGCCATCATCACATACCCAAATGCCTAAACACAATTAAAAAATAAATGGTGGTGTAAATTTGTAAGGCATGTGCATTTTTGGGAATGAAAGTCTGCTAATTTCATAGATTTGACAGTGATTGAAGGCTATATCCTTCAATCCTACAGTGTCTGTAGAGACTGAATCTCTGGACAGTACTTGTTTTCTTCCATTTTTATTTCTAGATCCTGAAACTACCTTAATGCAATTTCTGTAAAATATTTTCTATACATTGTTAGATTAATGCTATTTCTTTAAATTGGTAGCAGGACATTGAAAAGGAGCATTTTAGGAAAGGTAATTGAAATAGAGGTTCTGCATCTAGAGAAAGATTATCTTTTATAGGATAATAAGGAATAAAGGAAAACCTTATTTTCTTTTTTCTGATATAGTCTCCTTAGGCAGGACAAGAAAATTACTACTTCTGATACTTTGTTATCATTGCACAAAATTCTAAAGATAATAAAAATACTAAGGACTCACATATGTGATTGATGAATACACTACCATGGATATCTTGCACAATAAATCCTAAAATACCACCTCTTCACCTCAGTCTGCAAGGCCAAAACAATTGACTGAGTCTGGGCCACTTTGCGACTTCACTACTGCAACCTCACCTTAGACACAACGCCCACAGTCTTGCACCTTGGAAATCCTTCTACCTTGATGAGGAAAGGGAATTTATAAGCTAGAACTTCTTCTCCCTTATTTTTCTTCTGTTGTCATTTAAAGGCCTCTTATCATTAATATCTACCCAGTCTACAGGGTTGTCAGCTGAAAGGTCACCCTTCCACATTTGCACCACTAGTAACTATCTCAAACATCTATTTTTCTGACAAGTACTTCAACATTTTTTTTTTCCATTTCACTGCTCTCCATTTTATCTTCCTTAAACATTCTCCTCAGAATCCTCCATTACCCATAATAAATACAGATTAACTTAACCATGCCTAACCAGATTGCAAGCCATAATCACTGGTTCTACAATTGCTAAAATTTGTGGACAACCAGCAGCGTTTGCTCCTCTCCTTGCTCAGCATCCCACCCTAACACGCTTCTTGATGTCATTCAGACGTTGTCTTTGGAACACTTAAATTGTGAGAAGCTGCGTTTATAAACCTAGCTTTGGGCCCTCAATACTACTGGGGAATTTAAATGTTAAATAGTATATTCATCACCTGCTTTGAATAAACAGTGAGAGGGATCACTTGTACTTTTTTGTAGAGTAAGAATGCTGGCCGGCATAATACACAGGATTTGTACATGAACGAATATGTGATATTGCTGTCTGGGAGAAGCATACAGAGGATTAAGGGGCTAGCTACTATCTCCTGAAATGTCGTGAGTCTGCCGTGACTGTAAAGGGCAGGCTTCAGATATCCCTCCTTACTCTTCTAGTTTATCTTCTGATTGCGCCTATTATTTGTGGGCGTGGATGCATTGCTAAAAATTCCTTGAAATGTACCTAGTATTTCTATATGATCTTTGGCTTCTAACTAAAAGAAGAGAAAGTAAACCAGATTAATACCTCATTTATAATAGCTGCAGGCTTGGTCCCAGTCATAAAGGTCTTTACTAGAAGCTGGAGAGAACCTCTCTCTCCAAAAGGTTGCAATCTTTGTGTTGCATTACAAAGTCAATTATGGAATACAAGGAAAAGTTATGGTGTGGAATTTAGCCATAAAGTAACCAAATGATTATGAAAATGGAGTCCAGAAAAATTAGACATACTGTCACAAGTATAACAGAAATACATACTACTCACAGAAATAAAATATTTCTCCAGAATACAGTAATTTTTAACTGAGGATATTGTATCTTGTCAGATGTTTTTGCTCATGCACTGAGTGACACATTGTGTCATGAGGCTATGAAAGTAGTAGGAATGTGAACTATAGTATCGATATTTCTAAGTCAAGCTAAATAACTTGCCTGGCATACGGATGCAGTGCAACATTATCACTTTGAATTTATCTCTGCCTTTAGAGCTGGTCTATAAGGCTCTCCCGTTATCACTTCTGTTGCTCAGCCTTGGGAATCACCAAACCCAGAAATGGAGTAGGAATGATGTGTTCTGTGCAGATTTTGTCAATTAATGATCAGAAGTAAATGAAACCTCTTTTAACTGCAGCATATCAGGAAAGGAGATGATCCTTTGATTGGCATCAGCCATATCAACAGCCTACTCACTTTCTTTTTCTCTGTAAACCCTTCTAAGTGCCAACAAAGATGCAAAGTGAATGGAACATACCTTTGGTTTACCATTAGGAAGGGATAGCCTTCTGAGCAGCTGAACCCTTTCAAAACGTACACATTTAGGTCGGCCAAATTGACAAACAATGCTGCAAGCTCATTTTCAAAGTGAAACCAGTAAAATTTCTATGGATTATAACATTTGCAGAGCAAAGGAAGGTACACTTAAGTGCTTCTACAAAACATCTGCTTTCAATCTGTGTGATGTCTAAAAAAAATGATTACCAGAGCTAATCTTCAGTTGTTTTCCAGGGATAATCATGATTTAAATGACCGAGGCTGGTTCTGCAACTATTACTCATGCAAAAGTTCCAGTTGACTTCAGTGACACAGCTCAGAGATATAAGGATTAATTGCATCAATAGGAGTCTCAGGATTAGGGCCAATACCCTTTATCCTGAATGGCTATAAAATGATTGTATAGTTCCATCAGCACCAGCTGGAAATACTTATTTTAAATCCATAATCCAACAATCCTTCAAATTCAGAATAAAAATGAAAGTATTTACTGATGCTGTACGCAGGTTTTCATGCTCGACTTTGAGAATAAAGTAAGAAGTAAGAAATTCTGCAAGTATCTGGAATGATTTTGGCATTGATTTGACAGCACTTGAAATATAACAGCTCTGGCAAGCACATCCCTGCACAAAAGACATTTTCTGTTTGATTATGTGATTACTGCAGACCAAATAAATATATATAATCTCTGATGCTTGTATATATGTATGAGTCTGTGTGTATGTGTCTGTATATACGGCAGATACAACAGCCTCCTAAGATTAAAAATAATTTACAGGTTACTATTGTATCTCGGGAGCAGAGGGACTAACTTAGGGGGATTTTATTTATTTAATTTTTCCACATGTGAAAAATATTCCAAGGTTCTCCTTCCAAGACAATCCGCACTGCTGCCCTCGCGTTTGGAGCCAGCACCACCATCTGCAAATGAGAGGTGTGACTCTCCTATAGGCATTTAGATGGAGGGCTGCTGAAGTGTTTTACAGTCTTTACCTGTCTTGTCTCTCTAGTCAGCACTAAACCATGATTGCGGCAGAGCACCACAGGAATCACTGATTGCAGCATGAATCTAAAGGTCTAACCCGTCATTACAGTAATTACATCTTTTTCTTTATCTTTCACTTCTCAGCAGAAAAGGGTTTTGTTGACTGAAGGCCAAATTCTTCATGCTATCCAGTCTTGTATTGCAGATTAGCTCTAGATTAGAACACTGAGGACATATGGAGGAGGAATCCAGTTACACAAGTACCACTGAATTAGCGTATCACTTAAGAGTCCTTCTCCCAGAAAGCATAACCATGCACATTTTAATGCATGCGGTGCCCCAAGATGTATATAAATAGAAATTATTTCGAAAATAGAAATTATTTCAATAACCATTACCTAAAACAGAAAAACAACAAGATGCACTGAAGCTCCAAGGAAATGTTCCAATACGTATGCCCTTAATATCTTTATAAAACAACTTATCTCACACACATGCACACACATTAAATACTTTTTCCTTACACTTCAGTTCTTAAGATTTTAAAAATAGTTCAATTTTCCTTCTAATTTTGGCTTTTCTTTTTGTCTACTGTTTTAAAAGATGGAAAGGAGAAGAACATGAAGGAAATACTACTGTCATTGGACATACACAGAATACAAATGTTTGTAAAAGACATAACATGCAACATACCTCTAAGAAGTATTTTAGTTGCATTTTAAATATCATATGATCGCTTTTATAATGAATGGACACTACCATTTTCTGGATGAATGATCAAAGGCAAATCTGTAAGGACCAAAGCTGGCCCATGCAATAGATTTGTCTAAACACTACAGAAATTTGGCTAGTCATTGGCTAACGTGACCAGCGCAAGATGTTGGAGACACGATCAGAGAAAAATGAAACTACATCCTACCTCCAGCCAAATTTGTTGCATTTTCTCCTGCACATCGTATAACCTGGGCAGCACAAGGCTCTACAGCTGAAGAGCTACTAAGAGCATAATCCTGGTTACTACAGTAGAGCATTCTGCTGTTCAGTTTACCATAAACACAGTTTTCTGCTATACATTTTCTGGTTCTCATTAACTGACTTTGTTTGATACTGGCAGCTTTTACACAGTTAGAAATCGGAAAATCCACAGGTTTCTCCAGGCTGCCCACACATCGGTGCAGTGTTACAGTGCTCATGCCTCAGGATACACCATTGACTTCTGCCTCTTGGTAGAAAACCCAGTTTGCTACAACGCACCACAAGCTTTGGGACAAAAAAACCCCAGAGGCTGGCATTTTCCTTCTTGTTAATCACTTGATTTATTGTATTGCCAATGGGCTTTTTATTTGAACTGAGTGTGCCTACAGAGTGCAGCACATCCCGCTGACAAAAGTGTGA
>NW_009260182.1:13127392-13170072 GCF_000687185.1 Egretta garzetta
GAAGTGAGGACAAAGTAAAGGAACTGGTCCAATAAAAAGGACAGATGAAAATGAGGAAAAACAAATTGAAAAACATTAGTTAAAAATGTGAACTGCTGACATAGCACATTATATCTGTTGATATTTACTGAATGGAACTGAAGAAAAGAGTGTGATCTGAGTTGCTCTGAAGGCCACTTCTGCCAAGAAGAGGAGGTGCCAGCACACCAGTGCCAATTTCCGTATTGCAAAATTTGCTGACACTAACAAAAGGTTTGGTGTAGAAGGTCACAGACAGTGCCATATGCCAAAGAAGCAAGAATGAATACAGAACTGGAGCCAAGCTTCAGTTTTAATAAAAGCTTTGCCTGGCTCCAATTTTAAAATAATATCAAGAAAATACACATGCCAACATGTACTAAACACATCAAAATAAGATAAGTCTTTTGGGCTTGGGATAAGAAGGCTTTTTACCATATTCATTTACCACTCACTGCAGAAAACATAGAGATTCTGTTTGTGTAACAGCTTCTTATTTCCACCAACTTCATAATGCTGGCAGGGCAAGGCATATTCCACACCATTTTATCAGTCCCTTCCACCCTCATACATGGTTTTCAGACAGGAACATAAAGTAGATGTATTTTTTTTGCAGCACCTCATAATTAAATCAGAGGTTTATGTTTATTTTGTAATGCTAAGTGCTACACTGAAATGCTAGTCACTAACCAAAGAGCAAGACTTCAGACAGGTATACTGTTTTACTTGAAGTTACAAATTTTGCATTATATTTTACTCCTGCAAACTTCTGTACAGCCATCAAAGCTGAGAAAAAGAGGGAGAAAGGGTGCATGTCTCATGAGCAGGCATAGCGGAGTCAGTCGACCGAGGCTCTGATAAGAATATAGATGCTGCTGCAGGGAGCTGAACAGAAGCAGCAATCCCAGGATTTGTCCTGAGTGAGTTAGGAGGACGGTGAGTCCAGGCTGTCACAGTCCACTGCTACTGGTGCTTCAGTTATCTGGGTTAGCTAACCTCATAAATATACTCCGTATCTACAAACCAGAAGATTGAAGTCAGTGCTGTTATGCCAAGAAGAGCTACAATCATAGCTTTGGATGACAGCCTCACTGAGAAGCACTTGGGTTCCATAACTTCTCAGACTTATTTAATTAAAATAAGTTACACCAGTGTAGAAATTAAGGAAAGCTGAGCTGGGAAAAGTACAATTCCAATCTAGTCACTTCTAGCAAATCCAACCCATACAGGTTTCAGCCAGCACTCAGCAGGTGGATGACAAGTCCAGCCATGAGAAAATTATTTAACTTGTCTTTCTCTACAGCAGTTTCCCCTAGATTTATAAACCCCCGTGAAAATAAATTATCAGTTTTGCACTGGGTCTAGGGACTGATGATTTTGTGTCTGTTACAACCATTTTAAGTGAGGGAGCAGTGGAAAACCACTTTCTTATTTACTGATGAGAGCAGTGATTTACTTGTTAGAAAAGTAGAGGTAGAGAAATACAGATGTAGTAGGTTTCACTTAATAGCATTTAACATAAATGCCAAACATCATAACATTAATTTGTAAAATGGCAACAGCTACTTGAAAATTTTCCACAATAGGAAATTAAAGGTTTCATTCCAGTTAATCAATTAATCAAAAAATATTATCTGCATGCAGGCAAAATAAAGCCCACGTCTTGCATTGGCGTATCTAGCAGAAATTGAAAAGAATGGGCACTGATTTCTTTCTTATCAAGTAAAACTTCTGCCACTTTTCAATTTCTTATTTTCAAATTGTCCCAGAAGTCTGCTTTAGAAGCTGGGGAGCACCTGATTATTTGCCACATCCTGAAAATTGAAGACCATGACATATTGACAGTTATGGTGTTGGAAGATTCATCAACACAAACTCCTTCACTGGCAAGAGTCAGAAGCCATTGCTAGAAAGCTACTTTTGATTACAAAATTATCCTTATGGCAAGCAAGCTGGCAGGCTCATGGCTATGCACACTCATTACAGCTTGCAGTTAATAAAAATGGCTGAGCACCTAGCCCTGCAAAATTTATTGATTAGCTTTACCTATCTGGGCAATGTGGTGGTAGCACTCATCTTTCCAAACCTTAAGCACCACGAGCCACCTTCTTTTTATTTTCATATCGTTACTATGCACTCAGCCCAAGGAAGCATGGCAGCAGGAAGGTCCCAAGAGTGGCAGTGATTGCCCCTAATTGCCCAAAGTCCAGCAGGCTTCATGAGTACCCGTCTATGCTGCAAGAATGCCAAACGAAAAAGAAATGTAAAAGTCATAGAAGATGCTGAACAAGTTCTGTTGAAGTAAGAACTTATCCCAGTCATTGTATGAAATTTTTCCTTTCCAAAGTCCTCTCAGTCCAGCTGACAGTGTAAGAAACTGCAGCTCTCTACAGCCATTTTTATACATGTATTTAAAGAAAGTGCTGTATGATGAAACGTGCTATAAAAATGTGAAATATCACCATGGTATACTCCACTTAATTAGAACAGAGGATATTAGGATGGTGGCTTTATAAAGAACTTTTCCATGAGAACAATTAAGATTAATTGCAATGAACTGTAATCAGTGCTGTTAACTGGACAATATTAACATAGGTTTGGCAAAGAAGTGTATATAATTTTATCTAGAAATTACCAATATAAAATTTAACCCTAGTCTTTTAATGTACATATTACCATGTTAAGAATAAATATATCTTCTGGGATACTCCATGGGCCTTAGTCAAGGCTGGCTGTCTTACCATTGCTTTGCTCATGAGCAATTAGCTTTTGGAGATGGCCAGTCAAGTCTCCAAGGGCAGAAGTTTTGAAGATTAAAGAAGCTTCATTTTGCTGATATTCTCCTCACTATATCTTAGCTAATTTTTCCTTCAGTTATTTTGCATGCTTTTTGGAACAAGCAGGCAAAGACAATGTAGAAAATCAGTCAAAACTGTACATTAAAAAACTCTGATGTAGTTTAAGAGTAAGATATAGGAAGAAAAACAAATTGGGTGCATTTCCAGCATCTAAATCAGTGCAATTTCAGGGGTGAAAAGTTCTGTTGAACTATATTTTCATGTGTGAGCACAGATGCAAGAAAACATGTAGCAGTAAAACCTCATCCTTTAAGTTTCTAAAATGATCATTTTAATACTTGTTATTTCACTTTTGTAAATTTTAAATGTTATTAATTTTATGCCCCCAACCTTGCAGCAATGTTCGGAATTACCACTACAGAAATTAAATAACAATATTTAGTATTAAATATAGGGCACCATATTCCTTTTTTTTTCCCAGTTTGAGACTGATGATATTAGGATGAGAAATCTAGAATTTGGAGCCAAAAGGTTAGAGCACTGGTGGTTTCATTCTACCAAATGGTTACCTATTGAAAACTTTGATATTTAAAATGGGACACTTAGCTCTGATTGATAGAAAATTAATCTACCACACTGATCTTTGAAAGATCTAAAATGTAGTTACATTATTTGCTTTACAGACATTCTCCTATTATCCATATTTTGTTATTAAAGAAAATCCTGAATTGTGTGAATCTGTGCATTGTAAAATAGAAACAATTGCAAGAGGATTTAACTACAGCTAATTGTATCACTATCCATATCTTGCAAAACCTAATCCCATGAAAGGTTACTAATGGGAATATTCCTATTTCAATATAATTAGACCTATTCATATGATTAGGCACTCCCTGCAGAATTGGAGCTGAAGTCTTGATCCTGCATATTCTTGAAGACAACGATGCTCCGCGTGAATGCAGCAGGCTATCTGTAGGCTGCCAAGAAACTGCAGGACTGGAATCTAAATCTGGATAATTAATCCATCATTCTTTGTACTTCAGATTTTGAGTTTAGCCAGTGACTACATACTGAAAAAAAGCGCCACAGTTCAATATTTACATTGTGTTAATGTAGTAAGAATGACTTGTAAATGAAGAAAGAAATGGTTGAAACAATAATCTCAAGTCCATTTCTAAGTTTAAGTAAATAACATGAGATCAAAAAAATGTTGTGTGTACTATGAGAGAAATAAATGAAGAAAAAGTGTTCCTTGTTAACTTTGAGCTAATATTTTTTATTGCAATATATTTCATGTAGGAAAGAAAACTTTTAAGAACAATCTATGTGCAGATGTATACAATTTCATTTTAAGACTGGAAAGGCAATGTAGATAATTAATTTTGTCACCATATGAAAAAAGCAACTTCAAATCTCATTTCTTACCCAATATGCCTAGTGCAAAATATTTGACAGTATTCTTAAAAGCTGATGCAGAATGAAGCTGAATGCATTTGGTTGATTTCAGGCTCAAATTTAATTGGTGAAAAGATCTCCATTCAAAGATTGAATTTCCCCATATCAATCTCTTTCTTTCTATTTTTGGCATTTTAAAAGAGATATTTCTTTCAAAGTTCTTCCTATTGCACAGTGGAAACAGACTTATTCTGCTAGGGATGAAGGGAAAACGATGTGCAAGCACATCAGGTAAAATTATAAGGAGATTTCAACATATCTAGCATCTAAAACATCGCTATTCCTCCATTGCTGAGAAAGCAGTTAAAGCCACACTGTATTTTAAGAATATATGTCAAGAATAAAAAAGCTGCTTCAGAAAACTAAAGTACTTTATACAAGAATTATAGAAAAGAAAATGCTTTTTTCCCCAATGGTATTACTGTAATTGATTGAAAATGTCTTGAATGTTCTGAATTTTTGCGGTATTTTAGGTAAGATTGCAAAAAAAAATTAGTTATGAAAATAGACTAGGGAGCTGCACGTGGCCCGAAAGAAATATGCCTTAATGTTCTGCTCATATTTAAGCATGAGAAATACAGATAAGAAAATGTGAGTAGATAAGTAATGATGAAAGTACTTCATACCTTTCTATGTAAGAAATTAAATCTCAAAACGGTCAAGAAATCTCTAAGAACACAAGTAGAAAGACTGCATAAAGAATATAGATGAGCTCTTTTCTTTTTTGCTTTGTGCCAGTTTCAATGTGAACAGGTACAGAGCATCAGAGCAGAAAGTGCTTACATTTAACCTGACTCTGCTCCTTTGGAGGATGAATACTCTGATTCTCAGTGAAGTGAGGAAAACTACAAAGGACAAGGTGCTGGTCAAGTACAAACAATTCCCTAACAACTATATCCCCTTCCTCCCAATATATTATTTACATTTTCTATTAAACATTTAATGAATTGTATTGCAGAATGCAGAAGCCAGAAAAGGATCTATCCCTTTGAAGTACCCCTCCTAAGCAGGGAGTCTACTATACCCCCCCAAAAAGAGCATTTCAATAATATTTTGAGTCACAATTTACTAATTTCAGTCATGAGCTAGCACTTTAAGGTAGTTTACGGAATTCAGAGACTGAGTAATAATTCAAACACTGTTGGAAACTCACAACTTGTAGCTATTATCTTCCATTGTTTCTGACCTCTATTTTCAGTAGGATGGATTTTTATTCTTCTTTAGTGTTAACACTTTTCTCAGTAGACAGCCCCCTAAGGCATGCTAGAAACCTAATCATACTGACCTTACACAGATAAAACTCCATCTCTGTATTTTGAGTACTCATTCCCTGTCATCCATAGCAAAAGTCCTAACTGACTATTAAAGCTATGAGTAAATTATCATAGAAACATAGAATGTTTTGGGTTGGAAGGGACCCTTAGAGGTCATCTAGTCCAAACCCCCTGCAGTGAGCAGGGTCACCGCCAACTAGATCAGGTTGCTCAGAGCCCCGTCCAACCTGGTCTTGAATGTTTCCAGGGATGAGGCCTCCACTACCTCTCTGGGCAACCCATCCCAGTGTTTCACCACCCTCATTGTAAAGAATTTCTTCCTTACATCCAGTCTAAACCTACCCTGTTTTAGTTTAAAACCATTTTTAAACCTGTCACAACTGGCCCTACTAAAATGAAACCAACTAAATGAACCAACCCAAACAATTTCTCACTACAAGTTTGATGTAAACAGTTACAGTTGTATTCATCACAACCAACGGGCACACTACCTATGAACAGAATACCCATTTTGTCATAATACACACTTTCACAATAACAAACTGTAACAACTCCTCTAAGCCAAGTGAAATACACTGCAGTTGATTTTCATGAACGTGGAACACCCAGAGCAACAACAGAATTTGAAAAGAGTTTCTGGATGCTCACAGCCTCTGAAAAACAGGCTCCTGAGCCTAGGGAGGCCACCTAATCCCCATCAAGGTAGATGACACACTACATAAAAAACCCAGATGCTGTCTCAGCCATGTTAATATAAGAAAGGAAAATGACTCAGCTGTGACATTTTGTTGGTCGTTACTTTGTGCTTTGCAAGATCTATTTCCGCCATATTTTCCCCTGAGACTGCATCTTAAAATGAATGCATATTTAACATTTGTGTTTATATCTGTCTCCTTACTCTGGAAGTTTCTTGACTGAGGATGGTAAGTGAAGAATATCCTTTAATACTAGTTTTGCTAATTGTATCTGTTTACCCTTGTTGGTTGTAATTACTGAAACGACACAGGGTTTTCAGAGGTGTGCACAATATAGGTGGATAAATAAGGCTGTATCTTAGAACTTCTTTTCACTCATAGACTCATAGAATAGAATCATAGAATCATTTAGGTTGGAAAAGACCTTTAAGATCATCAAGCCCAACCCTTAACCTAACCCTGCCATCCCACAACTAAACCATGGCCCTAAGCACCTCATCTACCCATCTTTTAAATACCTCCAGGGATGGGGACTCGACCACTTCCCTGGGCAGCCTGTTCCAATGCTTAACAACCCTTTCATTGAAAAAAATTTTCCTAATGTCCAACCTAAACCTCCCCTGGCACAACTTGAGGCCATTTCCCCTCATCCTATCGCCCGTTACCAGGGAGAAGAGACCAACACCCACCGCACTACAACCTCCTGTGAGGCAGTTGTAGAGGGTGATAAAGTCTCCCCTCAAGCCTCCTTTTCTCCAGACTAAACAACCCCAGTTCCCTCAGCTGCTCCTTGTAAGACTTGTGCTCCACTCTTGTCCTACAATCCTGTGTTGACACAGTTCAACATGCACGGAGATTTTCTCATATTCAATACAACCCAGCAAACGAGGAAGTGGGAAACTAAGAAAAATTTGGGACAGAAGCATAATAAATACACAAGCAACTGATTCATTTCTTCCAAGAAAAAGACTTGTGTGGATCTTTCCATCATAGATAGAGAAAGAACATAAACATAGTTTTGGTGGGCTACATTTAGCCCATTCCTCATGAAGGGGTCAAATGCAAAGGGTGAGAATGAGCTCTGCTAACATGGCATGAGAGCCATCCAAGGCTGTTAATGACTGCTTTGTCGGACGTACTCCCAGAATGCCTTACAGCCAACTGTTAGGAAAGGTAAGGACAACACAGGAACAGGAAAGGTGACAAGCGACAAAACTAGCTTGCCTGAAAGTACTGTCATGAGATGGTGCGCATATATATGTATCAAACCATCTGCTCGAGCAGAGCAAAGTGACTTTTGAGAAAATCTAGGCTTTTCTACACTTAGAGTTCCTGAGAACTGACAAGATACTACATCTAGTTCTTTTAACCTGTCTGGTTTATAGGAAAATAGTCCACACAACAATTAAAACAGCAGATTAAAACAGCAGACTCCATAAACCTGAAAAGCTACTGACACCAAGAACAGAACTAAACCTTATCCACTCTCTGTTCAGAAAATGCATAATAATAAAGAATAAAAATATAATTTCTTATGTATAAACACATTAAACTCTAGGCAAAAAAAATATTTCTTAACATCTTATTATATCTTCTTACTTTTGAAGCAATTTTTTTTTAATTAAAAAAAGGTGGTAGAATGGTCCCAATTATTTATTTATAAAATTCTGTAGAGAAAACATATATGCAAAACTGATACTTTAATTTGTAGGAGACCTGCATGAGAAACAGTATTCTGTCCCAGGAAAATCAGCTCATTTTCTTTGTGGTGGAAATAAATAAATAATAACAATGTCTTCAAGCACTATAAAATTATTTTTATACTTTAACCTTTGCAATATTTTTTGTATAATTTAGTAAATATTCACATAATTTTCAGCCAAATCATCCATTTAAAAATTATTGATATTATGTCAACTACTTTCTAAACTTTAAATAAAATGTAACTGGGGGAGACAAGAAAGTCAGCACTTTTCCAAACATCTGTTTTGATGAGTCAACATTTTCTAACAGAAAAAGGCTTCATTGGTTATATGTCAATTGTAATTTGCAGAACAAATGAACTTTTACTACTTAGAGCTGTTAGTTCAATAGCATCAATACAGCTTTGAGACTAAGAAACTAAATTCTAATATGTCATTCGTCAGTGTAAATAATCAAACCCCAGCTTTAAGAGCAATCTTTTGTAATCGCCTTAAGACAAAAAGTCATACAGGTCTTTCCTGAGTGAAGAACTGGGCCTGCAGAATCCATTTCTGCTGATGATGTGTGCAAGGGAAAAATCACAGACTGCTCTCAGACCTCAGGTGGAATTTATAGCACTGGTATTCAGGAAAATGTAATTTTCCTCCTGTAAATTGAGTAAGTTTTATTTGGAGTCATGGAGAAACAGTAACAAGGCACTGTGTGAAGCCAATTTCACAATCATTTTTCAGAAAGATGCTCTGTCCGTACTGTTATGAATTCATTGCAGTCCCTCATAATTAAGGCAGAAGACAGAGGCAAAACTATCTTTTCTCATCAAACTGTTTTTCAGCCTTATTTCCAACATTGTCAAAAATTGCTTTCTAGCCGAGCATTTCTGAGAGTTGGAGATTTTTTTTAAAAAGCAGCTTTTATAAGCTGTTAATGAACTATGCAAGCAAAATCCTGTGAATTCCAAACCTGTACAGTTACTTAAATTAACTCTTATAAAAAACATCAAAGCAGGGTTTTAACTGTTTTCAATTGGTGACTTCTTTGGCTATCTTGAGTTATCAGATGCATGAGAAAGATTTGCAAGAAGGAAATTTGAAAGATGATTTCTTCTCCCATCAAAATGTAAAATAAATCTAAAAAGCTTATGGCAAACTGTCCCCTGGAGCTATTCAGAAATTTTTTTCTTGCTTGCTTCCTCTTCACATACTTTGACTTTTGGTTCATTCCCTATCTTGCCTGCAAAGATCTTTGCCATTTCCCTTTTATTTTTATTTTTTCCCTTCCATTCTTCTTTTCTTTGCTCATCTTGTGACTGTGATACCTCATGACCTCTTCTAGCATGTAGAAGGAAGATCAGTAACTATAAATACATATGTCTGACAGTATGGAAGATGTTCACATGCAGGAGTTCTCAATTTTTAAGCCACTTACTTACTATTTTCTTTAAGATACGTTTAATTTGATTAGCTCTATGTATATTTCAACACACATTATTCTTAAAACATTCTCAATAGCTGTTATTATCTTGGTGCCAGACAGCCTTCTATTATGCCTAAATTCAAATTAAGTTGCTGAAAATGAAATTGCTAAATGTTGTGGGCACCGTGAGCTGCCCAACAGACATTATGAGCACTGTGAAATACCTGGCAGGCATTGCAGAGCTGGTGGAAGGCTCAGCAAATACAATCACCGTTAAGCTCTCTGAGGATATTAAAAGCGGTGTCGAGCTATTGGCAGGCATTACAAACCTTGTCAAGTGTTCTGTGGACATTATAAATAGCAGTAAGAACTAGATGGGCCTTATAAATTCTGTATCAGAGGTGTGGTAAGGAGTCCTATTAGGAATTAAAGTAGGAAATTCTGAGAAATTGCTTTCATTTCCTCTCTAAAATTCACAGGCTCATATTCATTGGCAACCTGGAAATACCAATTAACAGTCCTTGGTTGATTCTTCTGATCATTCCAGCATTTTCAGAAAGAGGACTTTTCCTGCTGGGAAATGGATCTCTATGAAGATGCCCATGCTGGGTGTCTCTAAAATGGCAGCATGCTATTTGAGAAGCATTGCGGATTTTCCAAAGCTCAGTAACACAGGCTACTGGAAACTTCTCTGCCTTTCGCCCACACGAGCTCATTCCTTATTTGTCTCCAGACAGGTATCTGTGTTTCCTTAATAATTCAGCTGATGGAACGTCTGTACATGGTATTCTCATCCTTTCACATCTCTCCCAACTTGTAAATATCTGCATTTGCTGTTGTTGTTAGAACCAAATTTTTTGTTATTACTCCAGTCACTTCTACTCTAAATGTGTTAGCAACACACATCATGCCTTTTGTGGTGATTAGGATAAAAGTGTGACTTTCCTTTTGTTTCTGTAAGACATTAGCAAAGTCACCATCCCAGCAATTTTCTGTCATTCAAGAAAGTCAAAGATTCAAAGATTCTGTGATTAATGAAGTATGTATGAAATTATACTTCTGATTATGGAACCCACCAGCATAATCTCAGCAAAGATTTTTTTCTTTGCAGTGCACGACACTTTTAGAATTTCTGGGTTTGTCTGTTCTTTGCTAGACAGCATTCAGTGTGGGAGGAAATTTCTTTACTCATTCATATTTTTTTTGTTTCCTTCCTCAAACCATATCTATCCTGTTTGCTATGGAGGAAAATATTTTTCAAAAAGCGATTCAACTACAGATCTTCAAATAACCAAATTCACCTAACTGAAGCTCACCGTAAAAATTCTGTTCATTCCCAGGACATAGTGCTAAAATGTATAGTTACAGGTTTATAAAAATGAAAAATACAGGAATGAAATCTGACATTTATGCCACAGTGTCAGAGAGATAACGTGAAAGGAACATTCTATAAATCCCTGTAGGAATTCTCAGTTTCATGCAGTATACAATGTAGAACTACTGTTATGGGTTAATGTTTTAAATCAGAATTAGATGTTGCCTAATATATATACAGTACAGCAGTGTTCTTGCAATATATATACACATTATTTTGTATGAAATAAGAAATCTGTATTTTTTTCCATTCTCTTTCAGTCTTAATTGTATTTTCTGTGCCATATACCTCAATTTCTTGTGCCTAAAAGCAAGTCAGTTCTATTACTCATTTTATTTTTTTGCATCATTTCTGGTTTTTAATATTTTATCTGGATTCCACTTCAAGTTGTAATGTTAAATGAGAGTACAGCTCACCACATATCAGCTGGGTTTCCTTCAGGTTACGGAACGACAGTCCTTGTAAAGCGCTGGGGTAAGCACAAACTGTTTCCTCCGCTATTCGAACTGAAGCATTTCTGGCCCATTGCAAGACCCATTTTAGGTTACAGTCGCAAATGAGTGAATCGGTGTTGAAATGTCTAGAAAGGCAAAGAAAGATCACAACTGGTACACGTGCGATTTTCATAAACATCCTTTCTTCTGTTATGTTCAAGTTATCTAACTGCAAAGAGAACTAATTCTAAATAAATGCATAACTATGGATGTATAATTATATAAACATATCCTGAGACAACTAATACACATTGCCCCCCTGTTAATGACTTCCAAAACTTATGCCAAAATTCTGGGCTTGGTTGCAGAACGGCATCACTGACTGCTGAATTAAATTTGAGTATGTGCTACCATAGAAAGTCATACCATAACTTACTTTCACTACTAAAAAATCTTTTAAGTAGAAACTTGACCATGGAAGCATCCAGCGTACACTTTTAAATCTCAGAGAGGTACATTTAATACAAATAACTAGGAATTGTTATTATAATTTCAGGAAAAAATATTTAATATGAATGTTTTTGTCTAGTTAGAGTTATTACATGATGTATTGCATGAAAACATGGAAAGGTATATGATCATAAAGCAAAAAAAACCAGGGATGCTAGTCAGGATGGCTAGACCAGGCTGGTCAGGAACAGGGTCAAGTTGTCAGTGCTATTCATTTCACTGGGACAGGTAGAACACAGCAGCTCATCAATAGTGAGACAGGCATTGATAACAAATACTGCATATTTTACATTTGGAATGTTTTGCTAGAAGCAATCCCGTTTGAATTCACATTCAACTCTGCTATGTTTATTCTAATGTCTTTCTCAAATATTTCAGATTTCTGAACATAAAGAATCATACTTACAGTGCTTTCAGAGCTAGCAGCTCAGAAAAAAGTCCATTCATGAGACTTGAAAAAATATTCCCTGACAAATTCCTAGAAAAAAGCAATTTACAATCAGTTATAACAAATACAAGAAGAAAACAAAATTGCCAGATTATAATTTTCCTAATGATAATTGAGAAATTCTGCTTTCTTGACAACAATAAAAACATATTTAAATTTGTACATTGCTTTCTCATAAATTAAAGCAATATTCAAATCAAATCATACACTTTTTTCCCAGCAGGTATACATGGAATTCACTTGGTCTAAAAACCAGGAATATTTCTACATATTTAATAGAATAGAATTCTAGAAGATAATATTCTAGAATTTAAGTGAAAATATTCATACAATGATTAGTCAGTGAGACCTATGTTGTATTTTTACAGTATCTCTGAATGATACTTCAAGGTAAAGAAATAACACCAGTGTCTTAATTTAGTAATGCTCAGAAGAATTCAAGCAATTCCTTAAAGCAGTAATGGCTTTTCAAAGTAACTACACAAATACTTCTATTACAAAGTACTTTAAACAAACTGATTTTTCCCATCCTTCAGTTAAGGACGTTTTCACTTTAACAACTGTTTTACTATTTCTTGTCTTGATGGCTGACTGGATTAAACTGAATACTTGCCAACAGATGCATTTCTTTGCCTAGTTTAACACTACTGCTCTGCCAGTGCCTTAATAATATAAAAGGTAAATGCTTTATGTCAAGCCATACTGCCTTTTTCTATACCAGTAAACTGAAAAATTAGTGCAGTATCCAAGATTATCATTTCATACCATATGTATTACCTACTTTTGAAATACTGTTCCTTTCTATCCAGTTCCTGAAGCCTACATGAATTACCTACTTTTGAAATACTGATATATGTTCCTTTCTATCCAGTTCCTGAAGCCTACATGTCTGAATTCAAGGATGGCTGCAAAATTTCAGCTATTGGTGGAAATTCAGATCTCTTCACTGGAGATTTGTTGTTACATATAGAAAAAAACGGAGACTGGCAAAGCAAATGGTTTCATTACTTTTTCATTAATAAGAATGTTTTTATAATTATTGATTTTAATTCTCTTATGTCTACAAAGTAAAGAATGTATACCAGACTGAAGGTACAAATTCAGATCAGGAGCAATGTTCCACCAATGAGGAACCTACTAAGCTGCAAAAGATCTGAGCCAGCTTTGTAAAGTAAGGAAGAACAAAAAACCCAAGAACCATGCTTCCAACAGAAACCTGTACAGATACATATGGATCATTCCATATAGAATTCCATATGGAATTCAAGAAAGGAGAGAAAACATTCCTAATTTATAAATTATTTTAAGAAAGTTATGGAGCATTCTTGAAACAATAACTAATTTTATTTTTGTACACAAATTTTCACCACTGAAATCATGAAAACAATGAGCATTGAATGCTTCAAATTTTCATGGTAGTTTAAAACAAAATTCTACTAAAATAGAAAAATAAACTGGCTCAGCACTGTTAAATGAAATTATTTCACATTATATTGAGTGACAAAGAGATGTCTTGATATAGTTGAACTCAATGTTAGGATTTTGTCTAACCGCACCTTTAATACAGTTGTGCAAAGCTCTTGAAAATGGAAGGGCTTTCAAGCATCTCTTCAAGTGTGCATGTGTCTAAAGGTACAAATGAATGTTTGCTTGTAGCTACCTGTTTCTATACCTTTAATATTTTGGATTTATCAACAGGGACTAAAAATATTGAGCATTTCACAAAGACTCCGTTACCTTTTTACTTAAAATTAAATGGGTCTACTCATGTGCTTATTGGATGTAAGCCCTGGTGAGGCATATGCTGAAGCAGCTCCGTGAACTGGGATGTTAAACGACTAAATCAGAAACTGATAACCCTGACATTTACACCGAAGTAAATCAGAAGCGGTTCCACTAATATGAAGGCAGTTACAGTAGTAGAAAGCTTCTGACGGAGGACAGTCATGCTGAACTGAATGACAGGGAAAGCAATCTGCCTGGGCTTGCATGTGGCTGGCAGCCAGAGGGCAGAAATCCGAGGGGTTTCTTTTCTCCACCACACCCCACCCACAGTACAACATTTCTGATCTGATGCAAATCCCCTCTTTTCCCTTAAACAGCTATCCAGGCTTCATACAACAAAACAAACAGAACACCAGGTCTGAAGCTTGGTAGTTCTGTTTGGACCAGAGGAAGGTTTTATGTCTGGTCAATATTTTAGGAAACAGGGAAAAACTGTAGGTCATTTCCACAGCTGACGGAGCAGGGTTCATCAGACGTATGGTACCTATAAGCCTGCCAGTGATGCCCATTCAGTATCTACTGAATCTATGGACTTTCCATAGGTCCTGTCAAATCCACCAAGATATCTAGCCAGAACTGACTTACACTGTGTTAACCTAAAAATTCCTGACTAATGTTCCATATGTAACCCTTTTCTTCAGTCGTTCTACCAAATGCTGGAATAACTGAGTTCCTGACAGTGCAAATGTCAGCACAAAGCCGGAAAGCCAATTTTTCAAATTCTTTCATATTTTTCTGGCAATGACCTGGTCTGAAGTTTCCATATTACTACCATAATTAGCAAACTAGGATCATGTTCACAGTGCTGTATAAGTCATAAAGGAGTGAGTTTCTATGCCCAAGAAACATTTTATTACAATATCTGTATCTCCAACAGTGGAAATAACTTCTACTCTAAGAAAACTTTCAGAAATCTTCTTAAATCACCCCAATAGCGTATGAATTTCTGAGCTAGATATCCGCAGCACCCTGCAAATGCCTGTTTCTGTCAGTTCATGTCATTCATATTATATATTAAAATATTTCCAAATGCATAGCGTTGTGAAATTCCGTCATTTCAGATATCCTAAAAACCCCTCCAGCTTGATTTAAAGGGACATTTGTTCTAAAAACATCTGTATCACCTAGTGTGCAAACATTTCAAACATAACAAATAAATGCACTCCAAAGCTGATGGCACTTCCTATGCCATTAACTTACTCCATTAACAGAAATACGTGCTTTCTGTTCTGTCAGAGGTAAAACACTTTAGTCTTATCTATAAGGTCCTACACTTATTTTTTCATGTACCAAATATTCTTGTGCTTTTACAGAAATTAATAAAACACTTTTGTGAAAAGCTTTTCTATAAATGGCAAATGCCATAAAACAGTCAAAGGGAGTTATGCGTCTCAAAGGACCATTTTCAGGCAAACTATAGATATGTGCTGGCTTTGGCTGGGATAGAGTTAATTTTCTTTACAGTAGCTAGTATGGGGCTATGTTTGGGATTTGTGCTGAAAAGTGTTGATAACGCAGGGATGTTTTGGTTCCAGGGCTGACCCAGAGCCAAGGCCTTTTCTGCCTCTCACCCCACCTCACCAGTGAGGAGGCTGGGGGGGCACAAGGAGCTGGGAGGGGCCACAGCCAGGACAGCTGACCCCAACTGACCCAAGGGATATCCCACACCATCTGATGTCATGCTCAGCACATAAAGCTGGGGGAAGAAGGAAGAGGGCGTTTGGCGTGATGGCATTTGTCTTCCCAAGTCACTATTATGCGTGATGGAGCCCTGCTTTCCTGGGGATGGCTGAGCACCTGCCTGCCCATGGGAAGCAGTGAATGAATTCCTTCTTTTGCTGTGCTTACGTGAGTGGCTTTTGCTTTACCTGTTAAACTGTCTTTCTCTCAACCCACGAGTTTTCTCACTTTTACTCTTCTGATTCTCTCCCCCATCCCACTGTGGGGGGAGAGAGCAAGCAGCTGTGCGGGGCTTAGTTGCCAGCTTGGCTTAAACCATGACAAAATAGAAGCAGGAATATATAAATATAAGGAATGCTTCACTCTTAAAAGCAGTATTAAAAAGCAAAAGCTGAATGCAAGGATGACAGATTGATCTTTTGATCAAAAAGGCTAGGGCAGGAGAGGTGAAAAATGAAACAGAAATACAGAGAAGGCAGGTTACCATGCGGATTTTCTTGATGTTGCTGAAGTGGGGTCTGTTTGATTCATTACGTTACTGGTTTTGTATGTTATCTCTGGCACCAAACAAAGTGATTAGCTGCTTCAATGACAGCAAGAAAGTCACACAAGAATTTGTGGTATAATATTATCATAAAGCTAACTGCTGCTGAGTCAGAGGCAGGATGATGAACAAATCAGATATACTTTAATCAAACAGTTGGAAGTAAGGAGGAAGTCCTGGTTTGAACTTCCAAAAGGAAGACCCAGCAGTAGCTGCTTGCTGAAACAGATTTAAGGCTGCAACGCTTCAGAACCTGAAGGGCTAACTTATGGGGCTAAAAAAAATGAAATCTGGTAGATCAGTACAGTGGCACCATCCCAGTATTCCACAGCTCTTGATATTTAGATTAAATATAAACAGAACTAATGTGGATGGCAGCTTCATTACCTAGCAGAAATATATTTGCATGCATAATTCTGGAACAAAGCACTGAAACATGGCCACTGAGGGGCCAAAGGAGATTTGGGAGATTTGTTGCATTCAATTATGTCACTCCTAGTTAGAATACATGCACCTCATCACAGCATCAACACAGCCAAAGGGTAATATATAAGCCAAAAAAGTTAAGCTAATATCTTAGAAGACATAATAAATCTTCTCTTATACTGTCTGAGGCACTGTCAGCTGCATCTGTCATAGGATGTGAAAGCATTTTGGAATCATTTTCCAGACTACAAATCATCAAATCCAAGAAGGTGTAAAAATTAGATCAGTCTCAAGGAACATAATCACAATGCACTGGCTGCAGTAATTTCAGGAGCTGTGTGAAATTTTAGATTTCATTAGCAACTGGAAATTCAATTCCCATTCACTGAAAGACATAGCCTGACTGCAGTCTGAATAAAAGTCATCTTTCCTACATTATCAAGAGGCTTACAATCTTTCGTGGTTTCTGTATGTGTGCATGTTTTCAAGCCAATGCTAGATGATACTACCAATTAATTTTTTCTTAATTCAAGAATCTTGTAGGTTGTCCTGCTCTGAAATGGACTGCACAAAACCACCAAGCCGTTGGAAGAGTGTTTGCATTATCCCTGAAAGCTGAGGCAGTTCTCATCCTTCATTTTAGTGAAGTGTTTAAGTATTCCTTCACCCTACTCAGTTCAGATACATGCATCACGTCATTTGGTTAAACATCCTATGTCGGCTTGGGCCTAGAGTTGATTTTTCAGCTCTAATTCAATTCTTTCAAACTGAATTAGACTTACAAGATTGAGTGAAACACGCTGTGTTATTTTGTTTCACCTGGTATTTGTGCTTGTAAACAGTATATGAAAACCTCATCTCTGTACTTCACAGAAGGTGCATGAAGAGATTTATGTCCTTTGCTCCTTCCAGCGGACTCACGGCTCTCCCTACTGGTTTTGATAACAGCCTGCAAAGATCCTTCTGCACTTCAGCTCTGCTAAAGTAACACAGGAGAACTCTAATTACCACAATCAACAACCGCATGAATCAACGCATATGTATATATCTTTATATTGCTCATTCGGTAATCTAAACTGCACTTGATGGCTCTGAAACCAGTTCCATGTTTAAGAACTTGTTATCTTTTCCTTGGTACAATTATACAATGATGTTACACTAAGTCAGTGCTTCTCCACAACCCTTTCAGAGAACAGCTTTTCCCTACTCCTCAAATGACAAGTAAACACAATTCAGAGGTATCAGTAGCAATGGAAAGGTGACTTAACTGTATTTTTAAACACGTTTTAAAAATTTGATTCTGAAAAGTCTGTATGAATGTCCAAGGGGGAAAAAAAATTGAATGTTAGCAAAGTACCAGGTGGTGTTAGCTTGCAGTCAATGAACAATCACCAGTTCTTACACCAGCGGAAAACTGAGATCCCAGCTCAAATAATTACTATCACCATTATGTCATTATATGAGATTTCTGAGATCAGGGAAGAAATGATACGATGCACAGCAGGGAACGGTTCCTCTTGATTGAGACTGTGGTTGTATTTCTTCACAAAATAATCACTGACCCAACAAGAGCAATGGTACTCTTGACTTTGGTTTGGTAAGGACGACACTCCCTACAAAAGTCATAACTTTTGACATAGCAGTCATGGACTGTTTTACTTCAGATGAAAGGGGAATTTAGATTTATCTATTACTATGCCTCTGATTTCCAAAGGACAAACTTTTGAAATAAAAAAAATAAAGTAGCTAGTGAAGAACTACGGAAGTACATGAATGCAGGATGGCTCCATTTGTTAAGTCAATGGTAGAAAGGCAATTTAAAACCCAAATAAGAAAAATGGAAGATAGACTAAATGGATCAATAGCCAAATCTTAAATCTTGAAAAATGAAATCAAGTTTTAGAAAGATCGAAGAAGTAGAGAGACTCTAATGAACAGGAAAATGTTAGCAAAAAGTCAGGAAACATAGAGAGAATTACCAGAAATTAAGTTAAACTTTGGAAAGTATACTAAAACAAGGTCCAAAAGACACTTTAACAATACTACTATATGATAAGTAAGAAATGAAGAAAGAGTAGATATTATATATAGCCCAAATATATCCCATTACTACTATTTACTGTTCTGTTCAGTAAGGTTGGTCATTTGGATTATAGGTATTTATGGGAGAAGCATACACTAAATTCTGGAAACGATCTTTCCCAAGACCACCTACAGTATGACTACTGATCTGCAGGACTAGTTAAAATCCAAAAAATACCTGGGCAACTAGAGGCCTTCTAGGCTAATTCACTCACATGAAAACACCAGTATAAATGTTCAATGTTTCCTCCTGCTTATGTACTATCATGTTAGATGTATACTAAAATCAATAAATAATTTTCCTTGTCTTGAAAATTAGTGATCTTTTTATATGATACATATTCAACAGATGCATATTGATTTTTTTCACCATTTCTGATTTGCAAACAATTTTTCCATTTTTCTTTCTTCCCAAACTCACTCAGTTACTGCATCAAATACAATGAGGCCAGACTAACAGGGCTACAGGTACCAGAATCATCATTTTTTTCCACAGATGCATGGACATAACATCCATAAAAGTGCCAAGAACCTGGAGTTAAATGCACTTATTGTAAGACACTGTAAGATAATGGAGAGGATAGAAGGGAGGGGAGTGAGACACTGCTGGTGTTCTGCAGCAACAGTCATATGCATGTTTGTATTTAGTGCTTTCACTAATGACTCTGGCTCAGAAATGTAAGCATGTGAAAATGAAATCTGCTAATAACAAAATCAAGGATTGGTCAGTATTAAGAGAACTATCATACAAGGAGAGGTGAACGTTCTTGAAGATGAGAGGCCTAGTAATTCCATTAAATAATATTATTCAAAGTGAAAAGTGTAACAAGAATGTCACTTGAGAATTATACTTAAGAAAGGTCTAATTCAGATTTTTGCTATAAACCGGAGCCTCAGAAGCAAAACAATACAGAAAGCCCTGGATCTACACCCACTTGGAAATGAAAGTTAGCCCTGTCGTAAGGAAATGGTAAGTATTTACTTAGGATGCACAAAAAGACTAGATGCCAGAAAATGCAGTGTTTATGACAGTGTAGAGGAAACTGGTGAGACTTTCTCTGGATCTACATGCTCAGAAAAGGTTCTCCAACACCGAGACAGGTACACAGGTTACTCGAATTAGCAGGGATATGGCAAATCTGTTTTACAAAAGGAAACTGTAATGATGTGGTTTGATCAGCCTGGTAACTAGGCAGCATTTAGCATGCATATTGTGCCTCTTTCCAACATCTCTGGTATCAGTGAAGGATGCAGAGATTTCAGAGTACAGCCAAACACTGCCACAGAACAAATCTATGCTCACTGTGAATGAATTTCTGTTCTTTACCATCACAAGGCTGAAGTTCTGTATTTAACTTCTAATTACCTTTTAAGATGGAATCTGGAAGATCTACAAATGGAATTTTTAGACAAATGGATTTTTTTTAGACAAATGGAATTGGAATTTTTTTTAGGAAAATTGAATTTTTAGAATCCCTGAGAGAGCAGGGATTTGAACAGTTTCTGTGGCAATGAAGGCACAGACCCCGAGTTCATGCACCAGCGCAAGCAGCATCGGGATCACCCTATTTAGAGCTTTACAATCCTTTTCTTATTGGTCCCAAAACAAAGTCTCCACACCCACAGATCCTACAGCTCAGCCGCCACACCTGCAGATCCTATACTTGTTCACACAACAATTTCCTATTGAGGTTGCTCCTAGCATCTACAAGAACATTCCATTTAATAAGGTGACTTCACCATTTTGAATTAAACATACCTCCTGCCGCAATCTGGCACTGTATTGTCACAGTCCTGTTCACTGTGCACAGCAAAGGGAGACCCAGCAATAGGTGAGTTGGGCTTGCCCAATTTGGAACTCATCTGAGCTGAGTAAAAAGAGGGGCAGTCTGCACCTGTTCATCAACATGCTATCAAGGCTCTTCCCATCATCTGTTCTCGCTTATTTTCATCAGAGATCTGGCATAGTTACTCTCATTAATGTGATCAGTAAGCACACCAGATTTCAGCCTTTTACCTGGTGTTATCATGACTTCATGGCAGATCTTTCTAGAAAGATTTCCCTGTTTATCAAGGAAATGCCAGAACTGGCTGGGGCTGGAGAGGAAGAAAATAAAGCGTGAGATTCGTAACACACTATGATGCAATATAGGAACTTATTTCCCATTCAGGAATGAAGGCTGATGTGAATGAAGATACAGAGCCCTCCTGGGTCTGGCCAAATGTCCATTTAAACCAGGACCCTTCCTGTGAATTGTGCCTTTCCCAGACAGGAAAGTTGAAGCCAACTTACTCATTCCTAGTACTTGCCTATGCTGTACCACACCCTTGGCCATTCCTTTTCGTCCTTCTTTGAACCTTTTCTAATTTTGGTCATCTTTTTGAGATGAGCAGACTAGAATTACCCATGATACTCAAAATGCAGCTTCTTTGCTTTTTGTTGCAGTACAATAGATGTTCTCTGATTTGTTCTCTCTTCCTTTAGTAATACTCCCTATTTTTATAATAATTCTATTTTTTAAATGATACTGAGCAGATGTTTTCATGGCATTACCCACTATAATCTCAGAACATCTTTCCTGTATTTTAATGGTTAGCCCAGAGCAGACTGGGTTTTCTCCCTTTCATCACTTAATATTTATCTACATTAAATTTCATCTGCCATTTTACTGCCCACTCATGGAGTCCTGTACAATACTTCTGTCCTTCAAAATCAACCTTTGTCTCTAATTCCTTGGTTAACATAGTATCTATTAGCACAGTTTGTCGTTGTTTTACTGCCCAGTCATGGAGTCCTGTACAATACTTCTGCCCTTCTTCAAAATCAACCTTTGTCTCTAATCCCTTGTTAACATAGTATCTATTAGCACAGTTTGTCGTTGCACGTTTTGTCTCTTCTTCCAGGTCATCTGATTCTCCCTAGAACTCCCTAGATTACTATCATAACCTCATATTTTCTGAGTGCTCTTTCTAGAATAGCCTGATCATCTGTTGATCACACAGGCTCTCTGGTGCACTTATGGATGTGTAAGTTGATTGCTTTGCTCTCTTAGAGCATATTGCAGTGCAGTTGCATGTAATAAACTAATGACTCAGAAAGTACCATGACAAATAAAGTGTATGGCACAATACCTTAAACGAACAGCCTAAACTCATATTTTTTAAGCAACTTGAACTACCCTGATATTCCAAATTTACTGGACACTTCATATATTTCTTGCTTTTTTTTTTTTGTAATACACCTTAGGAAAAAAAAAGTTATAAAATTCTGATTGATCTGTAATGGGCAGAAAGAGCAACATATCCTTTTTAACCAGAGTAAGTCTGATTTTTGTGCTTGACCTTTAATTGTTTCCAAGACATGCAAAGAGAAATGCATTCAAACAGAACCATCACATTCAGCCTCTTTTCAATGTGGAAATGAAATATATTCAATTTAACTTGTTCAATTCTGATGGATTTTACAATTACAAATAGAAACAACATCTTTAAAATAGCAAGTCATAACAATCAAAGGCTCAGAAGAGGGTTTTTTTTCTAGTACAAAACCTATAATTTTCTTACAATGAAAGTTTATTGCCAACTGTACTCAGGTACGCCATGTGACAGTTTGGGTTTCTCTTTCTGTTTAAAACAGAAGTGGTATTATACTCACAGTTTGTGGAGACTGTTAAGTCCAACAAACATTTCTGGTGTTAGGCAACCAATTCTATTATTTGAAAGATCCCTGAAACAAACAAAAAAACCTGTGAAATATTAGGTCTGTCTTTTTCATATACACACCTACATAATCACATACACCCTCTTCATTTCTCTAACACTTAAGGAGTTAGAGACAAATGAGAAATAAAACTTTTTTCTATAATGTAACAAAACTGAATTAGATAATAGATTTAACAACTTTTATATTAACATTATTGAGCAATATTCCACAGTTAAGCATACCATACTGCAACTTATACTAATTGCATTACAATGTGATTTTATAAACATAGCAAATAAAAAAACCCCAAATTATTTCCAATATATGTAAAGAATTTATCAAAGTTCCTAGCACCTGTTTGCACTTATGAAAAATACCATGCATTTTGTTGCATGCAATATTCAGCCAAAATTGACAAATTTTTACTGTTTACTAATGTCTCATCTCATTGACAGCATCCTTTCTTGCTAAAGAAATCACAGAAACCAGAGGATAATTAATTTTTGAGCTAGTAAGAAGGTCAGTCTTGATAAGCACTTGGCAAGCTCTTCTAAGTGCAATACCGTGGCTGTCTCAGATGACAAATAGTACAAGGCATAATGTTCCGTAACTCTTGGCTGCAGAAAGGTGAATGGATGTTTTCTGTACAAGTCATACATACAACATAACATATAGGATTCTTATAGAAAGGAGACAAAAATAGGTATGAACAATTATGTTGTGATAACAACACGAATACTGTCCCTTGGAGCACTCTGAACTAGGGTTTCAACCTTGACTCAAATTTTCCTTCTTATATAGTATGCTTTTTTAAAATAATTGCAGTAATGTAAGGATTTTAAGTGATTATACATCCATTAAAATGTTAAAATTGATCTGAATATATTTTTGGTTTAGAATCAGGGGTAGCCGTCTGATTCCTTTGTTATTTTTCTGTTGTTACATGAGAACACTAAAGTAATCAAACAGGAGAATAAAGGTTGTAGTTTGACAAATCCAGTTATTGCTTTCCTGGAGACATAACCAATGAGCTAGAATGTGAAGGCAATATCTTTAGAATTCACTACAAAGTCATCTTCTATCAGACAAAGAATATATTGTTGTACAACTAAATGATGAAACATTGCATTAGAATGAAAATATTTCTTAAATGCTTGTCAGGGATATTAAGTAGGCAACAGCTGAGAAAACAGTGTGAACAATAATATAGTGCAACAATTTTGTATTAGCATTATTCACATTTTCCTAATGAAAGCTACATACAAAACCTAAAAATGCAAGTTTAAGACAAACAGTCATACATACATATACATAGAGATAGATCTTTCTATTACAAGAGGTAAATAGTAAACAAGAAACTACCCAGAATTCTTAGATGGGTAATGCTTTACTTCTGCCTAAGCAAAGTCTGAGCACATATGGAAGAAATGCATCACTGGGTGGGGCATAAATTGGGTAACAAAAGTAAATTTCATCCAAACTAATCAAAACAAGTGCATATTTCTCAAAGCATGGCACGCAGTAAATGGTATTTTTAACAAAGCAAAAGGCTACATCCCCTTTTCTCAAAGTTTATTTCAGTGAGTGTTATTTACACAATAAGATCTATGGCAGTGGCTGAAATCTCTGTATCGTAAAGCATGTTTTCTAAAAAAATATTAGCAAAAAGAAAAGCCAGCTTGCTGCACATTCCTCCACACTAATACATGTTATATTAGACATAATTCAATTCATACTGTACAAAGCTGGTGTTCCTTTTCTGGAGTAAGACATTTAACTTACTAATGCTGACTTGTAAAATTGATGTTAGAGAAAACAAAATTCTTCTCTGTTGAATAACCGAGTGCCACAACTTTAGTGCTTCATAGATTTTCATTTTTCATAAATTTTGTGTGTACCTATTTGAGTAAACTCTTGAAATAATTCAGTTTGTCATTAAAATACAAATTATATCAGTTCTCCAAATCATTCACAGAAAACATTTTGATGTTGACAGGCTGCAGTTTGTCTGTCTGACTTGCCACAGCCATATCTCTTGCAGTTGCCCATATTACATCATCTTCTGCTTTTCACAACATCATTTATATTTTACATGAGAAATAAGAAGATGTGAATGTAAAGTACAGTCTTAAAGTAATTACTGCATTCAGCATTCAACAGGAGTTTATGCTATTTATTCCTTTCTCTCAACTGTCTGCCACCCAACAGTTGCACAGTGGAGGAATGCAGAGATTTTCATGTTTACCATGAAACTACACCAATTTGTACCAAACATGTGGCAGTCTAGTAATTAATTGATTCCCTGTCTCTAGATTGCTCCCAGTGTCACTTGCTGATACCAGTAACGAGGGATTTTTTTGACATCTAGCATGACAAAGCTCAACATTGCCATTCCTAGTTTGCTGAAGTGTCTTTTTTTCTCACTTTTCCCAGTGCCTAATGACTTCCTCTTCCTTGACTTGTCTCTCCTGGCTGGCCCAAGGTTCCACCTGTGCGGTCTTCAGCTGTGCAGCCCATGGCTTGCACAGGTTTCCTGGTTTTCCCACAAGAGGTCAGGGTTGTGTTATTAGAGTATGCGGCCAAGGCAACAATTAGCACTCATTTTGATAATTTCATTTTATTGTTATGCCTGTATACAGAGCAAGCAAGAACGTTTCACCCTAATGTTTTTGTCTGTGTTAAAAATATACACGCTACTCTGACTTCATCATTATGATGTCATCAGCTTTCTACCCAAATGCACTAAAACTTAGTGGTTGATGTTAGAAAATACTGCTACCTGTATGATCGGGGATGGAAATCTTTTACTTAGGTTGTGCAGTGTTCCCTGTACGTAGCAATTAGGGAATTTAACCTCAGAGCAAAAAAGCAGAAGGATTTGTAAATTTATTTTTCTGTGGATTTGCATTCCTTCTCATCTGAACCTTCCCATCCCACAAAAATAATCCCTGTTTTCTCATAGGTTTTCTCATCACACATTAGACAGCACATACGATGGCTAGGCAGATTTCCGGCATGTGCTGATGGGCTGGTTAGCCAGTACATGGACATTTGGATGCTGTTGCTTGGAAAATTATAATTAAAAGGGTTCATCTCACTTCTCCTTTAGGCTGAGTAGAACTAAGAGGGGTCTGTAGTCCTTGTTAATTAAAAGCAAAAAGGCCCACTTGTAGTAACTTAGATATTTTTACTACAAATGTAGTTTAAAAATCAGCCAGTGCTTTCAAAAGTACTATGAAAACATTTCCAAAGAGAAGATATATTGCATGAGTCTTGTTTCCTTGGAAAATCATGCTAAAAATAAAAAATACCAAGCAGAGTCAATGTGAGAAGCATGAAAATGATAGACAAATTCTAAGGCATGACAAAATTTCCTTTCTAAGAATTTATTTTATAGGCCTGGTCTGTGATAAAAGTAAAGTAGACCTTACATAACAAAAATATTTAGCATAGCACAAAACATTGTTTGCACATATTTAAACCACTGAATGTTATTTCTGATTAATGTCTACAGTGATATATTGTCTGCTAAGTCATTAATTAAGCGTGTTTTTTAACTTTGTAGATGTACTTGTTAGGACATTTATAGGAAAGCAAACAGATAATTTTAAATAGGAAAAGGTAAAAAAGAAAGGGGAAATGGAAAAAAAAGAAGGGAAAGAAAAATGCATGTTAAATTTAAAAAGCACAATGTGTGATTTTCTATTTCATAGCCGGTGTCCTTATGTGATTATTGCTTGGTGACATATTTGAGTTGCCCAAGGATAGAAATGTCGATACAAACACAATTTTCAGAATAATTCAAATGGAATTAACACTTACAGGCGCTTCAGTTCTGAAAGTCCATGGAAGGCCCCTGGCTCAATTGTGCTGATCAAATTATTCTTCAGATCTCTAGAGAGACATAATAGGAGCAGCAATTAATTATCACTTTACCTACTGTACTGCTGTTACACACAAGGAGTGTGAAATGCAATGCAAGTCTAACCTTTATTTGTCTTAGCTAAAACCAAGAATGAATTTCTTTTAAATAGTAACACCAAAAAACGTTACATCACTTGCAGTTTACAAAAACATATTTCTTCCAAGTAAGATGGTTAAGATCAGATGTTAAAAAAAAAAAATCTGCTTCTTTTTTCTCCTATTTGTACTTTTCAAAACCAGCTTACCAGCCATTCTTACCCCTGGAAAAATATTTTAATCAATGAGCAAATAAAATAATCAGTCAGCAAAGCAAGAGCCTTTTGGTTTACTTATTCGTTGTGCTGTGCACTTTGCACTTTATAAATTTATCATTTCCACCTAATGTAGGCAAAGCAGCTGGCATGGGAGACATAAACAGATAGGTCAGGTCCTGAAATACAAGCAGCTTCTCGTATTTGGCAGATAGGTGCTTCATTTTGCACTTGGTGACAATCCAGAGGATCAGTTGTTGTGCAGATAAAGAATATTTCACTGGCATTAGTAATCTCATCTGCTCTTGGCACAGCGCTTAGGGCCATGACATTGCTCTCAGCTTAGTCCCCGCAGAGATTTACTACTGAATTGTCTCAAAACTCTTCATGATGTGAACCCTGAGGAAATGCCTTCAGTGCAATTAGATAAGCAGGCCTAGGAGATAAATGCTGTAAATTCTTGAAGAGTCAGTGTTCATCTTCTGACAATTCGCAATTCATAGGGAACGACTGGTGCGCAATAATATCAGTGTTGTTCCGCAGACTGGCCACTTCGGGCACATTACAGCACACACACTGCTTGACTCTGCCAAAGGATGGATGTATCAACAGCCACATGAGTCATCTTATTTATGACTTTTTATTTTACTGCAAATAAAATGCACACCGGGTGAAATCTTGTTTCCACTAACTGCGATTGCCCTCAGTAGGCCAAGTTTTCATGCCAAATGCTTAGTTCACAATAGGATATATTTTAATTTCAAAGTCAAAATCATAAATAAATATTTCTGTATTTTGGTAGTAATCTTTGCAGATCTTTCGAATACAGTTCCAAACATCTGTGTCGCACCCATCTTGTTTTAGTGATGATGATGACAAGCGATCTGTCCCAAACAAAAATCTCAGTCAGACCCTTAATTAACAGTCAAGTTCAGCTTTCAGCTTACAACACGCAACACTCAGGAAGGTGATAAGACATTCTGATTGCTTATGTACAAGATGTTTTGTCTTACATATGTGAAATGCAGAGCTATCAAATGCACAGCAGACCAAGACTGCAATTTTGAGGGAGAAAAACCCTAGAAGTCCTTATCATCTCAGTTCAGAAAGTAAATCTAGTTATTCAGTTGCTTAAGTTGTAAAATCCTAACTGTAAATAAGGTTCAAGATAATCACTTAGCATTTGTTAAAGTCTGCTCAGCTCAAAGTTTATGCTGCCTAATTGGCAAGGTATGATACACAAGTGTGATACATGGCAATGTCACCTGTCCAATATTTTTAGCTTGCCGTTTCTTCTTTGTTGCAGCTTGCTCTATATAGTGCTTTCATCAGGAATACATGTTGCTCCTGATCTTCTGACATAGTTGAAAAAAAGCAAAGGACCAGGAGAAAGGTAAGGGAGCTGTTTATTTAAAATTGAAATCAAGCAACAGGCTATGCTTTAAGTCTTTTTAAAATGCAAGTTCTGCAAAGCATACAGGTTTCATTATTAAGAATATCTGTGATTAAGTAACTTCTCTGAAGTTATAAACATTCATAAAGCTATGAAAAATATTACAAAATTTTTAGCCAGGCATGTCTGAAACACAGTGGTTTAGTTTCTTATTGGTTTTACCTTAACCTTGTTTTAGATATTTCAAAGTTCCTCTTTTGCAGTTGTATTTTCACTAATAAACCATTATCTCTTCAGTATGCAAATAAAATAAACGATCAAATATGCTAATCTCCGTCCAACACAAATGCAATGGATATTACAAGAACATATTAAAACTTCACCAATTATTCCAGTTGTCTGGTTCTGATGTACCTTGTAAACAGCAGTGCATGAATGTATGCATATATTGACCTCTAAAGGTCCCTTCCAACCCAAAACATTCTATGATTCTATGATATATAGATACTTCAAGCAGAGGCATACCTGGAATAGGTCATTCCTATCTGCCAGAGCCACAGTGGCAGTCCCTCACTCGTTGCTAAGCTAGTAAAAAGCATAAAATCCCGAAGTGCTTCCTTTTCCCTGCTACTGTGCAATACAGAGATAAAGTATGGCTGTACTACCCGGGAAAGGCAGTAAGTCAGAGCCCACAAAATTCCCTACAGAGTCACGAAAACAGCAACAGGAGCCAGAGGCAAGGGGAGATAAGGTGGCACGCAGGAGGGGAGAAGTAAAGGACAGTGTCAGTTCAGGAGGCAGGTAAAGGTGCCAGAAAGGGGCAGAGCTTGGGAAAGGACCTTGATGGTGGTTTGAGCATTCATAAGAAAACTGCACAGCCTGTGGCTAATTTTAGGCATAGGTCCAAGCTCTTTCTATTCTCCTGGAAATCACATAAGCAAATAAATGGCAGAAACACAGATGTCAAAGTTGGTGCTTGCACAGATTCTTATCTAGCAAAGCAGAAGACAACCCCACAGACAGCAGAGAGGAATTAGGGGCTACAGCCATCCTCCTACGGGTATTCTGCCCCTCTCCCTATTCCCTAATCCAGCCAAAGCAGTTTTCTTCCTTGCTTTGACCTCTTCTACCGGCTTTGGATGAAAGTGACAGTAGCTGATGCAATCATAAATGAAATACAGAGGATGATGTTTGTTACCATGAAAACACTCTCTAAGAATTGGAAGCAGCTTTCTATTTTTCAAAATTCTGTGGTCAAATATTTTCATCTTAGTTTCCTGGTACCAGGAGCAGCTAATAGATTCATCTTTCTTCTGCCTTCATCTGGTCAAGAGTTGTGACAGTTCCTTCAGATACTTAACTCAGAACTTCCCACACCCTCTCATAAAGAAAAAGGTTTGTACAAACCTTCTGCAGTCTCTACTCCAGAGGCCCATCAACTTGCAAAGACAAGTCAATATGTTTAGTAGAAATTAATCTACACGAGTGTGTTTTCCTTTGATGATTTAGGATGAGGCCAATGCCTCTTCCTTTTTTTTTAACCTTCAAACACTCAATACTAAACAGTTTGGTCTACTCTGATTCTGTTCACACCAAACATCTGGGCTTAGCTTTCTCTGGGCAGCGCTACTGACAGTATCTTCATGAATGAAATGTAGATGCTTTTGCTTGTACAGTATGTTAAATATGTAACTACTGAGGTCAAAGGAAGTTCTTTAACTTGCAGAGCCCACATGGAAAAGACTGAAAGGACACTGATCTTGTCATGTGAACTTCTGTCTCCTTAGAACTTAAACAAAACAAAACAAAAGCCCCATTCCAACACTATAACCCTTTGAATGTATGCTGAGTTATCTCAGACTTTACACTGGGACATGTTTGAAAATCACTTAGAGGCCTAGTTCAGAGGAAATATCCACATTTTATGCAGGGGAAACTGACAACTTTCATAATTAATCTTTATATCAATTACACATGTTCTGTGTTAACTGAGAACTCATCTAAATGTGCTGCAAGTTGTAACTAGGTGAACATCTCTTACAGCCGACAGTGGTAACAGCTCACAACAAATGTGAAAGGGTCAGTATGAGTGGCAAACTGTTGGCAGGTGAGTGTTAATGCCAGTCCAAATAATCAAATAGACAAGAGGTCTTCCATTTACTGAAATCCTCTATGTTCTAGTTTATGGAAACTCTGCTGTTTCCCCGTAACTTGTAACCACATAGGAAAAAAGAGCATAATCCTAAACTATCATCTCCAGGAAGAAAAAAGGCCAGTTTAATGTTAGTAGAAGCCAGACCATTTCACGGCAAAGTGTCCATCAGTTGCACTGTCCCAGACAAAGACATCTAGTCTCCTTATTTTGGAAATTACACTTAAATTAGGTAGGTTATTTTAGTAAGGATATTCTCAGAAAATTGTAGATGATTATACTACCCACAATCCTGGCACTTTCTTAGTAATTAGTATTATTCCATAATGTTTCCATTTACTTCTGGCCCAACAAAATAGGTGTTTTCTTCCTTGTCGTCCTTGAAGACTAAAATGTCATTTAAATAACTAAATAAAATTATCACAACTGTTAATCACTTATGATTCTTACTTCTACATTAAAAGAATCTATTTCCTTGCCTCCCACTTGTATTCCTTACAAAATTACTTTTATGAAAATATTAAATTAGCTTCTCCCATTTTCTAATTTAGCAAAGAATTTGTTATATTG
This sequence comes from Egretta garzetta, assembly GCF_000687185.1. Classification (NCBI taxonomy): domain Eukaryota; kingdom Metazoa; phylum Chordata; class Aves; order Pelecaniformes; family Ardeidae; genus Egretta; species Egretta garzetta. The sequence goes on from NW_009260182.1 coordinate 13,158,027, forward strand.
GAGCCTTATAGCAATGAGGATCAACTTTCACTGAGCTAAATAAAGAAACCAGGGTAAGTTTGGTTGTATGTTTACATTTTTTCCCCAAGAGCTACTGCTGAGGTTTGGCAAAAGGTCATGAGCCAAGGCATGCCAAACAGCAGCCCAGCCTGGGCCACACACATGCACACATGCATACCTACCATGCAAGTGATTTGATCATCAACCAAAAGTAAAAGAAAAGGGAAGGAACCCCAGTATCATAATATTGAACGACCACACTGTGACCCAGTTAAAGTCCATAAAGAAAATATTTTCTAACTAACAGTTATGGTTTTGCATCATTTCTGATGCAGCATTCTAACTTTAAAGTATCTATTCTGAATCTGAATGACGTGTCATTAGTGGTGTGGGTGTATATATCTAGTGGCGTGACCTGAAAATAAATCAAAACCCAGTGCCTGGTACAAGTACAGATAGATGGAAGCTACGTGAAGTTAGTGGTAGTCATAACAACTGCAGCACTTACATCAAGGCTGCACAGCTGCACAGAAATAAAATAACACAATATTTATTGAAATATGTTTCCCCTAACTTTGTGACAGTTGCTAGATATACTTGCTGCATGGCACTCTCATCTTAACTACACCCGAATAGGAAAAAGAACAATATAGAATGGATTATGTTATCATTAAAAACCAATCTCAGATGGTTACAAGTTAACAGAGGAGAGTTTCTTTTTCACTAACGAGCCTCTGAACTTACATAAATTACAAAAAATAACCATTAAGAACTGTTTTCCTATGTGTACGTAGATCATTTGTACTTATATGCAAACAATAGTCCCACAGGTAAAAACACTCGAGGATTCTTTTACTAAGTAGCACAAGCTGCTGGGAGTTTGTCGTCTTACACATTAATCTTTGAACTGACTTTTACTTACTAAAGATATTTAAGAGGAGTTACCTCAACAGAAACAGCTGACTTAAGGAGGGGAAATCTGTGTTTGAAATAGTCACTTCCTGATGGCTAAGCTGAGAGGTAAATGAAATGAGAGAAAGAGGCTACTAATGGGACTTTACAAGACCATTTAATAGCTACCCCAGGCCTCTCAGCTATTAGACATTTTCCGTGGCCAAATCCCTGATTATCTAAATGTGTTCTCGAGATTCTTGATGCTTCAAGTTCACAGCATGCACTTACACAGTATAAAATATAGTGGGTAAAAACCCACTAAAATGTACACAGTCTATTAACAAAAGAATCAATTTATCTTAAACTACATTCTGACAGTTGGGGCATTTTTTATCAACATCTATGCCTTGCAGACACTGCAGATTCTTCCCCCAACTTACAATATATGTACTGTAGATATTTTGAATACATATTCATAACAAGAATGTTCAACTAATTCCAGTACTTCGTTCAAATTCCTGACATCGATACGTCTTTCATAAAAAATTATAGGTTGTACCAAGAGGACATCTGTGTTTAGAAAGCTGTCATTATGGTGCTGCAAACTTTCCAAAAAAGCTCTGAGAAGAGCAACCCGTTGTTGAGCAGGCGCCAAATACCAGTGAAATATGACTGACTTTCCACATTTTGCATATTACTATGAAACAACAACAGCAAAAAAATAAAAAATAAAAAAAAAGAAGGTCACATCTTCCACTTCTTTCTCATGAGAAATAATCCAGCTAAACTAAACAGCACCTTTGCCCAAGAAATGAATGCAGACTCGGGACGCTTGAAGAAGATTCACTTTTAAAACATCCTTATGATCACGGCGGTAGGAAAGAGGCACAGCCAATGGCAAAAGACAACGTTCAGCACCTATCCTGCAGTGACAGTAGCAGCTGTCAGGGTTAGAAGTCCTGGATACAGGAACAAAGTGTTAAGATGATATTAGTAAAATGTGTTTGACGACATTTCAAACACACCCATCTGTCCAGTACCTATCAGGAGCCAGTGACTCATTATTATACTTTGATTGTCTGGATATTATCAAAACTTATTTTCATCTCCATTGTTGGTGAACATATTGTCCGTCACACACTGTAGACCAAGAAGTGAGCAGGTTAAGCAATATCCATTACCTGGTATCTTCATCAACAACCAAAGCACTCCTGTGAAACTCCAGAGCTCTTGTTTGTTGTTTTTGTATTATAAGAGTGGCTATTCATTCTATTTTCCAGAATCAGAAAAGTTATGGTTGCATTGCAGTTAAATTTAAGACATAAGGATAAGTATTTTTTTCGATTATTCGCACAATAAGCATAAACATGCACATAAACCTGGACAATAATTGTCCAGTAATGGTCTGCCTGTCAGTCTGCCTTTGCAGACACAGAGGCTACAGGTCTTTTGTTTTTTTATCATGTTGATTATGCATTTTCCTTTAATTTTCTCTTTTAATCCAAGCTATTACTGGTTGGAGTACCTAAAACAATAGACCCTAAGGACTGGACAAAAACATAACCGCTGCCCGTTCAAGGTACTAATGAATGATCGGAAGTTTCAAACCAGTCACTTGATGGCAATAATGACATATAGAACAACAGCAAGGTCATCACATTTTTGTTTTTTAATTTAAGGACGATGACTCATTCATATCAAATGTGCTGTGGTAATTTGGCAGCTATTCATTATTTAGGAACATGCCTAAAAATGTTAAACAAAGTGCCAATAATGGCAGCTGAAACAAAACAGATACCGGCTTTACGGCAGTTTGCTTGCTCAAAGTATCCCACAGAATGTTACAATGTATTTCATTTTAATGGTAATAATCAGAGAGTGAGAATATAAAGCTCAGAGTATTTTAATTGAAGGAGCAGTACATCAAACAAGGAAAAGTGAGTAAAAAGCTTGGTAAAGCAGGATAGACTTTCACTGCAAATTTTTTTGTTGATACATTTTTCTACATGTATATATTAGAAAATAACATTTTAGAAGATTAATTTATCCAGTATAAACTCTAGTTTCAGTCTAAATATAGCATCAACAAATCGGAATGTGGGATGAGGATGCAAAGACATTTGGTACCTGCCTTTAGTTTAGCATTTTGTTATTGATAGCTCAAAATGAAATGCATTTTCTAATAAAAAAAAAAAAATTATCTATGCTTTCCAGATTCTTTTTCTTTGGCTTTTTTCAAAAAAAAAAAAAAAAAAAATCACCAAAATATTCAGATTCCAAACATACACAACTGTTCCCTATATAAGTTTTCTTTTCCTGGAAAATGCCACAAAACCAGATATATATGGTAGGCTCATGTTAGGTCTGAAAGGTATTGGCTATGTAGGTGCAAAAGCACACGTTTGGCAGTTGTAACTTGGGGAGTTGAGGTGGAGGGGCTGTGCTGCCCAGCAGAAGGGTCCTGTGGATCAGTTCCATGGGGCTAAAACAAGACTGAAAGGGCAGAATCAACAAACACCAAGGAATGCTCATGGATTTCAGTCTCCATAGCTTTGCAGGCAGCTCTGCAGTGCCAGCAGAAAATACCTCCATGAGTGCTGGCAATCATGCCTTGGCATACAGTGATAGATTTGGTGTAACACTGATTACAACAGCAGAGCCTGTGTCTATCCCTAACTATGTAGGGACATGACAGGCACAGATACCTTTGGTGGCTGAAAAGAGCCAGAGGCTTCCTTAATTTCTACACCCATTGGGACTTCTTTGCGTGTTCATGCCTAGAAGGCAGTTCAGCATGGGTTGCGTTTCTTAACACATGCTCTACTGCTTTTGAAAAAAGGCTAAATGTTAGGGGAATAAGAAGGAAAAAAAAAAACCTATCAATCACAGTTCTGAGCAGGATTCCAAACTGTGAGAAAACTTTGCAAAGAAAGTAGAAAAGTAGGGGAAAAAAGTATGCTCAACTTTTTTTTTTGTTTTTTTAAATAAGTGGACCAAATAAAATGTAAAACAGACACTTAGAAGCTGAATAAAAAGTACTTTCTATCGAGAAAGACTTAAACTCCAGTGTAGGAATTGTTATTCCACATTCTAAGGCTGCACTTAATTGCCCATTGCAGATTTCCAGCAATGTGTAGTCAACATCCTTAGGTCAAATTTCAAACACTGGAATCACAGTTTAAGCGTATAATTACAATTTTGAAGATGAAATATTGGAAATTTATCCAGTATATTGAGAAGTGCATCTGATTTAATTTTCCATAATAAATTAGGGAGATTTGCATTTTTACACTAAATTAATAGAGCTACCAGGGTAATGAAAAGGTATTTTATTAGCTATGAGAACCATTAAATATACAAACCATTGTATCATGGAGTTTTGGGAAGGTTTGTTTGGTTTTTTTAAAGGAAATGTTTGATTCTTTTTCTGTTACTAAACCAATATTGACTTGGAAGAATACAAGCAATTCTATACTGAATTTCAATTTGAACTTCAGAGAAATATTTTCCTCCATGGCTGAAAGCATCCAAAGAAAAGAAGAAAGAATTCCACCCTGAGCTGTATTGGAAAGATAGTACCTGCAGATGGCCCATAGATTAGTCTGGAGTAGTTTTGAGCCAAAAATAAGATAGTTTATTGCTCCATGTAAATCAATAAAATAAAAATAATCTTTCCTACAATGTTTATTTTATTGTAGTGTTTTCATGAGGCAGAAGAGGAACACTTCTAAAAATAAGGCATTTCAATTATAAAATGTCAAGGAGGAACTCCATCTTTCTGCCTGCTTACTATTTCTATGTAATCTCATTAAAAGAGGAAGAATCTTAATTAGCAATATCACAAAACATAGTCACTGATTATATACTGAATCCCGAGCGACCTGCAGTCGTTGTTTAGCTCATGATGGGAGATGGACAGGACAACACTGCAATAACCTTCACCCACCTCCAGGAACAAGTGCACTCAAAGCCATTCTTCCTATTTACCTGAGAATACGGCAATGCCCAGATACATTCCAGCAGAACCCGGTGCAGGAAGCCTTTTCCAGATAAGGAGAGGAAAAAATTAAAAATACAGCCCTTTTAGTGCAGCCAATGTTAGAGGGAACATAATTACATAGAAATCCTGACAATTTAAACTGTCAATAAGAAGTGGTTTAAGGATAATGGGGTAGAGTTGTCTATAAGCAGTTTAGCTCAGAGGAATTAAATCTTGGTGAAAGACTGGTCTGGGAATCCTTCCCCAGAAGCCTCTGGTTCATATAAACTGGGGCTTCGGTAATAACTTAAAAAAATTGAAGTGATCTAACAAACAAACGTATGCCAATAAGAAGGCATGTCCAGTTGTCTTCTCCTGCAGAAATCAGGATTAATGAGTATCCTCCTCAACAACTCTGAAGAACGTCCTTGAGTGTTTTCACTGCACGGTTTTTACAATTGCACTTTCCTTCTGGTACTTGCAGAAATTTTAGAATACTTTTTGCTAAAATTTCAGATGAAATGCAATAGATCAAACTAGAAAACTGAAAAGTAAGGACACCAGAGGATGTACATGAATGTACAATTCCTACACTTTCTTTAAGCTCACCGCCATATAATTTATATGCTGTACAATGCACATGTTGTGAGATTTTCAAGTAAAAATTATTTTATACAAACTGAACAAATTATGTTTCTTCTACCTCAGAAGTGCCAGACTGATACTAATTTCAAGCCCCAAACTCTCCCATTAAAAATAAGTTTGCACATATTTTAAAACCTGTCCCTTGTGGTCCCACTTGAAATGTTCTTTTTCAATGATTTACATGCTTTGTTGTTTTTTTCCTGGTGTTTCAGACAAAATTACAGTTTTTTTAAATAAATTTTCTTTTGTTTATATAAATGTCTCAGCTATTCAGCTGTAGAATATGCAAAGATTATTAAAAAACCCAACAAAAATAACAGAGCTGTAATAACACACAATAGTAGCTGGGGCCACAGGAACACCCACAGGTCTTCAAGCCCTGAAACTATAGCAAAAAATGGAGGAAACAGGAAAGGAAGCACAAAAAAAAAGGATACAGGGAAAGAAGGAGCATGTTATTGTTGGAGATAATTAGTGCTGAATGCTGTTGGTATGTTTTGTTCAGTTATATATGACTTCCTTTTCTATCCTTCTCACCACAGAGTAATAAAACTTCTTTTCCCAGCTTGCCTTTTTCATAGCTTCCTTCACACAGCATCTCTTATCGTACCTTCTTCACATTGCCTCTCCCTCTGCCCCTCAGAAACGCTGCTTTGTTTCCACAGTCTTCCTCCGTAAGGCCAGGGACCCAGCTATTCTCTCCCACAAATATTTCAGTTTATTCGTCAAAACCTCATTCAGGCATGAAGGGGGCTGAAAAGCCCACAGGTGCTTTGGGGAGCCACAACCCAATTTCTCTGCTCCTTGCCTAGCCAGCTGTGCCATGCTGGTTTCCTAACACGTTATTTTATTTTCAGCTAGTTGTAAAAGTGAATTAAAGACTCTATTTCTCAGTAAAGTGCACATGCTATATTGAGAATAATAGCATACAGACAGGGGGTTAATCAGCAACAGATATCTCATTTTAAAGCTCAGAATCATGCCCATATACGATAAATCCTAATACAACTATTTCCCAACCAAAAAACCTGTTAATACCTTCCAGTGCTGCTAGAGCTAGAAGTATTAAGGAAGAAACGTCTGTGGCAGCAAAGGTGCTTTATGGTGGCTATTTTAACACATGTATTTACAAATCTGCACTTGCTACATCTCCTTAAAGGATGACAGCGTCTGACACAAATCATGTGTTATCTTAATGACATCACTGTGTCAGATGAGCAGACCATACATCTGAGGTGGCTGACTGCACATCAGGCTAATTGAACTATTTGTGGTCCTAATGGGAAACAGGAGCCTAGATGCTCATAAATTCAATTAAGTGATTTCCTGAAATACAGCTAAACTTCACATTACTTAAATTAAAAAAAAAAAAAAAATTGTCCATGATTTAAACAGTTCTACAAACTAACTTCACAAGTTAGTTTATTTTATATTACTGTCATTTATGACTACTAATATAGACTTTTTATATAGAACACCTTATATATTTTTTCTACTGTGCGATGCCCTGATAAATCTATTCATGACTGTGCTATAGCAAAAATAATCTTAGTGTCTAATCAACCAGTCAGTTCAACTGATTTATATTGCAACAAAACGATGACTTAAGTGCAAGTGTCCAGGCAAAACTCCTAAGAAACACTGCAAAGTGGTTTTACACACCTGCATTTTAAGAGGTGTATAAAAATAATTCCTTATAATAATAACTGTTACATCTAATAGATCTATCTAAACTGGTAAACTATTATACTGCTCTAGGTTAGGAGTAGCACTACAGTTGACCCTGAGGAACTGGGTTTGTATTTAACTGTACAGGTGCTTTGCAGTGGTTGACAACACAGGAAAGATGCTTTTCATTCTAATTCGACAGCAAAAGTGATCTGCAAATTATGACCTTTCATTCCTGCCTACGGTTGTCTAATACAATTTTCTTTCACTCTGTTTCTAAACAATTCACTCACCTTTAACCACCAGTGATTTTCTCTATATTTATTTCCCTTTATTTACATTGCTATCCACTGAATTTCAAGCAGAAATTCCTGGCTTTTGTCATGTTCTGCACATTTTGTATTCATGCAACAACAAATGTAATAATTTTGAAGATATTCTTCCATTATAATATTTCCCTGGGACTATATTTAATAAAAATATATGTCTTACATTCATTCCTCCCACTTTGAAATAATTTTATCTTTTACACCTTAAAAGTTACACACAGTATGTTTTGCCCTTTTAAAAAGTGATTAATCCAGTACCTATTCATAAAAAACATCACAGTACTAGACTGTGACCTAAATGCTTTTTAGCCAAAAATTAAAAAAGCTTCTTAATATTTTTATGCAGTAAAATGAATTCTCGAATTGCAGATTATGACCATCACTTGCAAACATCGTTCATACTGAAAAAACCTAATAATCTTAATCTTTCCTATAGACCTGTTATGAACTGTTTAGATACTAGGATAATTAATGTAATATGAAAGACTATATATAGGCAAAAATGTCTTGATTATATGAGAGACATAAGGAGTACAAAGATAATTACCATTGCACCAGTAATATATGATGGCGTGGAGAACTCTTCCAAGTATTTCAATTACATACTACATCCAATTTTAATAATTATTTAAATACTGATCAAGTCAAATTAGACCTTGTATTCCAGTATCTCCTGCACCTCTTCGGGAAGAAAACTTTCACAGGTGAGGCTTTACTAGTACTTCATAAACTAAGCTTTATATTACTGTACATCAGTAGGACTACACTTTTCCTATTCTTTCGAAGTCTCAAATAATATGAGCAACAGAACAACATCCATCCATGGAAAATTTAGAAAGCACTGTAACATTTATTATTTTATGTTGATTTAATTACAGAATTATATTCTTTTACTTGAAAAATATTTACCATTTAGTATGCAGTTTTCGCCACAGTACATAAACCTTTCAACTGGTCTTCTGCAAAAGCATCTCCCCTCAACGGCCACTTCACTTGGCAAGAAAACAAAACCTGATCCTGGACCCTGCTGGGTCTCTCTCTCATTCAAAAACACAAAAATATTTCTTCCTTTTTAGGAGAGATTTATTAATGGGGAAACAATGCTGTTTCAAACCAGCATTTCCTTTCTAAGTTGCCATTTTTTTCAAGCAATCTCAAACCTTCTCAGCTGAAACCCAACGAACAACTCCGTGCTTCAGGCTGATTTCAATGCGAGGTAATTGTGAATTCAAGTTCACTATAACTATTTGTGAACTAGCAGAATCTGACCTTTTTATTAAAAGTTGACTGTGAATCTCCCTAACAGATGGCCTAATGCGAAACTGGTTTATCAGGGAGCAGGTCACTCCTTGACTTTTCTAAGGTCAATACGAAATTTTGAATTCATCCTTTTCCTAAGAACTCTGAAAATAGCTCAACAGATCAGCAACAGTTGCCAGAGAGCTCAATGAATAACGCATATGTTGTTCTTTGGAGGTTCTTCCTTTTGCAGGTTATTTTCATTTAGCCGATACTGAGACATAAAAAATCTGTTATATTTATACAAGCGGTATCAGTAAAGAATGCTGGGATGCGGCTAGTCAAATCACATAAGGTAGTCACAAACAGAATTACAAACACTTCTGAAATAAAAAGCAGGACTGGATAATCTCTTCTTCAAATCAATCTACCTGAATGGCAGAAATAATTTTCAACACTTTTAAATACTCAAAGCATTATCAAACTCAGGAATGACTTAATGCTTAGCAGAACCACAATAATATATACTGGCCACCCAAAGTATGAAGGGAGAAGTGTTGGCCCAGGTCCAAAAAAGCACTTAGGCTGTCTAAAGTGAAACTGAAGTGGAACATAGGTACCAAGTCCCAGAGTGCAATTCACAGCCCCCTCTTCACCTCCTACACGTCCAAATGGCTGCAGGTACCTTAGTCTTCACTTTTCAAGTTTCCAAAGTGCAGAAATGGCGCTGGGCCTGCCAGACACCTCGGAGCTGGTCTCGGACAAAAGCTCTCTGGGGATTTGCAGACAAGACCTGCCCACACCAGGGCTCTCTGCAGGGCCAGGCAGCCTAAGGGCAAAGCCACAAAAACAAAGCACAGCCCAGCATCCCAGAGAACGGCCAAGGGGCAACAAGCATTGCCATCCATCTTTTCTATGACAACCTAGCGATTAGAGCTGGAGAAATGAAAGACACTGTTTCAGTGCCGTCCTCAAACAGAAGGGATGCATACCTACATTTAAAACACACAGGACCTGAAGAAACAGACAGGAGTCTCTGCTGACTAAAACAGTATTTCTGTGTTCTATCGAATGTTTATAGCAAACCCCATTTTCTCCTTGTTGATGAAATACCCTTGGCACTTGACTGCTTCTGTTTTTTTCTTTCTGGCACCATCAATCTTATACACTTGACTGGGTATTGGTGCAACTCCACTCAGCCAGACCTACATCCCAGTTAAAGCCTTTCCCACAGAGGTAGCAAATGTGTGATGTGCTCAGACTGAAGGGGCTGAACCTGAGTGCTCCTCTTTCCCAAGCAGATACTCCAGCCAGTAGGCTAGTACAGAAAGAATAAAAACACAATCACTTTCTTTTATGACCAGGTTTCAAAAGAAAATATGGAGTCAGTTACACCCATAAAGAGGAATGGCTTCAGAAGAAGTATTAGGTTGCAAATCCCAGTCCCACAAAGGCTTCTAACTTAGGGCTGCACAGGAAAAATCACATCAGGCTTCAGCATTGCCGTAAGCCACTCGGTGCCTGGTTTAGTCCCAGAGCATGATGGCTGGTTTGGATCCTCTTCTTACACACCTAATTCTCCCTGTTCGGTGTATAAAGAGCTTAGGCCTCCAAAGAATAGATGAGTATAACATTTTGAAAGCTAAATATCTGTGCTGCACATGACAGTGCTGAGAACCACTGAGTCTACTGTATCTTGTTGCTGATGGGAGTCTTAGTGACTTCCTCAGCTTGCAAGCTGCTAAATTTTCTGTTTAGGGGCCGTATGTATCATTTACTACCCATTTGGCTGGGGTTTAGTTTGGTCTTAGCTGTTTTCAGATGGCTTCAAAATAGGCCAAGGCTAGAATCAACTTTCTCTACAATCCAGCAAGCAAAAACCCAACAAGACAGTAGTAGCAAACGGGAGCAGAGAGCATAATTAATGTGGCACGTGCTGCCTTCCAACGCGGAGCGCCGAGGTACGCGTTTGGGGCTGACGCTCACATCTCTAAAGTAATGGCACAGTGTAATACCCCGAAGAAACGCTGCAGGCAATCCTTTGAAAACAAATCCTTCTTTTTAATTTCAAGAAGCCATCGAGCATAAGGCTAAATATGATTTTGCATTTCTTTTCCCATATAGAGTATTTTTAAAAGGGTTAATTCTGGAGAACCGTGTTTTCCTGTGGAACAATATACACTGTGCACATATTTCGCTCTTATCCCTTCCCCTCTGCTGATAAGTGGTGGGAGAGGGCAACTCAGAAAAAATGTCATCCCATATCTGTCTCCCACTCAGCACACACTAATCCAATTCTCCAAAATCTCATCCCAGTGTACCAGCTCATTAAATTCAGCTGAAGGATGAGAACTGGGCTGCACCACTAAATGTGCACAGTTTGTGTTTACCAGCAAGAACACTGTATGTAGTGTTGCTTACAACATACCCCGTAATACGGAAGCATTCTTGTTGGCAGCTTTGACAATTTATCTATTCATATCAAAGTGAAACAGAGGCTGCTTTAAAACTGTTCCTCCTTGTCCTAATGGGAAAAGAAGAATATTAAAAACTATCACAGTGAAATCTCTGTTGCCATAAAAAGGTCGTTGATTCAACAGACAAACAACCTAGTGTTAATGATTTAACAAAACATTTTTTACACAGATTACATGCTCATCCATCAATATATAACATTTTTCTCATCAAGAAAATAAAGTAATTTCCTTTTAAAATGCTAATTACAAATAATTGTGTGCAAATCAAATACCATGCTTAAGTAATTACGTTTTTACCTAAAGAAATGAATTAAAAACACAATTAAAAAAGAACAAAATGTTACCATTGTTTGCAAGTAGACTCATTAATGGGAGAACTGTCCTAAAAAGAGAACAATGTTGTTACACAATTCATTCAGCAGCCTCTTGATTTGAATAGAGCTATATGCAGGCACACATATAGGCCTGGATTTCTTCGCTCCCTTGTTTCTTTTTTTGAGCACATACGTGCATGAGGGAGAGAAACTAAGAGGCTGATCTTAACTTCATGGAAGTAAGCAGACCACCACATTCCTCTCAAGTAGTATGCGAAATAAAATAAACATTACACGTTATTTCAACCATTCTAAATTTAAGGGAAATGAAACTCACACAATAACCAAAAGAGTAAAAGGCATTTAAGACTGTTTAACTTACTTTGAAAATTAGTTTTTCAGCTCAAGAAAAGTATGTTAATACATTGATTCTGAAGTTGTCAGCATAACAAAAAAAAGCATATGCACTTATCTATTACTGTACATACAGAATCACAAAAT
>NW_009260182.1:13170276-13194883 GCF_000687185.1 Egretta garzetta
AAGTGGAAGCTTCAAAACAAAATATCTCTCAAATCTTCTGAAAATTAAAAAAATACATTTATAACTGTGTGTTAATGACATAACCTCAAGTACAAGCTCCATATTATTTTAATATTATTTTAACATTATATTGACAGTATCCTGCACTATTTCTGATAACTTACAATATATTATATTGTTTTCAAGAAATTAAAATGTAAATGATGTATCAAAACACGTACAGTCAACAAGTGAAAGTGACAATGGAAATGTCCTTATGCAGGCTTCAAAAATACTTTGCAGATAAGAAAGTCATAATCTATTAGTTAAAATCCAGAAAAATCCATCATCATCAGACAAATTTAGCAGTTTTAGTTGCAACCATGTGTGCATTTCTCCATAATTGATGATGACAACACACTTGTTTATTATGCATGAAATATAAGATTTATGGTGTATTTAACTATTCATTTTGTTGCTTTTAAGTGCTGGGTTGGTGACTCCTGCTATTAAAAAACTGTGAGTGTTGAAAATGTTGACAGTTAGGTGAGGTTGGTTTTTGTTTTGTTTTAAATGAAGGCTCCTCTCATGTAGAGTAGAGCTAAATACAGGCAGTCATTCTAACTTTGAATCTTTGTAGCGCATGGGTGACTGATCAAAAAAAAACCCATTATAAGGTGGTATAAATTTAAAATCATTCCCCGACATGCTACCTGGAAGTGCAGAGAGCAACAGAATCAGGTAATTCAAAAAAAGTGATTTCCATACACCAGTAGACTCTGAGAGAGTGTGAACTGAACTGTGCATGAATTTCAGTGCAGAATTTAAATTGTCGCTTGGCAAGATATTAGAAATAATCCATTTCTACCTGTGATGTTTTCTCCCCACTTTTGTAATTCGATTGTCTCTTCAGTGTGGGAATTTTTCAATTCAACTAGAAACTTTTGTCAACATTTGGAGCAAGTTTTTCCTCTTGACTTACTAACAGGTTGGGGTAGTACCAGTCTCGTACAGGTTAACCATGCAAATCACAGGGCTAGGCATGACTAAGCACTGCTACATTCTACTAAGCTGTAAATCTGGCCATTTACACATTACATAAAATCAGAGGCTGATCTCCAGAACGATTTCAGCATTTGCATCGATATGATTTGGACTGGAAGTATTCTTGTAGTTTTGTGTATTTTTGGCTCACTGACTTCTTTCCAGGAACAACAACAACAAAAAAGAAAATGTTTTATATTTATCTTACAGAAGCCTCCAGAAGGTCTCAGTCAGGGCTGGAGCTCTTTTGTGCTGTGCAAACACATTTTTTCCCATTCTGGATATATATAGAGAATGACTGGGCATAAGCTCACCCATACACAATCATTTGCAGGATCAGCCACAGATGTTACGTTCCCTGCCCTAAAGAGATCAGAATTAAATTCATAGTTTTGTCACTAACCTCTGAGAGAGAGACCAGAGAGAGTCTGTCTGAGAGACCAGAATGAAGTCAGAGAAATTCTTGCCTTACAACTATTTCAAATGCAACAGAAATACAAAGTAGCAGTTGAAAGAAAACTTAAATAAAACATGATTTAAACAAATGAAAATGGCCCAGATTGCTCTGGTGTTGGGGGAGTGTTCATTTTAAGCTAATTCTATAAACTGTCAGCATTTGCCTGGGCACAGACTCCTCATGATACCAATTCTACTAAAAAGTTCCTTCCCAACCAATCTGCTCATTCTCACTTAGCTAACGTACTTACAACACCAGTGTTTAAGGATCTGCACAAGATTTATAAGCTACCACAGCGTGAACGTTTGCCAGTAAAGTCTTAATTACTTTCAGAAAAATGGGGAATGTGATGACCATGTTTATTGTTATAACCTTTCTTCTTTTGAACTAATCAAATATGGCTTAAAGTATTTACCAGGAAGGCAAAATATACATAAAAGCTCTACAAGACAGTAATTAGGGAAGGAAGTATCAGAAATTGTCACCCAGAAAACAGATAACTACTGTATAGTGTATTAAGATCCTTAGTCCAGCTGGTCCATTTTTTCTAAACTTTAAAAACCATTTCCAAAAATACAAGGCATTTTTAATGGATTTCAATGGTCTCTTTCTTCTTTTACATAAAATCACTCAGAAGAAGGATGTTTTCTTAAAAACAATCTGCTGTCCAGGTCCACCCTCCCAGGCATGTCCCTTGGAGCCATTCCCAAACTACCGCCAAAGCACTAGCATTTCAGCAACTGGAATGACAACTTCTTTTTAATTGTTTGAGATCCTGCAGGCTTCTATCTGAGAACAAAGCATGCACATGAAGCACATTCTATGGCCACGATTCAAGTTCTTTTGAAAATAAATGATATATTGAAACAATGCTATGTTATATAAAGCAGCCTATCTGACTGCTCCAAATCGCAGCCAAGTTCATTTCCCACCCATGCAATTGGACATACTAGAAGTGCAATAAAACTTACATAAAGCAACTTCTTCATTATGTGAAACATAAAGCATTTGGTTGAAGTTTGAAGGGACTTTACCGTGAAGAAGAAAAGATGAAGTCTGTATAGCAACAGACGAATAAGATAACGAATCCAGCACAAAAGACTGCTTGATAGTTGGTAGTGCTACATTTTAATCTGGCAAGAACAAGGAGTATCTAATGAAGTTCAAAAGCAATATATTTAAAGCTGGCAGAAGGAAGTACTCTAACACAATATGTAATTAACCTACAGTCTCATTAACAAAACATATCATTGAGGTCAGGAGCTTAGTAGGATTCACTAAAAGCATTAGGAATTAGACGCCTAATGAGGACGTTCACACACACACATCAGACAGGATTTCTGAGGACACAGTGTAAAAAGAGAAAGTTTCTTTTATGGATTGGTTATTCTTTCATAGCCTTTCCTGAAGATTTGATGGTCTTATTACACATCTGAGCTGCAATCCTGACTCAACAACATGGGTACTGGAGCCACTAATCTTAGTGGAGTAGGACGCTCATCTCTGGCACTTGCAAGGGGCAAAATCTTGGAGAAATTGCACAAATATTCTGATTTACCGCATGATGATTTAAATTCTCCTGATTAAACCAGCAAAAGCCACAATGTAAATGCATTCAGAGCGCTTGAAAACTGCTTAACTACACAAAACTTTGTTAGCAAATTACAGAATTAAGCTAAGAAAATTTAAACCACCTCTAAATGAAGTTAAGTTTGTGTATTTATAAAGACACACTATTTGTTCCACATAGCCCTTCAACAACAGCACTGAGGTACATCTCTTCCTTCATGTACCCCTTCTTAGTTCTTGTATCTGTCCATCTATCAGTTATTAATACTTTTTACAGGCCAAATGGCTCAGCTATAATGTAAACTTGGTGATAACTGATTTTGTAACTTAAAGCAAGGGTTTAGGCTGCCATTCTTTTCTTCTTTTTTCTCAGAGTTGGCAAGCATTTCCCAGGCAATATAGAGAACATCACATTTATTAAATTAAGCCTTAGGCTTTCAGAAGACTTTACAAAAGGTTATGTTTGTAATCTTCAGTGTTTATTTTACTATGAAACCAACACATTCAGCAATAAGTCAGATTTATTGTGAAAATAAACACATTAGGACCTTATAAATAGCTGTTAGAAAAGTTCCGTATGGTCTGCCAAAAGCCCCAAATGATTGGTTCATGAACTTTTCCTCTGTATGCTCTAATGGCTTGAAAAAATTGTTTATTTTTGACTGGTTATGAATAGATGAGGATTATATTTCATCTACAGTCTCCATTAAAGTATCATGATTTAGAAAACTTCCAAACTTTTAAGAAACTCACATTAAAAAAAATAAACTGTTGACAGCAGATATACATAATGGAATGGCAAAGTGAAGTGTTATTTTAAAGCTGCATTTACACAATGACTTTCTCAATTTACCTGATTATATCCCCTAAAAAGAAAAAAATAAATCATTGCTCAAAGATACTGCAAGACTTTAATGGTTTATCTAAATGCCTACAGTGATTGTTGCAGCATGGGTTAATGCAAAGAACTGCCTCTGCTTCATCAAGAAGGATCTTACATTGCCTTGTAAGTGCAGCAAATAGGCTTTAACAAGCATAGGAGTCTTTTGGTGAGAGGTTGGGCTCATACCTAGCTGCACATGGTCCCTGCATCCTTTGGTATGCAATACCCTCACAAATTGGCTCCCTAGGACTGACAACGCTTTCCCTAGTATCAAGGAGCCAGCTCCGATTTCCAGATCACTCAGACCTTTTCAGGTCTCTCCAGCACACAGTCTGCACACAGAGACTGAGATGCGACCTCCTTAAACCGGGATGGAGATTTGTTCCTCTAAAGTGGAGCCACCTTTCTACAACTGTGCCGAAAGATCAAAGTCCTCATCCTCAAACCTTAAAAGAATAGCTACAAAATCACGTTACTCTGAAGAAGAAACCATCTGTCACTACTTTAATAAAAAGCATATCTGGGTGGACACTGTATTAGGGAAAGGTTTCTCAGCAGTGCTAACTGATGCAGTAATAAAAGGGAGGGCCAGAAACGTTCTGATTTCATGAAAGCTGGAGGCTTGGTATTATTTTTCTCATTCAACAATAGAAAAGGAAATCAGTTTCTCAGTGTTTTTGAAGGAAATCGGAGAGATGGAGAACAGCCGACAGCCCAGCAGGCAGGACGTGCCTTGTGACAGGGAAGGGCCACCGCTGCTCGGTGCGGAGCAAATACTTGAATCAAGTATCACTTCCCTGATCCTAGGCAACTGTCTTGTCAGTTTTAATTGTCAAAACTGTTCCTTTTTGTATGTATAAAATAAATGCTATCTGCATCAGACTCGCTCAACAGGAAACATTGCCAAGTCACTTACCTCAGGTACAGCAGTGAATCCCAGGGATCCTCTGAGATTCCAGCCACCCCTCCCACTGAAATCTTCACCAATGCATTTATACAAAAATTTTCAGTTTTGAATTGGAGAAAATACCCCTCCTCAGTTTAGAAAACAAATGGAGGACTCTAATGTCACCTGATATCCATCAGAAATTAGATGACATTCCAAATATGGAAAAAAACATGCAGCAGAATTCCTCTTAAGTGAGCAGGATTACCTCCTCTTAAAAGGGTCTTTTTGTTTGTTTGTTTAGTTACTTTTACGTGCTACAGCAGATGTACCACATTTTGTGTTAGTTTCTGCTTGAATGAATAATGGAGACATGAGCACTTGTATAAACAAGGAAAGGTATTTAATGAACATATTGTACACACTAAGGAGGCTGCTTTCTGTTGGAAGAGTGTAGAATGCACTCTTCCAAGTGCATGAAAATCCCATATTAATGATGCATGAGTTTTCTATGAACTGGGCCAGGCATAAACTGTCAACTGCATTTAAAACACCGAATCAAACCTGATAATTGCTCATTTCAACGTTTAAAAAAAAAAAAAAATTCCAAACCCCCACAGAAAACAGAAGATGTCTAAAATGATAGTATTATTTTTACATAGTTTATCATTAGTGATCATTTGTTTGTATTTCTATTTTGAAAATTCAAGCCTGCTGGTCCCAGATGAATGTGTTCCTCTAGAACTGCAATTTGTTTCATTGTGTTTTCATTCATTTTCATTCTTTTCATGAGCAACAGTGACATTTGCAAAACCAAAAGAAAAGGACAGAGTAGTTGGAACCTCATACTTACAGCATATTTATAGGATTTGGCACGTTGGACACAGTTTTCTGAAAGATATTATTAGATTTCTCAGTGAGTGTCCTGCTGCTTTTTCAGGAGTCTGTGGGTTCAATCTACGAAGGCAAGTGTTGAGGCTTCAAATGCCTGGCTGCAGTCAGAGCCTTGAGTGAAGCAGTTTGGCTTCCTACGCAATAGAACTCCCAGACAGGACAAGACTCAAAGTCCATCCAGCCAAGAGTCCTGTATCCAACTGTGGCCAGGAGTGGAAACTCATAATAAATGTTTATGAGGAACACAGTGATGCCTCCCTCATGTACTCTCCCAGTTTTGAGCTCAATGCACCACATGTATTTCATCATCATTGAGTCATTGAGAGGAGACGGCGGCATGCCCTGATACAGGGATTACAGAGACAGCATGCTGACATGATGAAATAGAGCTGGCTGATGCAATGGGAGGTTACTGTGACTTTTTCTGCGGTTACTGGGAGGTCAGAAGCATGGCAGCAAGCACAGCAGGCGAGAGCTACATTGTCCCACTGAAATGGTCATCAGCATTTCAGACATCCCACATGCATGAAGCTGCACAAAGAACTTCAGCTCTTGGGTTCATAGATAAGGGAGGCTGCACCAGTTTTGAAGGCATTTTTTGCAACCGCTGGCATGGGCTACCAAAAACAGTGACATAAATTTGGCTCAGTAGTTTGAGACTAGCAAGTCAAACAGCAGGTGTTGTGTTGACAGATATTTGGGTGACGGTGACTTGTGGATTTCAATCACAGGGAAAGGTGAGGAAATACTAGAATTCACATCTGACACTCCCAAACTGTGAGAGTCCTCCAAAGTCTGCTCCCACAAAGTGCAAATACTTCGGTTAATCAGAAATAATACCACTCATCACGCAAACTTCCCTTCACGCTGGACTGAGGGGAAGGTAATTCCCCATTCACAGCCTTTACTGCACAGCTTTTCTCGGAGGGAAGATGGTGAAGTGATGCTCTCTCCATTCTAGTTTAGGAAACCCACACCTATTTCCAATACATAAGATCTCAATTGCTATCAACCTTCCAAATATCTTTTTCAACCAGGTATTTGGTATCCTCCTTATGGACTTTCTTAATCCCAGACATTGAGGTTTTCCACTCTAGAATTAAACTCAAATTAAAAAAATAGTCACAACTATATTGGTGATGCATTCGACAGACTTTCCTGACTTGCACACAACCACAAACTGAAGTCTTAAGGTTATAAATTGCCTGTGTCATGCAGAAGAGTACCTCTAGAACCAGACAAAAAAGCTCAGAGATAACTCAGCAATATTTCACTGCCCTTTTTTTTTTTTTTAGCCAAGTATGTGACAAGCACATTTACCTCACAGCAGATTCTACCAATTGGCTGAGTAGCTCCATATTTCATTAGTACAGCTCTGTATTTCATTTTAAGTCTTCGAAGGAAGTTGTTACAGAATTTGTAATTTGTAAATTTTTTTGTAATCTGCCAAGATAACATTGCAGACAGTTGAAATTTCGACATTAAATCTAGGTCTAATCTGCTGGTTAATAAAATGAAAAAACAAGGAAAAAGTTGCTAGAGGGATATCCCCAAACCATATGCATGCCCTAATAAGAAAGCACCATCAAATGTATTAGAATATACCTCAGAAGCTGCTGTTGAATCTAAATGAAACTATAAAAATGGAAAATAAATTAAAATTGTTTAGACTTGTAAATACTTTCTTAAGATGAGAAACTATTAACTAGCAGCTTGAGCAAACAGTTCAGAAAGGTGATAATTTGCCTTACCCATCAGATAAGGCACTACTAAAATTATTTCACGGATCTTCTCAACTAAGTTGCATGTTTATGTAAGATAAAACACAAGTGAAAATACAAATCTTTATACACAGGAGCTATAAATACATGATGTGGCTGACATTACTCAGCTGTATAAACTATTAAAATATGGTTTCAATCCCTCTTTTTTTTTTTCCCTCCCCCCCCCCAAGAGTCTGTTCAAATTGGTCCGTTCAAACAAGTCTCACAAAACCAAAAAGCTCTTGCAGCTCACTTCTAACAGACAGACAAGTTTGTAGGATAGAAAAGTCTTTGAATTAACATCTTGGTTTTGATGCTTTTACATAACAAACTTGCACATGGTTTGGGAAAACTTGCCCTTACCTAATACCACACACGAGGAAACAAGAGGAACCAGAGACCCCAGTACAGTGATGCTCCCTTTGTGATTTCTCTTGTACAGGACTTTTCTCTTTCTTCCTAAGCCTGCTGTTCATTATTTTGGCACAGAGACTTGTCTGCCTATGTTAAAATCCATAAAGATGACATATTTAAACAGTAGCCCTGTAACAGTTATTACTGTGACCTAGAAACAGAAGCAGAGGTGCATTACAGTAATTAAAGGGCAGGAAACGATCTTTGTTTAATTCAGATGTTTTATTGGAAAGAGTAGGCTTCAGTGCCTCAGTCATGCAGCAGCAATGTCTAGGAAACAAATTGCTAGAGGCCAATTAAATGAGCAGTTATGAAGGGACAACATGACCTTTTATTTTCCAAGTATTTAAAATTATTTTTTAAAAAGACCAAATAATAATCTAATTATATACAACTATATAGAAAATCCAATCAATTTTACATACTTTATCAGAGCAGAAGAGCAGCAGAAACACTCTAAATTTTATATTGCTGTCTTTCATAGCCAATTATAGGCTCTCGGCTGAGAGTGAGAGATCATCATCATTAACTGAACCCAATTTCACATTGATAAAATTGATCCTGTTAAAATAAACCCACTGGCACAAAAGGCAACATTCATTGTTTCTTTCCAATCAGCCATGAGGGAAAGGAGACTCAATCTATTTCTACTTTAATCAATAAGCTCTTTAAATGGCATCCACCATGTTCCTCACCAGTGCTGACCTCTGAAGAACCATTCTACAGTTTTAATCACCCAGAGACCAAAAGCAAGCCAGTGATTTTCTTTACCCCACAGAGCTCTATCTTTTCTCTGCACCATCCACATAGACCACACCACCAGCAGCATTAACCAGATATAAGTAAAATTGTTTATACGCCTCAAAGTTTTGCGAAAATAGTGAAAGTAGTAGACCTGTTATGGTCAAACATCCTAGTAACACCAAAACAGATTTTAAACTTCACTGAGTTAGGAAAGACTAAAGGCTAAATAGTGATTGACAAGAGAATATTAAATCGAAATGTTTTTACTGCCAACTCCTAGTCTGTATGAGCTCAGCAATCTTAAGTCATGCACTTATAGACAGTAATTCCACTGTGTCTGAAACCTTCGCAAGCTGCAGATAAGAAAAGTATCAGGACTAGAAAGTGGTTTACTCAAATGCTCCCTTTAGTGGCTTTGCCTAGGGAAGCACAATTTAAGGCTTGGACGTCTTTTCTAGAATATTACATGATCGTGCAGTACATCTGAGTCATCTTAAATGAGCAACAGTTAAACAACTGAACTTTACAGCCCCCATCACTTCCAAGAGCCAGCTGCCCGAAACAAAAGTTTACACTATCAAATGAATAGAGCAGTGTTATAGATGCACAATTTCTCAATTTTACTTAAAGACCCAACCAGGCTATTCTAGAATGTAAAACTGAAAATTTACATAGCAAGTTTGGCATACATGGATTGAATAGTTAGTGGGTGTTTTCACAGTAAAACTACTAAAAAGTACCAAAAGTATTCAAGGTATTGTGGTTCCAGGCATTTTTGCAGCCTTGCATAAAAGAGAGGGTTACACCCTGCAGACCTCTGAAATTTGTACAGATGTTCTTACTTCTTTCTATTTAATCAGGCCATGCCTATTACTTAGCAGAAAAGATAATTTGAGAGAAAGTATTTTCATGCCTTAATCACATTAGCTGGGTTCCAAATGAATTGCTACCTTTAGGCATTACTTTTAGTCACAGACAAGAGAGTTGCTTGGCTTTTCTGTCTTTTTTTTTAATATGATACAATCACATGTTTCAAAACATTAATTCATGAATAAAAGTCATAAATAATAAATAATGAATAAAATATAAAGCACTGATGCTAAATAATTTCTATGAATACATTTAAATCAGCACAAAGTTGAATATAGAAGTTTTAACAGGCAATAAAGAGTGGATATATGGCACATCTAATGCATGTCTGCTATTGTCGCAGACATTGTCACACCGATATATCACCCTATTCACAGGTAGTTACAAATGTTATTGCTGTTTTCTAACTCCGTGGTCTTTCTCTGATTTTATGTGGACAAAAGTATCTTCTCTATTAGTATACATTTTAATAGTGGAATGATTTTTATATGCCCTTTTCTTGTTAAAAATGTCTATTGTTTTAGACGGAAGATAGTATTTATTTGGTCATCTGAACACGGACACAACACACAGATTTAACAGACACATTTAGGATTCTTCTATAATTCTTAATCAAAACAAAACACTGGTAAAGGCTTCTCCATTAACTCCTGTTCAGCTGTGGCTGAACATGACTTGGACAAAGCCAAGACATCTGTGGCATTCAGTGCAGGAAGCAACACTGCCCTTCATCTTGACCCTTTTTATCTCTGCTGTATTTACAGCAGGAACAAATTTCAAATACAATTCATTTTTTTAGTTTAGAAAAAACAAAGGCAAATTTTAAATTGTAAGTCTGAAATGTGTGGTATGGACAAAAATCTATGGTGGTGAAAAAACTAATATTTAGTCAAGTTTTTAAAAAGAAGCAAATAGAAAGCATGTTGCATGAAGTGCCGGAGTATGTACCTCCTCAAAGCACTGAAGGTTATTAAAGCCAAGGTGTAGAAAACACGACGATCTCATTTGGAAAGCTGCACACAGGGAAGCTAGCAGCTGCCGTTCAGCTTGTCTGAAAATGTGCAGGCATAAAATCAGTATGAAAAATGAAAGGAGTTAAATCCAAATTTCAAAAAGAGGAGTGGGCTGGAGGTGAAGGAAGAGTTTTCTAAGTAGAAGAAGGTTTAGGAGGAAGGTTTAGGAGGAGAAGGTAAATAAGCATTACCCAGGGAGCATCAGGTTGTCAACTGTGAACGAGTTAAATCAGTGAGATGCAAAAAGTCTGAACCACAGCCAAAAGAGGAAAATTTGATAGCTTGAAATATTCTATACTGCCATGCAGCATAATGAACTTGTATCTGTCACTACAAGGAAATGGGATACAAAGTTGACATCAGGTGATAAAGGTCAGGAAACACAAATCAGTCTAATAGCACTTTTGTCATATTTTCCATATTACATACTATCGAGAATTATTTCCCACACAGTTTTTCTTCTTTACTTTAACATTCCACATATACACGATTTCCTGCCCCAAAATCTAAAATTTTGCTTGACACAATGGAAAACACAGCATCTACACCTCAAATAAGATTAAGTGTTAGTGAATGGCAAAAAATAAAATGTTTCAAACTCTTTGAGCTATTGTAAATAGAGTATAGCTCCAGAATAAATTTATAGCTCTGTTATAGGTTCAGCGATAGTTGCCCTGAATGCACATACATGAGGTGCATTGCCGCATGAGTACCATATTTAAGGTCTGCTTCTACAAGATTTATTTCTCACCAACTACTCAGGGAATACAAGGGGTTGTTAGAAATTCCATAAAGATGATAGAGAAGAGGAAACCAGAAGGCAAAGAAGAAACACACCAATTGTTTTAGCCTGACAGCATCGCTATGAAGAATATTCATTTGCCCAAAATTTTCAGACATCTGAGAGTGCACAGAACGGATCTGGTGCTTCAGGGACACACCGAAGCCGGCAGCGTCTGGCTTGCACAGAGGTCAGCATACGCCCAGAAACTTCACCCACTGGATTTACTGCACGTACACAGATCAAAAACAAAGCACGTGCCCATCTAGTTCATGGATCCACACTTTTGCCTAAGGTTTTCCAGAAAAGCATGCAGAGCTGTACAACGTGGCTGCAGTGGCGCATCTTTCTCATACTGCTCACTGCGGCTTTGGTCACTTCTGATGTTTCCCATACAGCTGTCTAACCCCAGTCACGACGTCTGAGGCAATGGTATTTGACATAACAATGAATATAACTATACTAAATATAGTAAAACTATATCATAAATCTAAAAATATACTATAAATCAACCTTCATAAAACAAAATTTTACATATTGGAAAAAAACCCACAAATCACTTCTTACAGTTTTTTATGTTGACACTAGTTTAACTTGTAAAAGCAATAACGAGTATAAAACAGGATATCTAGACTAGCTTATCTTCCCCTACTGCATCTTTTAGAGTTTTAGAAGACTAATTGTATATAAATGCAATTACTTTTATGTTTTTAAAGCAACCTTGTTAACTGGTCTCAAGAGCATGTTCCCACACAAGGTCTTTAAGGGAGCAGTTAACCCTGCCTCCCCACTGCTTTACTACTGTGCGTGTGTGCACGCCACACAGAAAACTGCCCACAGTCTTGTTCCTTAACTAGTAACCTACTTGCTCTTCTCACTTTTGGGTGAACTAAGAAAAAAATATAGTTAAACCATCATAAATGTTCAAGACAAACTATGATCTTGCATTAATCAACTTAAATACTTAGGGAAATACAGGAAACTCCTGTATTTTTAAATTTCTAGTCTTAAACTGTGTGTCAGCTCACAGGGAGTAAAATCTGCAAAATTTTATACAAATTTGGAAAGCACCAGAAATTCCATTCCATATCAAAAACAGAGAGGCAAAATGTGAAATATTCTAAAAGTAAATTGAAGCTTGGTCTCAGTAGAAGATTTCCTGGGCAAACATTCATTAGAACTGAAAGACTCACTACCAAGCAACATCGCCTCCAAGAAAAGATGAGCTCGAACAGGTTCCCACATCCCACCCCCTTTCCTGTAAATATCCATCTGATATTTGACCCACCATGGGTCATCAAATTCAGCACAGCCTCTAATCCAGGGCAAAGGGGCCTGCAGAGTTTATGTGATAGGCAAGTTTGGTTAATAAGTGAGATAATGTGTAGTTAATACAGAGTAATCCAATTCCATCAAGTTAGAAGTCTTTGCTACTCAGATGCCTTTGCAGCGTCCTTCCCAGGACGCTGGTTTCAGAAAGACTGAGGAGCCTACGTGCAGTAATGTATTCATCCCTATGTGTATTTACCTTGCTGTCACTCACCTGAAAATTTATCATCTCTGAATCACATTTCTGATTGCTCCCAGGCCCGGCAGAGACCCAGCACACATTTTGAGCTCCACCTTTGCGCCAGACGAAACCGTGATGCTGCTCCTGAACTGATAGCTGTTGAAGCCCTACAGCTACATACCCACACAGCCCTGCTCAAACGAACACACACTGAAGAAATGATCTGCAACACAGATTATCTACTCATGGATTAAAAAAAAAAAAAAAAAAAAAAAAAACCTGTCCATATTTAAAGAGAGAAGCATTTTCAGGGATCAGCAAATTATTCTACAGGAGTCCCAAAGAAGGAAGAAGCAGCTCAATTGACAAAAAACTCATGAAAATAGTTAAAATGGAAAGGCTAAAAGACAGAAAGAACCATTTTCACATTTCCTTAAACCTTCACAGTATTCACTTGAAGTAGTACTTTCTGGAAATCCAGGAAGCAGAATATATCTTTTACGTTAAAAGCAACAATTCCATCATACGTGAGACCCCAGCCCAGTGAACAGGGCGATTGCCACACTGTCGCACTGTTTCATTACAGTAGTGGGGAACCTCCCTTAAAGCAATACGTGGTGTCTGTTTTCCTACGTAGCTTTTGAAAAACACTAATCATTTTCCCTAAAATGACTTTTTTTTTTTCTTAGAGACAGTTTTCTCGGGGGAGGGAAGTACATCAACACAGAAAAAGAGTTATTTCTTAGGGAATAGAAGGTGGGGGCCCCCACTCCCCCATAGCAAGGTAACACGACAGATTTCATAAGTTGAGGAAATGAGCATAAAATTCAATCTGTTTTCCTATATAAAATACTATTAATGCTATACTAACTTACATAACTAAGACAGTCTCAATAAACTTTCCAATTATATGTCTGAAGTATTCTTTGAGATTGACATCATTAATACCAATGAAAATTAATGGGAATTCCACAATGTCCTTTAGCGCATCAACAGAAGAACATTCCTCAAGGGAATTATTAAGGAGTACCTATATTTAGCAGTAATATAAAAGAAAATGGTTAGAAAAAAGCTGGCACTTCAGCAGTCCTTAACACCAGAAGTTCACTTCCTCCGTTTTTCTTTAAAGGTCTTGCAGAAGAAAGGCAAAGGATAATTTGTTTTCTGTTAACATGGCAACTATAAATCTGATTTGGAATACATGATTCCAGGAAAGCTGGCTATAACCAAAAGGTAATCAGCAAAAGAACAGCTGATATACAGTGCTTCAGTGAATAATGTTTTGCGGTTTGAGTGTGGCTGGAGTGGAAGAATCTTTAGGACCTTTAACTAAAACTGAATGTGCATTACATTCGTCACCCTGTTAAGGACTATAGGGAAACAGGCGCACACTTGTTCAGGTCTGAGCTTCTGCCTAGAGACTTTTTCCTTCTTTCCCCTTTCTAATTTAGGAAAGATTCTGTTTTCCATTACTTCCAAATTAAATTTGACCAGTAAAACAACAGAAAACCGGGCAAAAGATCCTGCAGTGCAAAACCTATCCAAAGGGGTAACTTCAACAACATGTGAAGTAATACTAGCAGATTTCCCCCCTTCTCCAACTGAAAAACCTTTCTTTTTTTTTTTGGTAATCACCCACTTCTCCCCTGGGACTTCAACAAGATGGTGAGCACGCTGCGGGGTACGAGAGGGTGGCTGGGAGCACAAAGAAGGTACTCACACACTTTTCCATGCTCCGTGTTCCCATGTGCTTCCCCAGCTACATTCTTCTGTGAGTCTGTATACATACAGCTCCCTAGGACTAATTTAAAATTCCTCACTTGGGCAACGCATTCTTGCCCGAGCGGTACGCAGCTGCTTCACTCATTCAGAATATTTTGCAGGAGGTTGGTGTTGCTTACAAGCAGGCATCTTCCCTGATGTCTGCTGTAAATTAGCCGAGGAGTGCAAACAAAGGGAGCTTTAGGGGATTATGTTGGGTGAGCTTCCTTATGAGAAAATGCTCAAAAAAAAAAAAAAAAAAAAAAAAAAAAAAAGCAAAATTAGCCCAACAGTAACAGCAGTTTGGGTGTATGTATTTCTGGGAATTGTACTTGGGAGTTTAATAACGAACGCCAGTCTGTCAACGGAAATCTTGCTTCTGTTGGGAAACCAGGGAAAGGGAAATGGCTGGCAGGTGTATCTTATCTATAAAACCATACTCTCATAGGTATCTATAGACGTTGTTATATAACATCAACATATTGCATGATACATGTGACATTATATTGTACTTACATAATGCATTCTATTAATAATATTATGTGTATTACTATAATATATGAAAAACTGAAAGCTGTAGCCAGGCATACTTGGGGTTCATATAATCAAAATTTAGGTAATAAACCTTTAAAAACATATTTGTTTGCAATGTTTTGAACAGTTAAACAGCTGCTAGAATGGGAAAACGTGTAACTTCCTGCTACAGCGGTGCATTTTAATTCACAAATTCCTGATTTTATTTCCTGGAATTTAGAGCACCACAACTACATTTAAAAAAAAACAAAACCACAAAACAATCCATAGCTAATTAGTTTTTAAGACAGGGTCTTATTTTAAATTTCCACCTTATAAAACTGCATTGTAGTATGAAAATATATACAGATGAGAAACTATTTAGGTCAGTTAACTGTCCAAATACCTTTCTGCAAAGACAACAACAAAAGGGCTCAATATCATACCGATTAATACCAACATAGCTGTGTGGCTCATAACTAACAAAAAAAAAAAATCAGATTTAAAGCCACCCACTGAGCTGAAAATATTTAGAATTACAACTGTAGCATGCTATAATGAAGGATTTCACAAGCTTTATATCCTTATTGCAGACAGCTCGTACATTAAACATTTGATGATGTGAGAAAAACAGAACACTGTCTGCGCAAAAACCTTCTGTCTAGCATAGCAACAAAAATAAATATTTCATTGAAAAACCCTCAAACCTGTAAGTGAAGCTACTTTTATTACTTATACAGTATGGGCTTTATCTTCTGGGTGGCCAAATATGCACTAGGAAAAAGAAAATGAGGAAGTTTTGCAAAAAAAAAACAACCTAACTTTCGCATTCCTTTCTGTTGGACTTCTTCGAACCCTAAGCCTTCCCGGAAGATCTGAGTTGTATTTCAGTATCTTGTAAAACACTGCCTACAACCTGGCACAACAGGCACCTGAGACGTTTGTCACACACCAAACTCCTTGGCATTTTAAAAGACAACCTACTGACATACGACAAATTTCCACGGGCAGCAGCAGCTGCGTGGCTTGGTCCTGTTGCCGCTCTTAACCTCAGTTACAATTTGATGGCTGAATTAAGTTGTCTGCCAGCAGTCCCAGCTGGCATAATACATTACTATGTGGTGTCATGCTGGTTAGCTATGGTCAGTACTGTGACATTCTGAGCTTCATGTGTTTATCCTCTTTTTACAGATAAAGCTTAAATCCTGGAACTTCATGCAAAGTACTGATTTCTTTAAGTCATAGCCAACCCAAGCCTTATCAGCTCTAGTTCTGTATACATTTAAGTAAAATAATCTTATAAACAAATTAAATTCTCTCATCTCTGCACACTGTGGTACCATATATGACAAGACTTGGGAGAAGGATGGTCCAAAGATGCAGCTAAATGGCACCTTGGGGGCAAATAGAGTTTCATATTTTTATATTTGTTCAGTCTGGAGAATATGTTTATATTGTTCAGCCTGGGGAAGAGAAGGCTCTGGGGAGACCTTACTGCATCCTTTCAATGCTTAAAGGGGGCTTATAAGAAAGATGGGGACAGACATTTTAGTGGGGCCTGTTGCAACAGGACATGGGGTAATGGTTTTAAACTAAAGGAGGGTAGATTTAGACTAGATATAAGGAAGATATGTTTTACAATGAGGGTGGTGAAACAGTGGAACAGGTTGCCCAGAGAGGTGGTATATGCCCCATCCCCGAAAACATTCAAGGTCAGGTTGGACAAGGCTCTGAGCAACCTGATCAAGTTGAAGATGTCCCTGCTCATTGCAAGAGGGTTGGACTAGGTGACCTTTATAGGTCCCTTCCAACCCAAACCATTCTATGATTCCATATTTCCTGGCTTTCAGATTGCTGCCAGAGCTGAAATAATCCCTGGAAGATCAGTACAAATTCAGGGTAACCTCCCACAAGCTATTTTTGGATGACACCTAATCCTGATTCCACAAAGATGCATAATCCCTTCCCACCTCCAGCCTCCATGTGTCCCAGATTCTAAGTAAGTGTTATTCGAAGATACATTTGCAGGATACCTAAAAGAATGTCATTTGATCAGAGACAAGCATATCTGTAAAGTAAGAAAAGTTGTTGCTAATGCCCACCCTTCTAAAGCAAAGGTGCGCAATTTATTGTCCACAGGCACAAGGAATTCTCCCCTGGGGTCCTGTTTTCTGAGATGGTTACCTGCAGGTGGGTCAGGCTGCAGACGTCCTCACCCCACAGTCACAATAAACAAAAGCTAAGCTGCTTCCCTCCCGTTATCGTTTCATACATACCTGCTCTAACAGAAGTAGGAGAACTCTAAAAGTGTCTTTGTAAGCTGTATTGCTCTGAATACTATATTTATTTCTAACACACTAAGTCTGAAACTGTATACAGCTATGACTTCAAATGGATTTCAGAACCTGATTTTAAGAATAATGATAGAGGAGCAATTCCATTGTCACGGCTCATTTTGAGACACAAGGAATATTTCACAGTAGTACTTTGAAAAACAACTTGTTACTTGAGAAACAACTAATTCTGGTCCGCTCCAGAGGTAAAAATAAGCTTAAGAGGTTTTTTTACATTTCATTGTATTATATATCCATCTTCACAAACACTATTGTGTTTATTACTAGGAAGCTTTATTTAGGACAAAAAAACCCCACCAACTAAAAAATGTTTCTTGTTCCATTTTAAAGTGCATTAATCTCTCCATTTGGTTTCCTTTCCTTAGAAACATATCTTAAGGTCAATGCATTCTTGAAATGTGGACAACAAAGAAAGGACAACATTTCTGAGCAAAGCAAATTAATAAAAAGACTGGGATTTTATACAGCCCTATAGTGACCGATTGCATTCATCACATAGCTCCAAAGCCACGAAAGATAACCCTTTCATCAGTATTACACTAAACTCACAAATTTAGAAGGTTTTGAGATTTTTCCTGCAAGTTTAGCTTTTTACTCATACACTATTTTTAATGGCATTGACCTTTATTATTTCCAATACTGAACCCAAACAAGGAGGCTGTTACCTGTGGTCCCACGTGGAGTCAACGGGAAGCATCCTCACCTCTGCCATTCCGCTGACCCCTCGGGCTGTGACCGGACTCACTGCTTTTGCCTGCTCTGAGACTGGGCACACTTTTTCCCCTCCCTAATTACAGCAGCAACTATAATGAAACATTATAACATTACTAACCAGCTCCACCACAACAAGGTGCCTGGTCACTTCTAAAAGGTTACCTTCTTTGCAGTTACAGTAATTCTCTTTGATCTGTTCCTCAACCCACAGCAAAAGCTCAAAGAATGATCAAGAAACACACTCTTTATATGCTTTTCTGAGATC
This sequence comes from Egretta garzetta, assembly GCF_000687185.1. Classification (NCBI taxonomy): domain Eukaryota; kingdom Metazoa; phylum Chordata; class Aves; order Pelecaniformes; family Ardeidae; genus Egretta; species Egretta garzetta. The sequence goes on from NW_009260182.1 coordinate 13,188,691, forward strand.
AAAATGAGTTTTAAATGGAGATTTAGTTTTCCTATGTGGGGCTTTTTTGGGGAGGAAGGGGGTGATGTCTTTCAATTAATGTGAATGAGAGTCTTTCCCAAGCAGGCAAAATGTGTAAGGAATGCAGAACGGAGCCCTTGAGGTATTTGGGGGATGGTGAGGGAAACAGAATTAAAAGTGACGGAGGTGCCTCTGTTAAAACCATCTACTTTGTACGCACATGAACATTTCCTCATTAAAGATTCATAAGGACTTTATAGTTTTAATGCACATGTGGCCAGTGTTACAGTTCAACAGCCAGAACCCTTAAAAATAAAATAAAATAAAAAAAAGAAGATACTTTACTGTTTTTTAACTGACTCCCTATTCATGGGAGATAGAAACTTCCTTTTTTAAACACCGAAGCACAATTGCTGCAAAAGCCTGCCATTCTAAGAAAGGTCTGAGTAGATGAAAACCAAATCTAGATTTCTGTTGTAATTCATATTCACAACTGCTGCCCATTTCCTACTTCTAAATTTCTGCATTTTCTTACCCCAACAAAAGATGAAATCACGTCCCTTAGTCACAAATCTTTTCTACAATCACCAAGCTGTCAGTGAGGAGCACCTTGAATGGCTCCTTAGCTGCAAAGGATAAGAAGGCAAAAAAGTAGAAAAGGATTAGGGAAGGGAAAGAAGAGCCCTGCCTGTATCAGGTTGAATGTTTGAACACAGAAGGCTCAGCACTGGATTTCTGTAGGCCAGCCTAGGATAATTACGACTTCAGTAGGATCCACCCGCTGTCTAAGAATGCACTGATTTTTTGCTTTATGATCATTTTTTCTGGTGCAGGTTATACTCCAGTTCTAGTACAGCCTTTTGAATTTCAAAGGTGGAGGCACCTCTTTAAGGGTAGGCATAATGGGGATGTCTCTCACCAGCTGGGTAATGTTGACTTCTTCCATCCTGTTACTTTATTTCTGCTGCTCTTTTCCTTGTAATTTTCTTCCAAATGACCCATTTGACTTCTCAGGGGTTCCTTTATTTTTTCTCTTTGCCAAAAAGCTATCAGCACCTGGTAAAAAGCACTGACTTTAGAAAGAAGACAGGCAGGCATCAGCAAACCCTCAGCAAACCCCCCAAGCTTGTGTCGGGGACTGAGGGAGGCCGAGTTACACATCATTAGACCTCTGGCATAGTTTTGAAAAGGAAAACTTTTGCAATGAAGCAAGTAACTGTGTAAGGTTTGCCCTGCAGAGGAATTACAGTTTTCAACTTGATATTTCCCCCCCGCCCCCCAAGACACTCCTAAACCATTTTTTCCAAAGCAACGTGGACCATCCCCTCATTGGCGAGACCCCCCCCTTCAGCGCCCTGCAAAGCATACCAGAAGCGTATTATTTTTAAGCCATGTGAGTTACTTCCTCCTCTGCTGTGCGAAGCGTGCGACTCCCTCTGCAGTATTCACCACTCATTTTAGGGATGAGGAACACAAAACAAATGCCTAAACGCCAGTTTCCAGCAGTGTCCTAGGCCAGGCCTAGGCAGCCTGCTCAAGCAACACTGCATGCCTGTGGTTTCAGCAGGTTCAGAGCAATAAATTCTTCTCCTTTTTCAGCAGCTCCTTGGTACCCTCCCTTCTCACTATGTTAGTATCAGCATCCCATCACTCAGCCACAGGTGTCCTGTACTTACATCTTCCCAAGCTATCTCCACTGTGTAACCAACCTAAATTTTCCAACCCTGCTCTTTCCATCTTGATTTTTATTTAATCTCATACTCCATTTCTCCTGCTCCTATTTTTATCTTCTCTTTTACACTTTCCACTAATCTTTTTAAAAACAGAGATCTTAGTCAGAGTGCTTTAAGTCTTAATAACAATATTACCATCTATGAAGATCACCTTCATCTCCAGTTCAGTTGAGCACGCATGGTTCCCTGCTATTCGTTAATGTGCTATTCGGCTTCGTGCTGTGACACTTAAGTGCAGATGAGAAGCTCAAAAGGTATTGCTCTGCGCTGCATCCAGGACATGTAAATCCTTGATAAAATAGGCAGCCTTCCTATACACTAATTTCCAATCCATCTAGCCTCTTGTTATAATAAATCCAATGCTAGTGCCCCTATATTAGTAAAGTATTTAGTGTTGTCTGTTTGGCTTTCGTTCCCCAGAATTATTTGGCAAGAAAAGTCTCTATATCCCAAGATATTTATCTCATTACTGGCTTCAGGAAGACAGAATATTTTTGTAGTGAATGACCCTATCTCTACCATGGCAGGCTTTGGCAGAGATTAATAATGGGTGCTACTATTCTGCCTAAAAATTTTCATGGTCACAATATCCAACAGCTACATTAAGAGTGACAGATTAGACCATATACTTACAATAAATGTCAGCCACAAAAGTATGCAACTTAGCTCGCAGCAGCAACAAACTTCTGTGAAGATAGGCAAAATGTAAATCTCACCAATGTGAGTTTACTCCATTATACTGCTCGAGCTTTGACTCAGTATAAGCTTACTTTGTTATATATTCTTGTAATTATAGCTTGGTGTATTTTTAAGTATTCCACAGGATTACAAAAAATTTACTTATATGTTTATGCCCACATCTAACATGGGCAAAGACAAGCAAGTTGGCAACTATACTGAAGGACACCGTAACAGTAAGAGCAATTCTCATTATGACATCTGAGTTTCAATGAAAAAGAAAAGAAGATATTTGCTACTTCTCAGTATCAGTTATTTGATACATCACCATGAGGAAAATTTCCAGGTTGCTTACGACATTCTATAGCCTATAGCCATAGCAGGCACTGCTGTCATCATCTAGTCTGACTTCCTTATAACAAAATAATCATTTTAGCAATTGATTCTTATATTGCTAAGCTCCAATACATCATTCAGAACTCTGAAACTGAAGCTTTTTTAATGCCACAAGACCAAACTCTGACATGTGGCAATCTTTTACTTTGCTTTTCTTTAGGGTCTTTTTTTTCCTCATTTTTATAATTTTTTTTTAAATTAGTTTTGCCTGATTGGCTAGGTTCAAAGGTTTACTACATTTGCAAAATCTACCTCTTTTTTCAGTGACAATATGATATTAGCTTTTCAGGTGCAAAATTTCCTTTTTTTATCAAATGTTTTGTATTGAGTTCATTGCACAACACTGATATTCATTTATAAGCACACTAAACCACTGATACTATAATTCCATCATCATGCATAATGACTTGGTAATCAGAATTCTCACACTCCAGTCCCCAGTTAATGAAGCTACAATTTTTTCCATCAATACATTTCATTCACATACACTATTGTCAATCATAGTCCAGAGCCCTGTACATATCTTTGAACTCCGTTCCCTTATTTTCTTTATGCACAGAAATCCAGCAAGTTACTGCAAGAATGACTTTTACTGGGAATTTGAACAGTTTTTATGTATGATACACACATATAAGATATACCAAGTGAATGTTATTAGTTCATTGATTTCATTGTTTAATATAAATCTTTGCACAAATGTAATGTATATTGTTTAAAAGCTTGCATCTCAGCCAAATGAAAACAGATCATTATTGAACTCTGCAAGACCACATCTGAAACACAGGGACAAATCTCCACCAGATTTCAAGTGTTTAAAAGCATTGAGGGAGGAGAGAGGAGTGACTAAAAATCTCAATTTTGAATTATTTCTTTACATCTTGGCCAAAACACTTTTCTATTTGTCCTCAGAAAGAACCCAGCTGCTTTTTAATGAATCTCTGTAAGAAGTTAACCCCTGGCTTAACCTAAAATGAACCAAACAACAACCAAAAGATCTGATTAAATTATTCACACTAGAGATTAAAAATACAGAATTAGAACAAATCTGTACTAAGCTTTCAAAAGAGACTTTTGTATAGTGAAAGAGAAAAAAGATCTCAAAATTAAAGTTTTAGCATTTTAAATGTTTTGTGGGCATTTTGGAAGATTTTTTTAAGTTTTGTACAAATAATCTCTATAATTTTATATTTACCTAAAGGATGTCAACATGACTTTTAATGAGTATCTATTGCATTCTAGAAAATACCATATACAATTCTACCGAACAGTTATAAAAATAGTGCATAAAACATATTTAGAAAGAGTTCTATAGTACAGTAAATTAGATGGTTTTTCTCAAAAAAGGATTTTATGACCCATATTCATCATGCAACCAAGCAAACCAAGAATGGGTACCCAAATTTATGACTGTTCAGAGTACATGAAAAAACCTAAGCAATCCAGAAGGATGGGAAATGTGTAGAAACTGCATTGAGCACTATTCTAAGCAAAAATCATGCAGATCAGATGCTTCCTGATGTACTTGTTGCTGATGAAAATCATGTTATATCAAGAATAGACCAACCTCCAGCATCACTTCAGAGAGAGGTTTGTTTGGGTTAAAATAAAGGATACTTCTTTGGCTCTGGTAATAGCCATTTAATTTTGAGATGACAATCACTGATTATCTTTCCAAAAAATCTTCTGATAAAGGTTACTTGCCAATAATAGACAAAAGAGCCTGGGAAGAGGAAGCACAAATCATCACAGGGTAGTGTATATATGTATGCAGACATTTTCCTTACCCAAACTGTAACCTTCCTCTGCAAGGTGCAGTGAACTCTAATCACTTCCATTGCCTCCATCTCTGAGAGAGGAGGAGGAGGGAGCACAGAGTGGTCAGAGGATAACGACCTGCAGCACTGCCTCATCTCGTGTTTCTATCAGCCTCTTCTTGCCCTTCCCTTAAGTCTTTTCTCTGATGTTGTTAGGAATGAAGCAAGAAGGAAAACAGCCACCTTCAATTCTATAAAGTCAAGTAGGATAAAACTGAATGGGTACACTTAGACAAATATAATAGTAATAAAACTAACACTTAGCAATCCCTTCTTTCCAGCAATATAATAAAATGAAATAAATATATGATTAGGAAAATACGTGCTAATAAGCCAGAAAACAAAGCTTACACATTCCTGAAATTAACATACAGAAAATGCACAGAATAGCTGACATGCAAAAGGAGAAATGCCAGTAAAGAACAAAAAAAAAATTGCATTGAGTTTTAGCATTCTGGGATGCAGATAGGTTGCTGGGTAATTGGCTGATTGACTGGTCTGCTAACTTTCTGGGTGAGTGGTGGAGCAGGCAGGCTGCTGGCAAATTGGCACCGGTATTATACATACATGCACGTGCATCCTCTTTTTTGATTTCTTTGAACCCATGCTCATTCTGTTTCACACAGGTGCTCAAAGCTTCAATGGGAAATGAAAGGTAATTGCATTTAGAACAACTACTGCCAAACTGGCAGTATTGCTCCGCTCTATCAGTTCATACTTAACTAACCTGAATTTGTCCTAGCAACTGGTGTAACCAGTACACTCCTGTGTAGCTCTATGTTAGAAATTCATGATGATTTGTGCTATTCTTAATGTCAGAACATTGGCTTATGAGCTAGAGGTGATACTACCAAAACATTATCGCATATAAAAGGATTGTGATTGTTCTCAAAGTCAAGATCAAAAGAAGTCGCCCAGCTCTACTACTATCTCAATACTGAAACAAGAAAAGGTACCATTTCTAGTTTTAGTTCAGCTTGTGGATTGAAGTAGGCAAGCCAGCAGCAGCTGCTCTCACAGATTACTCTTTTCACATTAGCCCATTACTAAAGTTTGACAGTAAAATCTGTAAGCCAGTATAAAAGGTTCTTTCAGCCATTCTGCAAGACTGATAATACCTTGTGTGATCCTGTCTGCTTTTGGCTGGCTCAACACACTTCATTAGGGTTTGTTTTTCATATATCCCATATATCATCTTTTAAATGTTGTTGAACTACACATTAACTTAAATAGGTCATCAGAAAAGCTTAGGTTTCAGAAAATTTTCTTCGTTTCATGGACGTCTCACTGTGTTTGACAAAGAAGTGCACATGCTGTTTACCCTTCCCAGCTATTTTTAAAGTTTTAAGTTTTGTGTAAACCTAGTTAATGAAAACAGTATCCACATCTGCTTTTAAATGTGACTAACTTACCAGGAAAATCAGGCAATCAGTGGGACTTCTTCATAGTGTACCACCAGTGACTTCAACAGTGTACATGAAAGCAACAGATTTACAACCTCTGAAACACGCAAGCATTAAAATAAATAAATAAAAAGCGCACAGCTAATGCTCTACAGTTCATTAAAAATGC
>NW_009260182.1:13194935-13254864 GCF_000687185.1 Egretta garzetta
TTTGCCAGGTTCGTTTAGCAAAAGAACATGTGGCATGCCACGTGTTAGCATGTTACACAAGTTGAAGCAACGGCAGCAACAATGACAAGCCTATACCGGCTTTTGCATACGTTGGCATGAGCCCAGAGTCCTGAAGAGTTCATGCTCTGGTTGCTGGCATATGCTCAACTTCATGTGTCCAGTATAGATCCTTCATAAATTATGGTTCTATGTCCTTTGTAGATACCAACTAGAGTTTTGCTTCCCAGCCAGCACCTATATCTTTTTTCCTAAAATGCTTGCTAATGAAATGGCAGCTCAGCAGCATGCCAGCTATGTTTTCTGAAGAAACATGGGCTGTTCCTGTGAAAAAGAGTGGAACATTAGGGAATAGCACCTCCACAACATGGAGGTGTGGAAAGCCACAAGGGCTACTGAGGGGCATTAGGTGGGCTGAAGAAATGAAACTGGGCTTAGCTCACTTATATGAGAATTAAACTCTAATTCTTTTACTGAGGAACTGTCACATGAAAATGTTAAAATGCTTTACTGGATTTGTGGGGCCAAAAGTAAGGATATAGGACTTTATGCACACTTATGGAACTGTTTAGATAATTATACAGGTATAGAATGCTACATGTAAAAACAAAGCACCTGTCTTGGTAGGTTATTTCAACAGAATAAGAATAAGCAAACAGAACAACATAAGAACACAAATACAATGACAAAGGACAGATTTTTTTTTTAACTATGCTATAGGAATCAGATGCCTAAGAAATTAGTATTTCACCTAAAACCAGAGAAATCTGAGGGATTTTCAAAGGGGAGAGACATGAAATGAGAAAACAAAACTTTTGGACATGAATCCATTATAACAGGAACTCAACACAGAGGTGGGAAAACCAGACATTTCCTTATATTGGTAAGAACTAAAAAAGAAAGTCTGCATAAAGACCATTTCCAACACATGCTATTGCTAACCCCGTCCAAACACTTAGGTGCCTTCCTATGTTCCATGTGTGTCCTCCATCCTTCTGCTAATATTTAGGATTTTATGATGCCATATTTCTACTTTTGTTAAATGTTTTTCCTTTCATTGTCACTGCTTAACATGAATTAGGACAAGGCAAGTAGAAAAGTAGGAAATGGCTGAATGGAGAAGAAATTATGTCAGAGAGATTAGTTAAGATGAATTTTCTCCTCTTGCAGTAAGACAGAATCTGAAAACATGAGTAGATAGATATATGAAACCAGGGAGCAGCTGCTCTGCAATAACATAGTCAATAGGAAAAAAAATAAGTGAAATGTCTTGTTTTGCTCCTGAAGAAAAAGCATTTAATTTGATTTACACAAATAAACTGCAAAGCAATCATCACAGACCACTACTCATACACCTGAATGCAAGAAAATTGCAAGAGAAGGCCTGTAACAAAATGCTGTATTTTACCCTCTACCTCTGTGCATATGACAGTTTGAATAAAAATAAAATAATAATAATTCATCAACTGAATCTCAGTTCTAGAGAAGGCAAAAAGAAAAGAACACACACACACACCCCAATCCAGTAATGTCAGCAGCCAACCTGAAAATAGGGACAACAGAACTAGAAATTGGAAGAAAAGTAGGAATCAATTCAATGGCACCAGCAGGAAGCTTTAAAGTTTCACTGGGCTTCTCTAAGTGACACTTTGGTCAGCACTGACTGGTTACACAAGACCAGGGAAAGCAGCTTTAGACAGACTTCCCAAGTCCCAAAATCCCAGTGAATTTCCCAAGGATATTTACTGCATGTAGATGCTTCCTTGCATGCAGCTGCATGAGACTTTTACAACATGAACATCACTTCTGAATGTTAAACTAAGCTGAAATTGTACTTGTTTGATTATTCAATAAACTGCATTCAAATCCATTTTTTAGACTATAAAGAGTACATTGTCATTACATTCAAAATAAACCTTTGCAGATAACAATCTTACCTTTAGATACATTTCAGGCTTTGCGCCCATAAATATTTTTTTAAGGATGTATACATGTCATGGTTATTTTCATGATGTCACTAAGAGACTATCACATTTTTGGCTTGCTTAGACAAGAAAAATGAGTATTACACAATTGTTTATTCATGGTGAACCCTACAAAAGGGATTAGTTTAAGTTATAGGATAACAGCGCTATAAAATCATACGGATAAAAATAGGCTATGAATACATTTAGATCACAGATTATTAAAAGCAGAAATTAAAAAAAAAATTGCTAATACAGAAATAAAGATTTGGAGCAGCCTTCCAATTGTTTATTCAAAATGCAGTTTGAAACTTTTACAGAAGGGGATTTATGCCTGGGCAGGGCTCGCTAGAGTTAGAAATTGCAGCTTGTGACATGAATTTTTGCACATCCAGAGATGGATCCTCTCTGGGCATCTGCCAGGACCAGCAAATTGGTTGTGTTTCTTGCTTGATGCAGAACACGGCTTCAGGAGCTTCCCCCACTCCTTCCCTTTTCGCTAAAAAAAAAGGCTGGGCGGGGGAACGTTGGATAGGTCACACTGGCAACCTGAACGGGTCCGGTACTGAAAAAAATGTCGTGTGTCTCGTTGCTATAACTTGCTGGCATGCTCACGGCTAAAGTAACTGTCAGGTTTGGACTGATAAGGATTTATTGGTTACAGTGGCAAAGAAACGTAAAAAGAAAAATTTAAAAAAAACCCAACCAAATCTGTGACACATTACAATTTCTTCTCCTCTGACACTTTGTAATTTTTAGGGACGTTATTTTGAACTGAAGCTTCAGTGTTCTTAATGGAGTGCTGGAAAGCGATTAATGGAGTGGCTAGTTTATGGTGTGGATGATGGGAGGGAGAGCTGCACAAATTTTCTTTTTATCCCTGGAAACAGCCTGGCTGCAACCCATCCTGGTCTTACATTCCTAAATATTTTTGTAAGTTCACATAACTCTGTACAGTAGGAAAGCTTAATACAGTACTCAAACTTCACTCAAATGGGAGAATTGTCCCTTGTGAGGCACTTGCACTTCTCAGAAATACCTAAAAGCATTTAATGGCACAAAGGGGAAAAAAGCGATCAAATTCTCAACTTCACTGCTGACACAGTACAGAAAACAGTTTTGTTCCGAACACAATGTACTTTAAACTCCCGTTTCAGCTGGGAAGCATGTCTTTAAGGTCTTTAAAAAAGTATTAACTTACTTTGCATTAAGAAACAAATGTGAATATTGAATATAAAATAGCCATGGAAAGAACACTTGGTGAAAATTAGAAATGCACTATGTGGCTGGGGAACGAACATTAGCTGTAAAAGTTTATTTCATTGGCCATTAATTATAGCGTCATACCAAAAGTGTTACAGTTATGGTTGAATTTTTAATAAATTTGGTTTTTTTCAGGTACCTACAACTACAATATTTTTTCCTGATTAATCATCTTTCATATTTTTTCATAGACAGAAATGAATCGATTTTAAGAGTTTCAAGCTGCCCCTCTGGCAGTTTTCTGGGTAATAAAGGCATGATAAAAACATTTTATTTATGCTTCAACAAGTTTCTTGCATTATGCTAACTCAAGTGGCTTATTTTTAACTCACACTGCTTATTTCTACAAGATGAAGCTCACTATCATTGCATAGAACAATTTTATTTTATTCTTTCAAGTTCACAAGCAAATAAAAATACACTTTTATTCCAGCACAACGTTTCTCTCCGTATTCTCCTCAGGAAAACACTTGCTAAAGTAGAGCATAGAGGAATTTTGTAATTCTTTTTTTCACAGAATATGTGCATAGCTCAGACTATACAAACATCCTCTATAGCTCTCCCAGTCACTTTCCATCTCAAGAACGAGGCAATTTGTGTTAACACAAGACAGCTTATCATGTGCTAAGTCTGCATGCAATTTTCTCGTGAGAACAACCATTTTGTACCTACTTGACACACGCAGTGCTATACTACACCCAACTAATCAATTCTGTCTATATTAAGAAGTGGGGAGAAAAACTGCCCACAGCTGTTATATTACATCAGCTTTCCTAACTACTTCAGACAACTCATTTTGGGGATTTGGTTGGGGTTTTTTTTAAACTAAATTGGCATAAAACATAGCCCTTCTTTCTATTTCTTTTCGAGTACATTCTATTTTTTTTTTATTTTGCCTTCTTAGAGATTATTGGTGAAGTGCAAGTGTCAGAGAACAAGCTATGCTTTCTGCAGGCATCCCCCGAAGTTTTGAGGGCAACAAGCTCCCAGGGTCACTGGGTACCCTTGGAGGATTCACAGCATGATATGAATGAGTAATAGCATGTTTACATTAGAGACCTCACAGGCTAGGCTACAGACATAAACTTTTGGAAGAGAATAACTTTATATATATTTTTTTCTTCCTTTTAAGTAAGCAAACGAGCAATATCTGTCAATTGGTACCAAGTCAGAGATAGTGAGACAGAAAAAGGTACTGGTAGGCCCCAAGAAACTCTCTGGGAGGGAAGGATGGAGTTTGGAGCTTTTCTTCTGATACCAACTTCTACCTGAGCACGCCATGACATTGAGGAGATGTTCCTATTCAGAAATTGAGGTCTCTCACATTTTATATCCAGATACTACCAGATGACACATCAAAATCTGGTCTTCTTAATCATAAACATGCTAAAGACCACATTGCATATGAATACAAGAAATATTATAATATGTTTTGGAATTTGAAGACACTATTCATCAACAGCCTACAGCTGAGGAATCAAAACCACAAAACACCGAACACAAGGACTCTGCTATCAACATACCTCACAGCTTACTTTGCAAGATTAGCTCAGTTATTGATCAACTGACACTAATTTTGACCAGCTTGGCTTCCCAGCATGCTGCTCTGTGACTTTGTACAAAGTCCCCTTACACCACATTTCTATTTTTTCTACTTCTCCAACCAGTATGCCATTTCTTTATGGAAAAGATACAGCTTGCATCAGTCCTCAGTGGTATAGTTCAGCTTTATCATTCCAAAATATTCTATTTTGTGAATACAAAGCAGTTGAAACGAAATACTGACACCTATGAGAAAGATGTTCCTGAAACTGTTGTGTCCCAACAAAATGTTTTTATTTTGTCATGCTAGCATTTCCAACAGACATCTCTTTTGTTGGGGTAAAAAAGCAAATAGTTACACTCAAAAGTATAGCAATGCAACCTGGCAAACCACTGATGTCTTAAATATCGTTACGGTACCACATACATACCAGCAGTTGGCAACTTCGTGCCTAAGCTGAAACCATAGTTGCATGCCAGAAGTGGAGGAATGCAATCCCAGCAGCACATTCAGAATGGGACAAACGTCCGTCACGCCACTGAGCAGCTCCTGCGAGGGAATGCAGTGCTGGCAAGTCTGACGTCTCATTATGAAGCACGGACTTAAGAGCAAAGACATGGCCTGGTAGCCCATGTTGTTTCTATCAATGGGGAAAAAAATACCACAAGAACCAGAGAAATGAACGTGGCAGGCTTAAGGTAGAAAGAAAATACAAGAAACACTTGGTTCTGGAGCCTTGCACTAAAACTATGGGATTGATTTTACTAACCTATTTTTCAGAGTTAATTACTGCTATTTTTATACAGCACTGTAATATCCAAAAGGAAACTTCCTCTCCTTTAGAATTACTGAGGTTTTTGCACATTATGGTGTAGCAGCTCTACACAAGTAGATATAGAAGGTATTTTCCTGCTGTCTCATCCTCTAAAATATAAAGTATGTGATGTCTAATAATCTGTATTGTGACTTTGTACTGGAAAATAACAAACGACTAGAGGAAAAAATACATTATCTTTCTGTCAGATTACATTACAAGTGCCTTGATAGTTACTTCATTCTTGTAAGACTTACAGTACATATGCCTATTAGAAAGAGGGTAATGTAATTTTCCTTTTAACTTCTAGCTCTTCTGTTTCTGATAGTCATACTAAGAATAACAATAGCTTCATAATTCCTGCTATAATGCTAAATCTCTCTTTGATACTGAAATGCTAGGACAGAATAGTTTCTGAAGTTTTGAGAGTTTGGGGAGGGGTTTTGTTTGCTTGGTTTTAGGTTGGGGTTTTTTTTGGGGGGGGTGTTTCAATAAATATTAATTTATTCATATTCAGCTTTTGCAATACTAAATAAGTAAATTTTGTTAGTCATGGGATGTAATCAAGAGATCCATAAAGGACCACAGAATTAAAATAAAAAGGTAATTTTTAATTAAGTTTGCCCAGTTTGACCAGTGACATTGATCCTGCCTCTGTTTCTTCTTCTCTGGTTTCTCAAATTTTCTATGCAACAATTGCAAATTAGATATCCTCATTCTGTGCCATTCATTAAAATTCTGCCTGCAGCCAAACAATATTTACTTTAAAGTTCATTTCAGCCTGCACTCCTTTACTTCTACATGAGGACCAAAAGTGGGTTTTCCAAGTCCAGTTTTCTGTTCCATGATGTTTTCAAAGGATCCTTCAGGTCTGCTGTTGCCCCTTGCTGCTTGTGTAACCAGGCAGGTATTTTCATCAAGCTACAACAGTCAGGGCATCCATGGGTCTCTCTCATTTTATACGTAAAACACTGAACCCAGACAATACACGTGTATACTGGTTGTGATGACAGTACTAGGAGAAGGGGAGTATCAATTCTGCAAACTCAAATTCCTAGTGCTGGGTCAGGATTTGGTTCATTACATTAACTCTTGCTCAGCATATTTCTCATTTAATACTGTTCACAGAAAAAAAATAATACATTCAATAGTGTTGTGGTTTAGCCTGGCAGGCAGCTGAACACCACACAGCCGCTCGCTCACTCCCCCCCTGCCTCAGTGGGATGGGGGGGAGAATTGGGAAAAAAAGTAAAACCCACGGGCTGAGATAAAGACAGTTTAATAAAACTGCAGATGAAAACAATAACAATAATAACGGTAAGAGAATATACAAAATAAGTGATGCACAATGCAATTACTCACTACCCACTGACCGATGCCCAGCCCGTTCCGAGCAGCGATTGCTCTCCCCCCCTGGTTGGGGTCAGCTGTCCTGGCTGTGCCCCCTCCCAGCTTCTTGTGCACCTGGAAGAGCAGGGGAAGCTGAAAAGTCCTTGACTAGTCTAGGCACTACTCAGCAACAACTAAAACATCAGTGAGTTATCAACATTCTTCTCATACTAAATCCAAAACACAGCACTAATGCCAGCTACCAGGAAGAAAATTAACTCTATCCCAGCCAAAACCAGGACAAAGAGACAGCTACAGCTGACTTCCATCCATTAAAAAAAAAAAAAAAAAAAGAAAAGAAAAATATTAATTTTCCCAGCCTTTCCTCACAGGAGAGGTGTTCCAGCCCTCTGATCATTTTTCTGACCTTCGTCCGGACCTTCATGCGGGGTCTCACCAGAGCAGAGTAGAGGGGCAGAATCACCTCCCTTGACCTGCTGGCCACACTTTTGATGCAGCCCAAGATACGGCTTTCTGTGCTGCAGGCAGACATTGCCAGCTCATGTTCAGCTTTTCACGCACCAGTACCCCCAATCCTTCCCTGCAGGACTGCTCTCAATCCCTTCATCCCCCAGCCTGTATTGATACTGGGGCTTGCCTCAGCCCAGGTGTAGGTCCTTGCCCTTGGCCTTGTTGAACCTCATGATGTTCACATGGGCCCACTTCTTGAGCTTGTCCAGTTCCCTCTGGATGGCATCCCGTCCCTCAGGCCTGTCAACCGCACCACTCAGCTTGGTGTTGTCTACAAACTTGCTGAGGGTGCACTCAGTCCCACTGTCTATGTCATTGATGAAGATATTAAACAGATGCCTCTGTTTAGACAATAGATGTCTCTCTGGAAGAACAGTTACCTTAACTTCAGTAATTCATGAATTTTCAGAGCTTTCCTTTTTAAGCTCAATGTTTATAATGGCCTTAGTGCCGAATATATTGCAGGCAAGCATACTTAACGTCAATTAAAAACCTCCCAGCTACATTAGCTGCTTCTAGAAGTGACAAAGGGAACTATCCCGCTTCAGGCACACACTAGCATCATTGTAATTAGAAAGGCAATCTCTTAATCTGTCACTGAGATCAAAAGCATAACTCAGAGTTCAATGAGCACCAAGAGGAATATGGATTGTTTTCAGTCTAGTTTAGAGTGTATGCACAAAGTACAGATAGTCTCGCTCCAGAAGAAAAATCATTCCCCATGGCTACTGTCATCCTTCCTCACCTATTGGAATATGCTCAACCACTTCAAATAGCAACACAGCATAATGAGGGGTTTTGTAAACAATTACAACAAGCCAACACAGTATGAAATTTAACATGAAAAATTGCTTAGATTTCCTCAGGAATCCTACACATATTACCAGACAAGGAAAAATAATGGTTGGAGCATTTGTATTTTTGCTCTTTGAGAATATTTAAGATGAAATTAAACAAAGAACTAATTTGTTAGTGTGATCAACCAGATCTAGAGAATTTACTAAATCCACATGGGATTTGAAATACAAGAAAAACTGGCAAGAAAACTTTAGATGCTTGAAAGGAACTTGTACTGATTTTCCTTCCTCCGTATTTCTCCAAATAATAAAAAAAAAATAGATAGAACTGAACAGTTTCAACCATGTCATGACTACTTACACAACAGACAGCTCTAAGGAACAGATTTTGAAATTTATGGCATTTGAGACGACTTAATGTGGTCATTTCAGGTCTCCAAGTTCATTAAGCCATTTTCTGTTAAAAGTACTTGCATGAAATTAGGGGCACACTCCTTATTGGCAAGCTCTTCAGCAAAAAAAAGTTGCACAATGGGAGTCTGAAATATTATTAGTTTACAATTACTAGTATTTTTCTATTTGAAACAATCCAAAAAAAGAAAAAAATAATTCTGAAGTTAATTTATGAAGTTCCTAACTTTAAAGATGTCACGCATATGTGTTGAAAATAAAATTGTTTAACAATTTCTTTAAGCATATGCCCAATCCTTCAGTGCCTAGGAAGAGCATCTGTGTTTCTTCATGTGTGCATGCATGTATCTGTGTGCATGCACATTTCAAAAGCATAGGCAGGAAAAGAAATGAAGTGCCCAGTAATTTAAAGAACATAAATTACATGTTTAAAGAAGCACATCAGTATATCAAAATGTAAAACCTTTATATTTTACCCTTTCATCGCTTGAGTTTTGCTGAAGAACATCTAAATACCCTATTTTTATACCAGCTGCTTAACAACATGGGGTTTTTTCTATGATCTGATTTGTTTTGCTTGCCTTTCCTGCTCTTTCATTCCCTCAAGTGAATGTGTTATTACTTCAATTGCATGGCACAATACATAGTTGCAGAATGTCATACTGAAATCTACTGAAAATAGGTTTTGTGCAATCTTATCTAATAACAACTGAGGACATCATGCGACCACATAGCACTGCCACACAGTTGGTAACTTAATGATAGAGCAACACTTAAAAGTACACACAATCTCAGTGAGACCTGGTCGAGTAAGACTGAGCTATACAGCTAAAAAAAAAAATAAAATTAAAGCAAAACTAAATTCAATGCTAAATTCTTACAAATACTTCAGTATTTTTTTTTCTTTGTCTAGAAACATGTCTAGGAATATTGGGAAAATGTTAACAGTGAGTTTCTGTAAAGCAGCCACTGCTGAAGTACTAGTGCCTGGCATGGTTTTCTTCTGGGTCAACTGTGAAAAATATATGTAATCTTGCTTAGTGATCTTTCATCCCGATTTCCCAAGGAAACACTGCTTATGCAATCATCTTCTGTTTGTGTACGTTTGTTTATTTTTATTTGCTGGTTCCCTCCAAATAGCTTCTGAACCTGTTAAAGAGTTTCAGCCACAGGCGACAAAGGAGCAGCATTCTCAGGGGTAATTATGCTCCTATAAACTTCATGAAAAAGTACACTTGGTTACGAAATAGAGAGAGAGAGAGAGACTTCATGCACCCACTTCAGAAAATGTGCAAATACCAGATCAGCTCCATTAAGCACCAGGAAGCACACAGCGGAGAAGCCACCACAACGGATTGCCCCCAGCTAGAGGTGACACAGGGAGTTTGTGCGGGACGGGGGCTGTCCAGTTTGTGCGGGATGGGGGCTCTCCAGACCACTGTGTCACAGTGGCTGTTGTGGAGGGCAAGCAAATGAGTGGTGTGGTGTAACAGCTCAGACACATACTCTTTTGTCCCAGCCGACATCAGGATGAGGGAATAAGATTTAGCTCCCTAGCCCAGATCTTGACTTTGGGTCTAGCACAGCTGGCCCAGCAACATCAGTCCTTGTCCCCAGAAGCATCATGTGAACTATGGCATTTTCCAGAAGAGATATTTAGAGGCCAGATATTCTCAAGCATAAAAAGACTTGCCACGACCATTACTAATAACATTAATTACTTTGCCACACACTGTTCAGAGACTGCAATGTCTTTGGAGCAGGGTGCATACCATATACTGCCTATGATTCCTTGGGTAATAGCAATGGTTAACACCATTGCCCATAAGTTAAAAAAAATAACAATTTTAAAAAATCAAACTGTAAACCACAGATTTTTCTATTTAATATCTTGTTCTAATTTATGGGGTAATCATACAGGCTCTTAATTTTTCAGTTGTTCAGGTCCTCAGAATCACTATTTTAACTAAATGAGAGCTGCTGGATTGCTGAAACTTATTTGAAAGGACAATATCACTGTTTCATGGCTTTGAAAACCCACTTTGCCTGTCTTTCATGGTACCCAGAGCATATGAAAAACTTATCTAACTGCTTGTGATAACCGATGCTGTCCTGCTCAGATCAATGCATCTCCCAAGAACATAAGACACTGAATACAGACAGGGAAGACACTGGAACTGAAACCACCACAAGCTGTCAAGTCTTTGCCCCTAGCTTCAAATTTCAAGTAAACTCTCAGCCTCCCGAATATGAAGCGATCTCCGCAGGGTATATCACAGAACTGGGTTCAAGGTGCTCACTCTCATCTGTAGAATTTATGGTCTCTAGACCTCTTCCAATTAAATTCCATAAAGCTCTTCATATTTTAACACACAGTTTCATTACCACGCTTGCTTAAAAAAAGTTTATTTAGTTTCTAACCTACTCTTTCGATTTTCATCCAAATAAAAGGGGTAGTCAAGGCCAATATAACCGAGCACTGTACAAAACCTAAATTTACAGAAAGTTTTTATTTTCACGTGGTACTTAAGGAGTGATATTCACATCTTAATGCCTCTCGTTAGTACTACAAATTAAGGCCAGCGGCACAGAGGTGCATCGTGATCCGGATGCCATAATACATTTATGAGTCAACCTTTTCAAACCAGCACAGGGCAGTAATTCTTCATTTCAGAAAACTCAAGCTAGATGCAGAGAGAGTGCCATCTCTACAGATCACTCGCGAGTCACTGTTCACACACATACAAAACACAGAAAAAGCACCTTTTGTGAGATGGTGTTTGTCAAAGCATTTTTACAAACTGCTCAGTAAAAAATCCGAATATTCCATAAATGTACTTCCATCATGATTACTTATATATTTTATTATAGACATTATTAAATGTTCTTTTTAGTATTAATAAAGTATTAGTAAATATGGGATTATCTATTCCTAAAAGGGAAATAACTGTATCCCCAAATCTTTTTTCCTGGCTGGCTGGTTGTATCCCCTGTAAACCTATTATCAGATTTCCTTTTACAGCAGTAACACAATTTAAGACAATCTGAAATAGAAACCTTCTAATATTCATGCTATGGTTGAAAAAAAAAGGCAATTTTCTGAGAAGTCTGCAGAAACAAACACAAACTAGGTCCAACTATATTTTGAAAAAATTGCATTTCATGCACAATACGAGTTCTATAGTAGTCTTAACTTCAGAGAAATCAGTTCTGTTTTACTCTTAGAATGGACAGTTAAGGGGCAAACAACGTCTGTTTCTCAGTTTGTTTGATTAAAGTTGCATAAAATGAGGAGTCCTAGTTTGAGACAACTGCTCAGTGAAGTCTCTCGCTTGTGTAACATGCTGTTGAGAAATCACCAGAACTTGGGAGGACTGACACTTCTGTAATCCAAATCCTGTTGTGACATGCATTGAAAAAACAAAATAATAAGGGGAAAGTTGTCACTAGCTTATTGGAGGAGGGCTTCAAACTGTTCTGTGCTCAAAAGTGGTCTCGAGCACTCCAGGATAGAAAAGAGCCAGAATATACAAGTAACTCAGTTCCACCTGGAATTCTACTTCTCCTCTAAAGTTTTCAACTTTGACATTGAACAATTTCATTTTCCACATAAGCTAACACTCTTCTGGCTCACGATCTCATGGCAACCACAAAAGAACTACAGACAAGCATGATTCTTGTCTCTATGGCATTCACATTACTAAATTTTTTCTTCTGCAGGACCACAAGTTGTACAAAGCCGAAGTAAATGAGTAATCCTTAACTCCAGCACACCCACATTTCTAAGCACCTGATCTTCTAAACTTAACATTATCTTAAAAGAAGCTGAATTTTCCTAAAATCCTTTTTGGTCCATTTGAATGAGCCATGAAAATCAACAGCAGTTGC
The DNA here is from genome assembly GCF_000687185.1 of Egretta garzetta. Taxonomy (NCBI): domain Eukaryota; kingdom Metazoa; phylum Chordata; class Aves; order Pelecaniformes; family Ardeidae; genus Egretta; species Egretta garzetta. Next base: position 13,207,494 of record NW_009260182.1, read on the forward strand.
CGTCACAGTTCTCCATTTTAAGCATCTGAAGTACCACTCTCAATTGGCTTGTGCGGAAAAGACAAAGCTGGGGAAACCTTTGCCTAAGGGCTAGGAGCACTCATCCAGACGTAGTTCATTCACACCCACAGCTTCCACTTCTTGGTAGACTATTCCAGCTCTTCCCACCCTGACAGCTGAAACTGGCTTTTGCAGATATTGGTAAGTGTATGGGGCCAGAGAACTAGAGACAGAGCATCTGAACCTGATGAGAATGTCATCACCAGAATTCTAGTCTTTGCTTCAAGGACCACTTACGAATTTGGCCAAATAGCACCGTATACAGAGACAATACTCGCTGATTTTATCTGTAATGTTGCGCAAAATCAATACCATAAAATTAAGAAGGTTTAGATGGTGATGATACTCGAGGCTATGCACTGTTCTCAATATTGTTTGCAATGTCTCTTCAGGTTGAAGTATTTCTATAACTAGATAACTAATAATTTTTAAAAAGCACATGCTCAGTATCATTTCCCAATGTAAATTAAACATAAAACAACAAAAAAAAAATCCCAAGGAGGTGTTTGCATCTGTTTCTAAACACTAATGCTTTACCTGCAGTACATTAGAATTTAATTTACTAATTTCCCTTCTTGCAATAAATTTGTAATCCTATCCCCTAAATTGTTCTGTCTAAAATATTTGTAAACTTCTTTATGAACCTCATATCTTTGTAACAGCTGAGATTAAACTAGTTACTAAATAATACGCAACTACTCTTCATTCCATACCACTTAATATTGCCAATATTAAAGAAGTATTTCTTACACCTGTAACTATATGCAGAGAAAATTCAGTATTTCTTTACATAACTGTTCAGTTAGCTTTATCCTAACTATTCAAGGTGCTTAAGGGATTCCTCCAGACCTTGAAATACATTGCTTATTTTTTAATTGCAGTTAGAATATTAAAATGTCTCAGTATCATATACTTACCCACCATATTACACAACCATAAACAGCATGCACGTCACAAACATATATAGCAAAATATTAGCTAACATTGATTTTAATATTTCATTTTTTTGCATATGGAAACATTCATACAACATAGAATACATTCATGGATTCATGAATGTAGCAAATACTTTAAATCAACAGCTCTACTTAATGAATGTATTCTTACAAAGCAATATAAAAATAATTTAGCTTAAACTGCAGGAGATGTCTTGAAATAGGCATGATATAACTACTTATTTTAGATGCACTGGCAAAGTAAGTTTCCCATAGATATAAAAAAATAGCCTTTCCAACTTGCTTATGTGATTATTCTCAAATGAGTGACCTATATATACAGAAAGCAGTGTTACTGCAGTATAGCTGTTACTGCTCATTTATTCCATCGAAGTTTCAGCGTGTTTTCCTCCTAACCTATTAGGTGCTCCCGAGCAGACTGTATAGAAACTCGCTCCTCTTCCCTCTTCCAAATATTGACTAAAAATACACAATCATGGAGCTGTATCCATTTCACCATCTGCTCTAGTGATAAATATTGTCCAATTTCTTTAGAGTATAATTAAAATATAGAATAGAATTAAAATTAGAATAGAATGAAAATGGAAGTATTGGAGACCAATGAGTTAAACAACCCAAACTATACGTCAGGTACATTAGTGTTACCGTTACATATACCAGTCTTCACTGTGATAGTGTACATACTGTAGTACAAGTCTCTGACTGGGTGTTTATTTTAGTTCTAAATTGATGGCAGTGCTTTCCTGTATTTTTCATGTCCATCCCCATTCACTCATTCTTATGCTGTTTCTTAACTTGATGACTGTCTAGAAACTCCACTGTGCAATGCAGTTCAGAACATCTCAACTTCATTATCTGATGTTTGTTTTTATATTTAAAATACAAAGTCTTTGTAACTGAAGGTGGAACGAGGCTGATCAGTTACTCACAGTCTCTCCAGGGACCTCAGTCCGAAGAAAGAGCCATTCTTCAACCATAAGATCTTGTTGTTACTCAGAATCCTACAAGAAGTCAGGAAAGAATCTGGTTAATAGAACATGATAATTCTACTGATTAAAAACATGTCATTATAGTAAACGACTGCTCTGTAAAATACTAATCACAAAATTCTCTGCTTCATTTGCATTTTCCCATCATAGCAGTAAATAAAGATTACCATTTCCCGAAGTGCATAGTTTCTTCTTTATTAAGTAAAAGCACATTCAAGAAGTATGTCAACAAAGGAGTTTCGGTTTCAGCTTGAAAATTATAACACTGATAAATGTCCACACTTCACCAGTAGATTCTAAATTACCACTGGGAAAGGTATTTGTTGGGCTTCCCAGTCATCAAAAAGGCTGATGAAGCAAGGGACGTGTTAAAAACTGTTCCACTAGATCAGAGGACAATACAGTCACTTTGCAGTGGCTGCTATAGCGGGGACATACGAAGAATGGTATTATCAGTGGCTGATAAATACAGAGAAAGTATTAAATTTTCTATAGGAGAGACAAACAAAAAGCCACCCCTTTACCACAAAGACAGACTAGTCCAAAAATGTTTTCCTGTTGCAACCTCTGCCTCATAGAAATTCAGTAATTAAGCTATGCCTGGCCCACCATCAAGTACACATGCAAACCAGCCCTGCATGCAAACTAATGCAAAAGTTGTCTCTTCTTGCTCTTACTGTTAAACTACCATTGCTATCGCAAGTGGCTCTTTCTAGTTCAGTGATTTTTCATCACTATACTTTCCCAGCTATTTCAGAAGCAATACAATACAAACATATACTCATTCTGAAGATCTTACCACTTAAAAACCTTACAATACACAAAAGAAATGCAATTTGCTTTAGAAGCTTAAGAAATTTTTTTAAACAGATCTAATGATTATGCAATGCACAGAAGAAAAGTTTGTCTCTGAAAAAATCTAATCCCAACTGCTTAAGAAATAAGTCTTTTAATGTAACATTTACAATAAATTATACTTCTCTAGCGCACAAAATTCCACTTCAGAATAAGACATGGCTTGCAATAAAGATAGAAATAAAAGAAATTTTATGCTCTTAGCTAGCAAACTTTAGACTTCATGAACTGTGTTTTTACTTTTGCAAAGTTTTAAAACAAATGTTGCACAAGACTGTCTTCTCTTGCCTCACTCTTGGCATTTCCCATTGCATACGAACTTTAAGTGCTTTGCCCCAGCATACACCTGTTATATAAATCTCAAGTCTAGGTGCAAAAGACAATACATAACACTGACCCACAGTAAAACAAAATTATGGATTTAGGAAATTTAAAATCCTGTTATGTTTGTAATATTTGGAGATTTTTGCAAGTTATTTCTAAAATTCATCAATAAATGTGTAAATACATTTTGATGAGATTTAATGGCCCACTGTCAGAGAGCATGGACAACAGAGCAGCTCAGGTCTGCCCTGTATGTTATTACACTATGTTGTTACTGAATACACGTGTGCAGCAACATTACTCCTCAGCCAGCACTGGTCAGCATAACCCACAAGTGGCAATCTGGGTTCAGTCACGAACACGTAAACCCAGGCATCTGAAAGCGCACAGAAGCCTATGTTTATGACAAACATTAAATATGCTCCAATAGACACACAGTCCGTTGCCACCAACTAAGAAACCCCAGGTCTCACAAAAATCTTATTTCTACTTCTCAGATTAAAAATCATATGACATTAAATATTTCTCTAACCTACCAACTCCTCACAGTCAGTGACATGATGAAAGACCACAAACTGTTTCAATTTGTCTTATCTGTCAGATTTTCTGAACTTTTTAGGTACCCATACAGTGACTAAATTGGAAAATTGTTTTAAAATGCTGAATATCTAAATTGGAAAATATAAATACAAGAAATTTTCTATTATTTTATTCTGTTCTTTATTCACCTTCTCTTCTGAGGCTGCACAGAACTTGTGTCTGTCAAGAAAAAATGGAGTCCCAAAATTAAAATTTTCTGGGCTTGGAAAGACTAACATCATAAATTCCACTTCATGCTGGGTCATTTGGTTATATGCTGTGTTACAGAGAGACCATCTTTGAGGCCTATTACAATGACATTAGATATAAATATTATATTTGGACTTTTCTGCATAGCCTGCTTTGCAAAGATACATGCACTTCAGAACTCTCATCTGGCTCAGATACAAGTAGTTCCATCTTTGAAAAATTTTCATGGTGCCACTTTGTTTTTCCAGCCTTCTATTCATTCGGCCCAGAAGAAGTGGGCAGTCTGAACTTTGCTGGCAGCTCCATGAAAATGCAGCACAGGTCAGCAGCACACGGGTCTCCTACTCGCTACCTCTGGGTCCCCTTCTCTACGGCCCTAAGCACGGAGGCTGAAACCAGTATCATTAATCCACATAAAACAACCTCCTAGACATTAAAGAGAACTCTCTAACTAATAAAAAAATCACAAGATTAAGCAAAACATTTAGTTCATAAATGGAATACTCAGTAAACACAGCTCACGTTTGGCAATACTGCTATCGCATTTAGTAATTTGCTTTTATTTTTCTGAAAGATAAACTGAGTCTTGAAAAATATAACAGGCACCACAAAAATAATAATAAAAAGTCATAGAGCTTAACTATGTAAATTTGAGTTTCTAAATGAAACCTTTCAAATCTTTATACCAGACTTTCACAGAGACTTTCACACAGAGATCAGGTTTCAAAAATTAAGTTTCCTTCAGGGCCTTCTCTACAGTGCCAACTAAAATTCAGGTTTTATAAACAAAGTAATATGGGTATTATAGTTAAAATACGATTCTTCTTCGGTTCAGAATCACAGCTTTAGGGAATCCTAGCATTCCATCAAGGTCCATGGGGAAAAAAAAGTCTTCTCTAAAAATTAATACAAGTTATCTACATTTCCTTCAGCTGGTTAGAATGCTACATGGGAAGAATCCACCTGTTTTTAATTAGCTTTACTGATGTCCAAGAACTTGCAATGGGCTGTTATCAAGAAGGATTTGGGTTGTACTGAAGACCAATTCTGAGAATACAATGAACAACTTCACTGGCAGACTTAAGTCACATTATTTTCCATACAGTAATGAATCACTTGTTAGACTTTTGAGGACATTTACTGTGGGAATGAGGCTAGAAAGGAGGAAAGGTTTGGTTACAATGTTCAATTCAGAAATGAGACTTAACTACAGATGACAAAAAATCTTTTCAAGTAATCAATGCCTGGTCAAATTGTTGTTCTTACTCTTCATGCTGAAATTACACTGAATAATTTTGTTTATTACTTCTTCAGAAAACATTTCGTCTCCATGCAGTATGAAGTATGGCTGAAATAGTTCAGTATCTCTTTTCCCCGGAATACAGCCACCTGCTTGCAGGGAGATGTTTTTTCCTGCAGAAATTTTGCAGAAAAACAGAGGTATGAAGAGCATCCTTTTCCTGTACTTACAGATGCAAAGACTTGGTGGATTAATACATGGAAAAAGGTGCTATTCATGTATTTGATTTTGGATAGCTTATAACATAATTATAACTTTCAGGTGTAACAGAAACTGAGTAATTTATTTTAATAAAAGATTAAATATAGTCTGGATTTTTAAAACAAATCACCACCATGCACCCACTATGATTAAATGTTTCTCACATTTTATTTATTCACAGAATTTTCACTTGTCTTTTTTTTTTCTTCTGATGTGCTAGCGAATCACAGAGATAAATATTGCTACATAGTGCAACTAGGCAGCTGTTTTAAATAATTACCAGTTTCTAGCCACGTGCTAAGAATCTCACATTTTAAATATTTTATTCTGAGGATAGAAACACTAAGAAAATGATCACACTTTATTTCAGTGAAGCTATTTTCCAAAACCTTCCAAAAAGGTAGTTATTTTAAAGTTCAGTTTGCAAACTGTCTTGGCACGGTATATAATAACCCAAACCCCAAGTAACTGGAAGTTAAAATGGTGGTACTTTCAGCCCTAGCCCTCACAGGATACATCTAACTAAAATAGCCATGGGGAGCAATCCACCAGCCTCTGCAGATCAGATGCATTACGAACTGTTTGCCCACTTCATTGCCTCTTTCCCACCTTATGTCTCTGCTGCCCCTTCTCCCAAGACACTTAGGGAACAGTTTACCCCGGGTGCACTTTCAGAAGACATTAACTCTATGCCAGGCTTGTCCTTCCTGACCCTGTGAAGCCCTGCAGCATTATTCCTGTAGACTCTGAAGGGTTATCCTTCAAACACGCTCTCATAACCTATAGCGACACCTTGAAGTATGTAATCCAAACATGTAGTGTCACGATGCGATTGTACTTCTCTCGGGGGCTGCAATGCAGGCTGCACGCTATTTCATTCATCCCGCACCAGAAACAAAGCAACAAACCTCACATGTACACAAGGACCAAAATCATGCCAAGGAGTATGCTAACAACTGAGAAGCATGGATGGTCAACGAGCCACTGCTTCCGCTCTCTCCCAAACCTCTTTCTTTAGCAATATAGACACACCTAAAAAGATGAATTGGTCTAACGGGCTACAAGCCATGTCTCTGATTTTCTTTCTATTTCTTCCACTAAAATTAAACAAGCACAAATCTTATCACGGTTGGCTTAAATGGATGCTATTATTTTTGCTTTTGTGAAACTATGAAAAGCGCAAAAAGATGTAATCCTGTGCAACAAAGTCTCATTCAGGTATAAAACATGACCAGTATAAGAGAATCAACTGTAGTATTAAAAAAAAGTATCAAATAAAAAGGTTTTCATAATAACGCAAACAAACTTCAACTTCCTACAACCCCTCACGCAGAGAGAAAGAATCTTTTTACCATGCCTTCAAAGTCAATGGACTTGGGTTCACTCAGCACTAGAGGAAACAAATTCCACACTGAGCCTTCTTCAGCAAGGTGGTACTGCATCCCACCCAGTAAAGCCTAAAGATTGAGACCTCACACAGCAGAAAGCACATCTCAAATAACCCAATCCAAGGAAGACAAGACATTTAGGTGAAGACTGCTATTCCCAAATGCATAGTGAACATAGAAGGCAGCGTCATCCATCACTGAAAATATATTTCCTCTGATAATATTCATTTGGGAAAATAAACAAAAACAAACCACAAACAAAAAAAAGCCACCAAAACTTCATGAAAAACAGTAAAATGTCAGCTTCCACCTGATTTTCTGCTGGGCAGCCAGGAACTTGTTCAGACCAGACTTGACCCAGTCCTGTGCCTAGCTGACAGATAAGCTGAACAACCAATGTCTAGAAAATTAATCCCTCTGAACTCCTTTCTTTAATGCCCACTCACTGAGACCAGCTGAAGGTACACTGAAGTGCTGCAGGAGAGACGAACCAGACGAGCAACCACACCTGTCCCCACTGTGCACCTCTTAATTCCTGTTTTGTTTTCCACTTTTCAAGTAAAAAGCTCTGCTAGATGGGTATCCAAGATAATTTGACAAAAGATAGAAAGCTCAGTCCATTAAGATTGTTCATTTGGGACCTCCGTGTTGGGATTCTGATAAGAAATTGTGTTTCAAGTTCAGCAGTTTCTCTTACATACTAATTTCAGTTCAAGCAGAGAGGAATATCTTTTATTTTAAAATAAAATTTTCAGTATGAATAGTAGTTAATACTTTTACATGGAAGCCTGACAGCAGTTGACATGTTGCAGTTTAAGCTGTTTGCTCTCTTTACACATGGTGTGCGGTTAGATACAAAAGGAGTGTGAGCAGACATCCTATGAAATACTTGGACATAGTGGTGGGAAAAAAATGTATTTGATTTCTTCACGGTATCAGAATAAGACTAGAATCACTTACACTGAAATGCTACAGTGCAAAATGAAAAACTATTTTTAAGGTTTTAAACCCCATCTTGGTAAACTAGAATATTGTTTATTCCCACAACATCCATAATTCATTGAGAGCTGCACCATAAAAACAAATAATTCTTAAGGAGCTTGCACCACAAAAGTGGCAGGAACAGAAAGGAAAAAAAAAAACCAACACTTTTTGTGCCACATATGTAACAACATACGGAGCTATCAGAGAAATACAGGTAATAATTGCACTTTTTTTCCCCTCCAAACTGAAGACCACAGCTGAGCTGCTACATAGGACTTTAGATAATATCAGAACTATACAGATAAACGGGGAGGAAAGTTATAGAACAGTAACAAAACTGACCGAACAAGTGAAGAGAGAAAGATGACCGAAACCAGTACTGACCGCTCACTAGGTGAACGCGGTGTGGCAGACACCTACACGGCTGGATAACCAAAGAGAAAGGAGCAAAAACTTGTAAAAATATGAGAAGTATGTATGAATTCATTATATATCACTGTTTGTGTACAGTAATTCATAGTGCCTGCTACTCTGTCCGACTTCAAGAACATCAAAACTTAAAAAAGCGTAACAATGAGTTATCAGAATACTAAAGATGCATGTAATGGTCTCAAGCGACACGTCTCTTCCCCAAGGGGCTTGTGACCCATTGCGTTGTCTCTTCAAAATGAACAAAGCACGTTGTCAACATTCTTAAAAGGGATCATACGAAAATCCTGTAGAAAGTAATAAAAACGAGTCACTTAGCACCTCTAATTCCAGCTGGTTTTATCATTATGTTCTGTATGTAACAGCTTTTGTTAAAGCCATTCACTTGCAGCATAACCAATCCCAAGCATTAGTGAAAACAGAAAAATACTCAAAAATGACCTTCCATTGTAGATACTGTTACATGTGGCAAAAACCCCAAACATCTATAGCCAAAGAAGCAATAACAGTGTACTAATTATCCTTCTAATTAGAACAGTACCAGCTGAACAGATATTTTCAGGTCTTGGCACTATTTTGTGATAGCAAAAGAAGCAATGAAACTATAAGCACTGAGAAATTTTCTTGTAGGTAATTACTTATTTAAATGAAAGTCCTTCCAAAAGTGCAAAGAAATGCTATAGAGAGTCATACATTTAACGGAACGTAGGAGAAACTGTATCTGACCACTCATGTTATGGGAACACAATACTGGTTTTGTGGAAAATCACTGTTCAATAGCCTCACTTTTGGTAATTCAAAATACAAGGCAAAACTCTTATTTTTGTTGCTTTGGTGTTCATACTGGTGGCTTTTCATTCAGTAGTCCTCTCGGGTGATATAAGAGACTGCCACGTCACATTCAAAATAACAAAGACAGGGAGTTCTTGCATAAATCACCACACCAACCAATTTAATTAACTAAAATCATATTCAGGATCATCTTTGTGTAAGCAACATCACAGTTCAAACAGTAAAGCAAAACATTATCATCACAGCTCATCCTCTCCCTAATACCGGTTCAGTGGTATTAATGCATTAACAGACAGAAGCAGCAAGGTCACTCTCAAGTAGAAATCTTAATATGATTTCCCAACAGTGGGGGAGTTAAAGAGTTCCCAGCTTTTGAAACACCCCCCTCCACTGCAGGGTGATATTCATTAACTGAACAGCAAAAAAGCATTACTAATAGGACTGTAAGCACTTCAGAAAAGAAATGTGGTTCTCTATTTTATGACTTTTGTCAAGCCCCAGCAAATTTCTGAACTAAATGATCCTCTTAAGTGAAACATTTTTTTCCACAAGAACTTTAAGATGTAAAGGTTATATCTATAGATCAGTGAAGACTCAAAGTATCACACAGGATTCCACGCTCAAAGTTTAATCGATTGTATTCAATAAAGTCAACACTCGGAAAACTTATAACATTAGAGGATGATTGTGGAAAAAGTTTTGACAATATAAACAGTACGTAGAATAAAATTATGCAGCGCTATTTCCTGAAATCATAGAATATTGAACTGCTGAGGATATAAAAATGTGATGAATCATTATTATTTTGCTACAACACGTAAATGTATTTATAACATCATTAAATTGTCTAGATAAATCTTACTTTTAGAAGTTTTAAATTTGAGTGCAGATAACTTTTTCAAAAGTAATCTAAGAAAACGGACACATGATCTTTTGATAAGGCAGCATTTTCGTTACATCTTTTGAAAAAGAGATAATTTTATCTAAGTGAACTTTTGGACTATGCCTACCACATGCATGGTCTTTAGTCCAGAGATAGTTATGTGTGTTTAACTTTCTGCTATGGGTCCTACTGAGCCTAGCAGAATTATTTACATGAATTAAATTTATGATGTGCATTAGTTTCTGAAGATCAAAGATTCTATTGTCAACATTTGCTTTGGAGAAAGGGAGGAATTGTTCAGAGCTCTCTCTACAATGAGAAGGAAATCCTCATGTCTGAACTTTCAATAAAACACCATTTCTAAAAGCATATGTAGGCAACTGGTGACAGGATGGGTCTGCATGCCCTGTTGGTCCTGGTTTTGCCTTTGACTCACTGCACAGCCTTCATTCAATTAAAATATATTTAAAATGCATTTTCAGTGGGGAAAAATGAGACTGATACAGAATATAAAAAAATAACAAGTTTTTCACTGAGTAAGCTGGTGTAATATGCAAATAGATTTAATGAAGTGATTGTTTGTAGGAGAATGAGCTTTTGATTTGCTTGTCATTCAACTCAGTTGATGTTACGGGGAAATTACATTCTTATATTTGTTTCTCATTCAAACTTTTATGCTGAATTTATCAGTGAATTCTGATAGCTATGGTGCAAACACCACCAGGAGAAGCAGAGCAGCTGAGTGAACAACGCACAAGAACAATGTGCAAATTCGAGCATTTCTGTGTGCTCGGCACCAATTAGACAGACAAGAGCCGAGAAGCATCTTTATTCTGTAGGACAGGAATTTTTACTCTCATTTCAGTTGCACTAAGGAGTTCATTTAGGTTCCCCGTTGCAAAATGGTTACTGCAAGTAATTCGCCATGGTGATCCATGGCAAAGTCAACATAACAGCATGCCCTTCCTTTCTCCTGGGTTTATGCTCCACTGCTCAGCCAAATAATCATCAGCATCCCAATCTGCCTTGCAGCTCTCGCAGGTGGGCCAAACCTGTTGTTTACATTACCTACAATACATTCAGGGGGCTTTATTCTACAAATAAATTCTGACTCCTTGTTTAAGTTCAAGCATTTAAATAAGATTACTTAAATTTTAATAATTTATTTGGTCAAAACTTTTAAAGAAATAATTCACCTTTCCTAATTTGGATTTTACTACACCTTTCTTTCTTCTAAGTCATTTTGGAAAAGGATAAATAATTCCCAAGTCACCATTCCTTGTTTATTACACTTTTTATATTACCTATTACTTCCTGCATAAGATCTTTCCAGCATTGCTCTAATTCAGCCCACTGTTCTTCTTTTAAACCCTGAAACACCTGTTCTGCTCTTCTCAGTTTTGCTAATTTTGTATGTATTTCTAAAACAGAATTGTAAAGTTTCCTTATTATTTCTGAAAAACATGCTCAGAATTGTCTTCAAAATACTCACGTGTCTCAGTTACTACAACAGAGAAGGAGTAAAAATTGCTGAATATAAATCCAGAACAGTGAAAATTTTTCACTGTAGTAATTTATTTTGATTTCCATCCAAATTGGTTTGTTTTTATAATGGTTGTATCTTAACTCATTGGTTCTGCTGGGACTGTAATTGTGTCTTGCGAAAGAGATATCTGCAGTAGTATTTTTTTTAAATGATGATGTACATCATCTGATAATTCAATAGAATACAAAACTCATTCTGGATCCTTTGGGTAATATATCTGAAAACTGAAAGCCTGAAAAAAAGACTGGTCTGACAACATAAAATAATTCCTGGCTGAATTTGAAGAGAAGCTCTTTTCTCACAAGGAGACATTTTAAAGAGCTAGGTTATTAAATCTAAATTGTTTGCTCTATTTTGCCTCAACCAGTAGGACTGCATGTCAGAACGCTCCTCTTAGTCCTCCATTTGGTTTCAAAGACTGAGAGGAACAGATATTTAACTGCTAACAGGGAGAGACAAACAAGTTTTTCTAAAGTACTTCAGACAACTACTGATATAGACTCTGGCATAATGAGATCCCAAAATTTGAAACAGTTGGTGATTACTCATATTTAATTTAGAGAGCAAGCAACCCCTGTAGATGCATATAGGCCATCATATCAATCTACAGTTCTTTTGGTGGTGCTGCAAGGCTTGAAAATGGTTTTAAAAGACAGATTCAGCATAGTATCCAGCTGAGGTCAAAAACACAGGGCCACAGCTAATTTATGATTTCCGAATCACCTAGATTGGAAGGGACCTCCAGAGGTCATCCCGTCCCACCTTCTGCCCAGAGCAGATCCAGTTAGATCAGAGCGCTTCTCTAAGTGGTGAAATGGTGGCACTTTTTTGTAATGGAGACATTAGCCATTGTAGATTATTTTGGCCTTAAGCAATATTTATGAAGTGGACTACAGGAGATCCCTGAAGAACTCAAATTCAGAACTTAAATCCAGGCAGCACAGAGGTACTCTGCTCTACACCTACTGCAGACACCAGGCATTTATGGCAAAACACAGGACTGTCACAAGTATCAGCCTGAGGAACACGAAATATGAGGATGCAGACCTTAAGCTTTACCTGAACCTCCTTCTGCTTTACCCAGCATGGGTCCCTAACTGGACCAAGAATATTTGTACTAGGGGTTATACAGCAAAATCACCAATGTGTAGTACATAGGTTGGATGTGGGTTTTTTTCTGTGATACCACCTTCCTTTTAAATAATTTTTCAGGATCCACATGTCACAAGTGACACCATGACAGCAACTTCTGTCATATCAAATCCCAGTTCTATATTGCCCACACAAGTCAAATTGGAAAACTGTTAAAATGTAACATTTATTGCAAATAATCTGTATAGTATTTCCTTTTTTCCCAGCACTAATTAATGTTACTAAATGGTTTACTTCAAAAATTCCCTATGTTAATATATTATTGGTGAATATATATACAGAAAGGAACAAACGTTTTATCTCTTCTAGAAATAATTAAGCTTTTAGCCAGCTTTTTATTTCCAATTTGAAAATATATTAAGGTGTGCCAAATAGTACACAGAATTAATAATTATTACAGGCAGAAGACTCAGTTTACTTAGTTAAAAGCACTAATTTTGAGCCTAAGCAACGTTCTTGTGTCTTACCTCTCGAAGAGATTTTGCACTGGCAAAGGGCAACATGGTTACCTTAAGAAAATGGGCTAAAAGATAAGATTCTCGTAAGACATTCGGGAAGGCAGCTCTCACCCCGTATAATGAATGTAACACAGGAGCAATCATCTCCAAGTGCATCTACCTCTCAGCTTCCAAGCTAAAATGGTGAATGACGGTCTTTTTTTTAATCTTAGCCTCAAGTGCTACCTATCAGCTCAGGTACTTAAAATTATCTTCCCAAGGCTATGTTGTTCAATATTTGATGTTCTTTCCATTTTAGTTATATCCACAATCTTTGAAATAAAGCTTTCAGCACAACTGTTCAAAACACTGGTATAAATAATACAAACAAAGAAACCTAACATTTGATCCAGCTTCCATCACACAAGTCACAGCTAGCCACATAGGTCCAATTGCTCCAACAGCTGGATCCAACAGTAATTAGTGCTGTACCTAAGAGAGCCCAAAGCAGGAAATCACATGCAGGAGAAGGTCCAAAAGCAACCTTTTGCTTTTTGTTCCAAAAGATAAAGAATTACTTTCAAGAATCATCAAATAATTTAAAATAGTGAAGAAATCTGAAAAAAAGTTCAATGCATCGTACATGGAATTCTTCATAATCAATGATTAGCTCAGCCCTCCTCAATCTCATTATACATTTTTTTAATCACTGTGTTAATATCAAGGAAAAAAATTAGATTAAGCAATCTTAAACATCAATTCTAAAGAACGTTGTTGCACGTTTCAGTAAATGCCAAATCTTCTAATGCTGGTGATGGACGAATCTTAGGTTTCGCCTATTAAAGGGAATTGTTTGCAAAGTCTGCTTTTCCCAAAGCTCATGAGAACAAAATCTCAATTAAAAGGAGGACTTGTTTACTTTATCCTACCTCTGTCTTTGTGTCTTTCACATTCAGCCCATTCAACCACCTTTTGTTCGATACTTGATTGTGAACATTCAGCTTTACCTCGCAGCGTGCATTTCTGCCAAATGGCTCCTAAAACATTTAACTGTACAGTAACTGTAGCTGACTGCATTGCTTTTACAATAATGAACTCTGGCAGCAATATCCACAAGGAATTCCAAAGCCTTTGTAGGGAATCATGTCCTGAAGCTATCACAGCTATGTTAAATGCAGCTCAGTTATTCCTAATGGTTTCCCAATTCATTTCTTTTAGTGGTTTTAAAAGTTTTCCTAAAATAACGATGACAGAATAATTTATTCATTTCTCAAAGTGTCTCCAGATCCTTGAATAAATAATGAGAGTGATAGCACCTTTCATAGATGCCTGAAATGACACAAAAGGAGCTTGCTTAAGTGAAACCAGTTGCACTCACTTATTTTTTTAAAAAACAGAGACTGCCTACAGGAAGAATGGAATAAATAAGAGGCACAAAAGAAAAAAGAATCGGGGCAGGGAAGAGAGTATAGCTGTGAGTACTAATGAAGAAAACAACTAAAGCAGAGTAAGATAAAGACTGTCCCTTCTGGTACACATACAATTAATCAGATATTTATTAAACTGGTCCACAAGTGGTATGTAACTCTTCTTTAGGAGAGCAGCACAGCCTGTTTGAAGTTAAGTAGAGCAACAAAAAAGGAGCAGGTCCTTAAATCATTCCTAAAATAAATAGCTCAGACATTCATTCTTTGGGCAAGCCACTGTTTGAGTAATGGACAGTTGGGGGTACCAATATAGAAGATGCATCATCCATCAAAGACAAAAAGGTACAAGAAAGTACAAAGCACAACAGACAGTTCTAGTAATAGCCAAAATCAGCATGGGTACCCATCCATTTCTTTTTTATTAAAATGCCATTTTCTCATTTACAACTGTACTACGTGCAACACACGTAGTGGTTATTTCTTTACTGATCACCTGCACAAGTGACACTTATCAGATCATCATTTTGCACTTACTGCGTTAACATAGGAGATGGCTAACGGAGAGTATTTAAAGCAATAAGTTCCTAGTACAGATTCTTAGTCCCATTATCGGATTTAGATTGAAACCACGTAATATTTCTCAAAGGCTGCCAAGCACCAGCCAGATAATAAAAAACGAACAAACAAATAAAAATGTATTAAAAAGAAAAGTCTGCAGCATACACTCCCTGGATTACCAAATAACAGCTGTAACTTTAAACCTGAATATTTCAATGCTGTTTCAATCAGTTTTCTCCTCACACTATGGTATTACAATGATGAAAGAGAGAGTAAATATGCTCGTTTTCCTTCAAACTTCATTTAAATATCCCTTTCTGCTGTATTTCCTGTATTGAATTTAGCTAACTGCGGTACCCCTTGCTAGTTAGACCTCTTTCTCTAAAATTTGTTTACTTACCTTCCATCACACTCCGAGTTCTTATAGAATACCAGAAAAACAGAGATTGAAAGATATGATGCCACAAATTAGCTTCAATAAGTGCCCCAGAATAGTTAAAAGATATCAAAAGTCCTCACCTACAAAGCTTTCTGAATGATGAGTATTAAAGACTAGATAAAAGCAGGAGTTTCATTTCCAAAAATAAACTCTTTCAAAATTGTAACAAAAGACCCAATATACACTTCA
The DNA here is from genome assembly GCF_000687185.1 of Egretta garzetta. NCBI lineage: Eukaryota > Metazoa > Chordata > Aves > Pelecaniformes > Ardeidae > Egretta > Egretta garzetta. The sequence continues at coordinate 13,223,192 of NW_009260182.1, forward strand.
AAAATGGCTATTCGTTGTAATCTTTGTATCAGGAATGTTTTTGATGAAGTAAAAACTTTCTCATTCCAAGTCCTTCACAGAAGTCAAGAGAACATGAACTGATTTCTCCTGAGCGAAACCAGCTATATTCAGTATAGACAAGGGACAAAATTAATAAGAATAGCTCAATGTCTTAATTAGATATGATTCTGGTCTAGCCAATTTGAATATTTATGTAGAATAATAGAAGATTACCTTAATGCATTTCATGGCAAGATGATCACACACTCCCGTAAGAACAATATACCTGAAATCAAGCTTAACACATCCACATCAGCTGTCTACCTACAGCAATATTATCTCCTGTGTCACGCTCTGATTTTCTTTTCTATTCATTTTCAAAATGTTTCTAGACATATAAAATACATCTCGTTTCAAGATGACAAATCTGGAAAGGAATTAGTTTTTGAGGGATCTGGCACTTTTTAAAATCTCCATCTCTGAGAAGTCTGGTTGTCAACTTTCTTTAAAACAAGAAGTTTCCAGACATCATGGATACAAGAAAAAAAAACAAAACCCAACCAAAAACCAAAAAAACCACATGACTTCTGAGCACAGCAACGCTTCCTCCCCCTCCCCCCCCTTCAACCTCTACCGTAACAGACCTTGGAATCCCCAAACATAATGCTTTCTCTGAAATAGCAGGGAGCTGGGTGCATCCCTGCCGCAGGAGGGCCCAGGCAGTTACCTCTGCCATACACCCCATCCATTTCCTCTGGAGCCCACAACAAACCTTTAGGACTGCCAACTCTTTTGCAAAGGGAAGGAAGTCAGGGCTCCCAGAGTGGGCAAGCAGCAGTGCCAGGACTCAGCACAGTTCCCATGAATATAGGATTGGAAAAGGGCCAGGGAGCTGCTGGTGACTGAGCCCATATCAACAGGACGTTCATGCTCACCCAGAGCTTTCTCCAGGTAGAAAAAGTCAGGAAGACAGTAAGAATTTGGGAATCTCATCAAGCAGCTTCATTCTGGGTGCCCATGGTTCCCTGAGGACTCTTTTCATGCCAAAATATTCAGATTCACTTCTTAACTAAAAGCTATACAATTGCTGCTGAATAACCTGATATTCAATACAAGCATGACTTTAAATTCCCATACTAAATAAATAGGAAATAGCTTTCCTAGATGCTATTTTTGCAGCTCTATCTACAAAAACTCTCTTTGTAGAGATGTTGGAGATGTACAACTCTGAAATGTTCCTTTATCAGACTAATCACTCCTAGAGAGGGGACGTTTTACCTTTCAGCCACTATTGTGTAGATATTCAGACATTATCTTGGGATTCAGCAGAGCCAAGATAACTGGAGTTTTAAATTGCTTTTGATGTTTCTTACATCTACAGTAATGAACGACATAATAGCTATCTATTGTGATACACGTGCATCTAAAGACCATTATCATGCTGCATGTACTGGAAATTTTTTTGTATGTTAAAGTGCTAAACCAAACTGGCTTCACATAGCCACAAACAAAAGGGAGCTGTAGAAAAGCAAAAGGCAGTATCTTCCTGTGTCCTTTTTTATGATTCCAATATGCATACTAGGATACAAACACATCATTCCTTACTCTGAAAGGTATTATTCTTGGCCAACAGCATTTTCTCATCTTCTTTAAAGGATCACATTTTCAGATATTTAAAACAGCAAACTGTCTTGTGAATGATGCTGAACAGCAAAGGTTATTTTTCATTGCAAAGCCTCCGCTCACTGCTTTTAGTAGAATGGAACTAGGACTGTTTTTATTTTGCAATAATCTATCTGGATAAGAACACAGGACATGAATAAACACAGGATTTCAAGCTCCCTCCACTTCCAGTGCAAAATAACATAGGTATCGAGAACAGTTAGATCATAAGCAGAGGTGTAATGGAAACAAAAATATTTAAACTTTCAAACAGGCTTTATGATCAAAGACAAAACCCAGGATGGTGTGGTAGAAGCAAAAAATGAGATGAGCTTCATCAAGACCTTACCACTGGAAGCTGCATTGTGCTTTGTTTTATAAAGCATATCTGAGTATTCTTTACCCTTAAAATTGCACCCATTTCTGTAAGTATTATTATTTCACAGACAGTGACTCAAAGTGCCAGAAAGAGAATTATTCGTGCAGTTTTGGACTTGTGGCTGAGTTGGCAACAAAATCAAATTTCCGGCATTTCAGGCTACAACTCTGAGCAAGCAACTCTCCTTCCCACTTCACTGATTTCAACCTGAGTGTTAGGCTGAATGAGAATTACATAGCTGAGAATTACCACGAGAGCAAAACCTGTGAGCAAAAATTAGCTGAGAGGCATGAGTCAACTTACGAAAGCTTAAGACAGCTCCAGCTTGCACTTTTAGGCAATCACCCCTAAGACTGAGCTTCTTATTAAATCACTACGTAGGAGAACACGTACATATATTCATTCTCCAGATTCCATTCAACCAGTTACACTTCAGTAAAGCACTATCTCGTCTCCCTGGGAAAGCTTTCTTGGTGCTTTTCCCGTTAAGCGTGCAACAGCAGAAACACCAAGCTCAGCTATGAAACCTCTGAGCAGAAGGGCAGTGAAAGCAGTGGTTCCTCTTGGGGACACCCACTGACCCAGCGATGGGTGGGAAGGGGCTCTTCTGAGCAGAGACAGAAAACCTCAAAGAGAAGACCAAGTTCATTTTGTCTGTATACCTGCATCTGACATGAAAATTAACTACCTACCTTTGTAAGAGATACCTTAGGGATTTGCTCAGGTGATACACCTCAGAGAATAATATGCTGCGATAAAAACTGGTAGCATCATTTCAGCAAGCATCTGCAATCCTAGAGGGGGTAATGGTCACTTCCAGTTTTGTCAGCATTAAGCTACATACAGACCACATCAGTGACATGAAAAACTGTTACAGACAAGGTCTCATGCCAGATCAGATCTCTGTTAATGCCAGAGAATAAGTGTTTTGCAGGACTCTGGAAAAACAGTATCTTCTCTGTGTTGCCAAACCCTAAGGAATATTCAGTTGAGCTTTAAAGAGGTATTCACTAACTGTACCTGGTATGATTTGACAGAAATTCAGGGATAGCTTGACACAATTTGAGCAGACAAGATTAAAAGGATGGAAATACATCACACAAAGTATTGACTTTGCAAAGTCAAGCTGTAAAGCCTGAAACCACTTCCACTTAGAAGATGCTGTGTACCAAAAGACCTAAAATCCAGTACAAGAAAATGTGACTGCTGATCCACGCAGTTCATCATAAAGAACAGCAGCAAACAAATCCTGCCTGAGAATGCAGCTACAGAACTCCATCAAGGCGTCAGATGTCTGCTGTATTCTCAGCTCCCTCTTCACTGTAGGAGATAAATAAAAAAGATTGCTGGACTCGATGGCATCTTTAAAGAGTGCTTTAAGTACTTGGGTTTGAAAGGACGATTTTGACTGTCAGAATTTCTTTACATATAACCTCTACACATTTTTGAAGGGCAGGAGGCTGGAAAATTTATGGTCATTCTTGTAGATTAAGATGACAACTGAACCCAGCTAATGATGAGTACTTTCATTTAGCAGGTGCCACAGTTCTCGACAACAGCTGCATTTGGAATTGGTGCAGGAAGGGTTAAATCAGTTGTCACTTGGTGAAATTCTGACACTGACTTTTATGTACATACTTGGCTACCAAAAGCAATGAAAAACTGTGGTGGCATTCATTGACCTTTCATCCACACCTCATACTGTCTGACAGAAAGACTGTTAACTCAGTCTGTCAATTATAAATTGCCACTCTGCTCTCACTCTGATCAACTAAATCATCTGTGATACTAAAAACAAAACCTCCCTCTATACCTACCTTGGCACTAAGTCTCATGAAAACATTCACTGTTGGATAAAGTTTTGAGCTTGCCATGCTTACCATGGTATGTGTGACTGCAAATTTATGTTAAACATAGATGAAATCACATTTGCAGTTAAGGCTTGTACTCCAAAATAAGACGGTTACTCTTGTAAACCTTTTAAAGACTATTTCTGAAGTTGATTTCCGAACTTTAAGGACCTACTGTTAGCACTGGTGTCTGAAATCAGATACCTTCACAGCTATAGCATCTGTTTGAGCTCAACTATCAAGGGGAGTGGTGGGGGTGGTGTGATAATAACAATATAATAGCAAAATTATTGCATAACAACTTCCTGAAATACCTTAGAGTTGGACTGAATAAAAGAGAGAAATACCTATCTCATTTGAAGAACATCAACAAAATATAAAAAACATTCAGAATGCAGTTAACGGTGCCTGACCAAGCAATACAAGTATCTTCAAGATTTTATAGATTTCTCCACAAACATTGATCCTGTCTACAGCAGGTTAGTGCTTTTCAAAATGCCAAACTTGGAGAGAGTTATTTTTTCTTTAGTTTATCTCTGTATTACATATGTATAAAGCTAGTGACATTATTAAATAGCAAGCAATACAAGTTACGACTTCCCTTGCACATGACTATAAAGCAGCAATGGTAGGGCTGCTCTGCATATTGCACTTTGCTATTTGCCATTTTGTTTAGGACATCTCTTTTATCTCAGGTATTATTTCTGCTTTTGTACCTTTACATACTGAAAAGAATCATTTTTAAAAGAGGTTTAAAAACCACAAGAAGAATGACTTCATACCTAAGCCTGCCACTTTCAATCATGTTAAATTATACTGATTTAATACTTGAGTCTGCCACTCTTGCTCATATTGAATATCACCAACTAGCTATGCAAGTCTCACTGAAATCTAGAAGGTCAGTTTATAAAACTCTTTTTCACAATTCTAGGCAACTGCTCACCAAAATAAACTCTTTTGCACAGAGCTAGAATATTCTCAGAGAGTACCCATTTTACCAATGCAGAGTATCAACACACATGCTTTAGAAACCATCATCGGAATAAGCTCTTGCCTCCCTCAGCTCAGCGCCTGGGGAAGTCTCTCACCACCTACAGTAAAATGTGGGAGAGGGCCCGGTCTCCAGACAACAATCAGAAGGGGGCAAGGGGAGAAGACCCAGGACAGAGGCAACTGAGGCAAATATTTAACTGGATCGAATTGAAATTATAAAAGTGAATTTTCTTTTTATCACTTTCTCACACTTTGTAGACTTCTAATGTTTTCATCAATGACTTAGACAGCGAGATCGAGTGCACCCTCAGCAAGTTTGCGGATGACACCAAGCTGAGTGGTGCGGTTGACACACCAGAAGGACGGGATGTCATCCAGAGAGACTTGGACAGGCTGGAGAGGTGTGCCTGTGTGAACCTCATGAGGTTCAACAAGGACAAGTGCAAGGTCCTGCACCTGGGTCGTGGTAACCCCTGGTATCAATACAGGCTGGGGGAAGAAAGGATGGAGAGCAGCCCTGCTGAGAGGGACTTGGGATTACTGGTGGATGAAAAGCTGGACATGAGTCAGCAATGTGCGCTGGCAGCCCAGAAGGCCAACCATACCCTGGGCTGCATCAGGAGAAGTGTCAGTCTGACAGAAGACATAAAGGATGACAGTTATTAATCAATAAACATGGGGAAGCTGCTTTTGGAAGCCAGCAAGTATGTTAGAATTTAGACAAACCCCCAGCAGACAATGGTATTTAAGAGGTATTTTATCCCAAGATTTTAATTCGCCTTCTAAAAGGTGCATTTTCATGTTTACTATTTTTATCATGCATCCCTAAATGGGTACTGGCACCTATATCTACTAAGGTAATAATGTGCAAAGAACATTCAAGGCCAGGTTGGATGGGGCTGTGAGCAACCTGATCTAGTTAGCGGTGTCCCTGCTCCTGCAGGGGGGTTGGACTAGATGACCTCTAGGGGTCCCTTCCAACCCAAAACATTCTATGATTCATATGATTCTATGATTCAGTATTCTCTTCAGAAACGCACAAGAGAGAGATGTTTCAATGAGTGTCCCAGCAAGTTTCACCATAGTCACCACACTCAAATGAAGAACAGATATAGTAACCTAACGAGAGGTACCCCACTTTAACTACTTGATCACCCTTCTTCTAAAGCATCCACAGTTGTAATTTTATCCAAACGATATACCAAAACTATAAAAAGCTCCTTGGCCTACAATCTGGATCATCTCACTCCCATCTGTAAATCATCAGCTAACCACTGACTAGTCAGCAGTTACACATTTTAGGTAGCAATTTATTACATAATTTTTTAAAAATATACACAAAATTATTGTGGGTTTTAAGAGGCATGCGCAAATAAGATTAACAGATTTCTTATTTAGCTTGAATATAACTTAAATGACATTGTCTGTATCAACAAACTTATACAGTACACGTGATATTATTTCATTTATATTTCTTTAAGCTTGCAACAAGATTTTATAAGCTGTATTAGCCCAAGGCATATAACATTCATAAGATGAGTACAATTTCTAGCTGCATAGATTATATTGCATAATTTTGTAGCTGCACAGTTTCAGAAAGGAGGAGCAGCAAAAATCAACTACACACCACCACTAGCCTCATTCATTCCCAAATGAATTACTGCTTAAAGAAGTGAAAATTCCAATATCTTTCTTTCTAACACGCAGCATAACTTAAAAAAAATACACTAAGTTTGCTTTCCAACTGGACTCGGTACTTTACAACATTCACCCCATTCCCCAGAGAAGGCTATCGAGCTCCTAATCGTTCCATAAGTTCAAAATAAAAGCGGAGCTCTTGGCCATACTGCTTTGGAATGTTAAGTCTGTAAACTAGGCAAAGTATTTTATATGCTTAGGGGTGGTTTTGATTCTATAATAAAAGGAATTTAAATTCCTAAATCCTACGGTGTTATTATGAACCTTCAAGACAGTTTTATAAACTTCAACAATGTGCCTTTATCTTTAAATTCCTTCAGCTTTCCTACTATGTTTAAAGAGAAAGAACTTTCATAAGGCTGATTAAAATTTTCCTAAGCTATATAGTTTCATAAATATGTTTTCATGAAGAAAGAAGAGCTCTTGAACTTGTGATGGGCAGCTTTTTAATCTAGAAATTCAATTTCCTTAGAGAATATCTGAAAGCCACATTACAGGAAGCTATGGTTCCTGACTTAAGGGAAGTGGAGGGAAGGAAAAAGTAAAATAACAAAATGTGCAGCTGACCTGAACCTGCCAAGAAGCAAAATAAATATTACCCTGCATATATTGTCCTGAGCACGTTATATGAAAACGGCAGCTGACATGCACCAATAAATAAAAAGCATATGAACCTTGTTTAATATGTCAACACTTAGCAAATTATCAAAACAAAAACAGCAGTGTAAGCTAATGACTTCTGTCAGCATTCATGAGAGTTTTCTTGCATTTTCCTAACATTTGAAATACATTTCTCATTGCTTTCAGTAGTAATCCACACACAAATATAAGAATTATCTTGCTGATCGATATATCATATTGTACATTGACAACCCTGTTTCTGATCACGTGAAGTACTGCACACTTTAAATGAATGGCAAAACCCCCACATTGTTTACAGTCTGTCCTCAATACGCTGATTACTCCACAGCATCAATTAGCGTGCGCCTGCAGCCCTTTTAACCTATTCCAGTGTAAACAGCTCTTCTCACTGTACATTTTCTTTTCCAATTTTCCTTTTAAAGCTGCTTTGACAGTTTCATTCCCTGCATTTAGATATATTTATATATTTTATATAACTATTAGTTGGTTTTACCTGTTTTGTCTTTCATATCAGCTAAATTTACTGCTTCATTTAGGTGTTCTATTTCAATCAAAGAACTTTGTCTCAAGACTACTTAACTTGTTGTTGGTTTTTTTATAGTGCAGTGGTAAACTTTTTTGAAAATGATGCTGCTTACATAGTAATATTTGTGCCATACTTAAATTTTACTTCCTTCACTTCACCTCCTCTCCAATTTCAATAACAGCTCCCTCTTAAGTCCAGTGCTTGTTATATCCTGTGAATGTATTTGTTGGCTCCTTATGCTGATGCATCCATGTTATTTGCTCTTTGATTCCTGGGGATTATGTCTCTAACCACCCTCTGAAGTTCAGAGTATTGAGTTTTTCCAGTTTCATTTTTGTCAAAAAGAGGAATGAAGGGCTATAAGTAGTCCAAGTGGAAAAAAGTATCAGATGAGGTTTTTTGTTAGAACTTAAAAATATTATCGCAGCACAGAAAAATGGAAGCTTTGTCTTTTCTAGTTAACTGATTGAGTAAAATTATTTAAATGGAGACGTGTTATTGTTTTTAAAGAGAGAAACATTGTTATATTACAAAATTTTAATATAAAGAAATGTTAAAGTAAAAATTGGGGGGTTTAGTCCAAGAGTGCCTAATAGGCAAATAGTGATTTTTCATTAGCACTCGGTAGATACAAGTGTAAAATGTGAACAGTTTAAAAATACCAAGTGGGGACCAAATCCTGCCAATCCTTATGCCTTCCAAGGATAACATTTGGCCTTACCTCTTCTCTCCTGAGAAATCAAAAAAAACTTTTACTTTTTCTGGGGTCAATGCATAAGCATCTAATAAAAGTATCAAGAATAATATATGACATACATAATGACTCGTGTGTTAAGAAACACCCCTGCCACTAAAGTATTTTAAAATACATCCTTCATTTAATTCTCTTCTCTCCCAACACAGACAGTCAAAATCCATGTTCTTACAACTATATCATAATAAAATTCAAGATAATTTTGATATATCAGCATCCAATAGGTTTCTTATTTCTTTATACTTTAAATTTTTCTTTGAAGATTAATTCATTGGAACCGTTGGCTTCCTTCTGGGAATCATTTTTTCTGGTCTCCAGACTTTCAAAATATTATTACTGTAATTAACATGTATTTGAGGACTTGATATTCCTGCATTGCCTTCAAAGTCTACTGAATACCTTGTACCAATCAACTTATTTGTGGGATAGAATGACTGAGGCAACCTCAGAACCACGTTGATCCAATGTAGCAATCCAGTGGCTATCGTATATAAATCCACCCCAAAAATGTATGATTTTGTTCTTCAGTAAGAACTGCTGAACTGAACCAGTACTCAAAAATCCTTGATAATTTTAGCAGATCTGCCTCCCCTTCAACCTCTCAGATTATTTATGAAATCCAGCACATCTTCATGGTACTTCATAAATAAACAATAACGATGACTTTTCATGCAGAAGCAATTAAATCACCATAGCGTATTTGTTCACATCACATTCTTATCCTTCACTGACATTGAGGACTGCACCTGCTATTTTTAATACATAACTGACCATCTGAAGACACCACTGTCACTCCCCTTACGCTTTTTTTCTCATCATAACCTCTGTCTCCGGATCAACACTTTGATGCGGAGAGTGGCCACATAGAAGGAAGCTACTTTTTCCAGTTTGGATTCAGACAGTCAGGAATGGATTTGAAAGTTGATCAAGGAGGACCCAAAACCTTACTGAAATGGGATGTGATCCCAGCTTCTTCAGAAGATGAGAATGACTGGCTAGCAGACACATAAACTGGATAAGAATTTCCCCAAAAGCAAAACAGTGCACAAGTTTTTTTTCTTAAGTGTGTTACACATATTCTAATGTACAATTACTAAGTATTCCTGTGGCTGGCAGGTTTACTTTTAGACTTACTTCTCTGTAAGTAGTAGGCCAGACTTATACTGGCTGGTGCCAGCTACAGTTAGAAGACCATCTAGAAGCATTAGATAAGTTTTGACTAAAACCACTCCAGCAGAAAAGGAAAAGAAATGGGGGAAAAAGAATAATAATAATTAAAAAGAAAAAAAGTACTTTCCTACCATCTTCCATGAAATACAATTCTTTTAGAAACAGAGACAAATATCAGCTCCCCTTCCCAGGTAATGAAACTTCACAAGAAAAGCATCTTCTAACAACTTGAAAACAAATATATTTATTTAAATATTATCCATTTAGAATGTGCAACCCTAAAGGTAAACCTTTAGGTTTGAGGCTGGTTGAGATGTAAAAGTGACTTTTGAAACTCAAGTCTGAGACCCAGTCCATGGCTTAAACAACCTAGGACAAACCTAATCCCCTGAATTCTGACCTGGAGTAGTGCAAGGCTTGAATTCTCTGATGACATAACGCTGCTTACTATCATTTTTTCTTTTCATAGAAGGATGTTCAACCTATATGTGCCAGTTCAAAGACTCCATGTATCTTGTATCTGATATAACATGATGTTAAAATTAAAACTCACTGTAGTAATCAAGCTAATATGAATTAATCTGTCCTAAGAATTCACCAAGTGTCAAAGTCAGAAGGTTGTCAGAGGTCTTAAGTAACAGCTGTGATTTACCTGTTTCTTGTTTTGCTGTTCCAGACTTTGTCCTTTTTACCCACTCAGCCTTTTAATTTATGTCCTGGTCATCAGCTGAAGTAATAGGAAATCATAATATTGCAAGACACAATGCATTTTAGGAATAGATATAGCTCCTTCCCTTTTCAAATACCTTAATCATTTCAAAATGCATTACCCATAATACCAGCAAACAAATATAAGGGTTTTTTTAAACACTTCTGAATGTCTCTCAGTGCTCCTATTTCATATTATATTCAATAAAAATTTCAGTGAACATTTCAGAAGTGAATCTAGTAAATATCCAAAATCATTTCATCCCAGGCACGTTTACAAGGCAGCAAGGTGTACGACTAATTCGCTTCCATGAGCTCAGTCATGTCACAGTGTAAGCCAGAGATACACAAAATACTACACAGGCTATCGAGAACATGGCAGAATTTTGTGTACAGAGATAACACAGAATCCCTCTGAATCTCTGAACTAATATATAAAACTATATCAAGTAATTTTAAAGTACATGTGACAGCGCTGTGAGTTGACCAGAGCTCTGAAGATCTGCCTAGTCCGTTTGCTCCTCAAAGGTCTTTTTACTGTGGAAGACAGAATAGAAATAAGACGGAGTTTAATCCAGACCTCCGGGTTAGGGGAGGTCAGGAGTAAACCAGGTCAGTGCTTCCATATAGTTAGGTGGGGAATTTAGTGGGATTTTGTTTTGTTTTGTTTTTATTTCCTGTTTGTTTGAGAACTGTTTTTTGGAAATTCATTGCATTTGGCTTCTATCAAAACCTGCACCAGCCCCCTGAGCTTTCAGCAACCACCATGGCGTCCCCACGCTGGTGTCCTTTTGAGTTCAGGACACGAGCATGCTTTGAAGGGAATCCTGCCTGTCCCCACTTCCATGCTTTGGTTTGCAGCACAGAACAGCCTCCAAGAACACTGATGGGATTTCTTGCGGGTGAAATCAAGTTCAAACTCTACTCCAGGAATGCACCTAATTCCTTTCAGTCTGTGAGACCAGACTAGAGCTAGTCTGAAATTAAATGCAAACACACGCTCCCCCTCATCCCCAAAGTATGTGTAATGGAGTTCTACAGCAACATTTAATACTTCAGAGTAACAACTGAAACCTCTCTAGGATGGATATCCAGTCCTCAGCACCAGCTCTTCCACCCCACGGATCCGCAGCGCTGCCTGCATTGGAGCCCTGCACAAACGTTGCGGGCATCACCCCTCCCACCCAACTGCCGGGTACCTGGAAATCCCAGGCAAACACCCAGTTTTATCTCAGATAAAATTTCCAGGCAGATAAAGGCACCGTACCTTCTCACCCTCAGGCGTCATCACAGTAGCTTTTACATTTTGGCTGTAGTGATGGAAAATACTTCCTTCTGGTCACCACCACCCCCATCCTGGGGGATGTCAGGTGAAAGTACAGGCAAAAGCACAGAGGATGCTCAATTAATTTACTTACACATTACTGAGCTTCCATGCTTGGCAGGAACTTCTTGGAAACACTGAAAACCCATGACAACTGACCTCCCCCAAACCCCTCCCTCTCATACCTCTGCCACAAGCCCTTCAGACCATTCATTCAGTCAGGCCTGGGAAAGCAATGTAGTGATGCTTTTGTCTATTGCCATTTTATCACGTCACCCATGACTTCTTATGCGTAAAAAGTATAAATTGTTTGGCTATTTCCCTTAGAACACGTGCAAGAAATCCAGCATAATCATTCTTCTTTGTATTACCATATTGGAAGTAAATGGTAATAACGTGGTAGGTAGATGTGAAAATGCAATAGGACTGAAAGGAAGTGCAGATGAACCATCAAGACCTCCTTCTGCAACTAAAGAAGTATCCGGTATTTACTTGAAGGATTGTATTTCACTAAATTGACAATATTCATCTGAATCTGTATGATATTTAGCAGTTTCTTGCTTTCCTACAAGCTATGGATCACCCTCTCATTTTTCATTTTTTTCCTATCATCTCAAAAATAATAATCCTGCAACTTAAATTCATACTTTTCAAATGACAGAATTTAGAGACATACTATTTGCCTAGATGACCATCAGTCTGACTCAATAAGATGTTTTGTGGGTTGGTTTTTTTTTTTACTGTTCCTAAATATTGTCATTTATGAATAACGTCAACATGTATCTTACTTTTTTTTTTTTTTTACTGTTCCTAAATATTGAGTGTCATTTATGAATAACGTCAACATGTATCTTACCAGCACAAAAATGATAGTGACCTATCAAAATACAACATGAACTTTGATTCCACAAATAATTTGTATCGTAACAAAATCATAGAATGGTTTGGGTTGGAAGGGAGCTTAAAGATCATCTAGTTCCAACCCCCTTGCCATGGGCAGGGACACCTTCCACTAGACCAGGTTGCTCAAAGCCCCATCCAGCCTGGCCTTGAACACTTCCAGGGATGGGGCATCCAGAGCTTCTCTGGGCAACCTGCTCCAGTGTCTCACCACCCTCATTATGAAGAATTTCTTCCTTGTATCTAATCTAAATCTACCCTCTTTCAGTTTAAAGCCATTACGCCTGGTCCTATCACTACATGCCCTTGTAAAAAGTCCCTCTCCAGCTGTCTTGCAGGCACCCTTCAGGTACTGGAAGGCTGCTATAAGGTCTCTCTGGGGCCTTCTCTCCTCCAGACTGAACAACCCCAACCCTCTCAGCCTGTCTTCACAGGAGAGGTGCTCCAGCCCTCTGATCATCTTTGTGGCCCTCCTCTGGATTTGCTCCAACAGGTCTGTGTCCTTCTTATGCTGGGGGCCCCAGAGCTGAATGCAGTACTCCAGCTGGGGTCTCACAAGAGTGGAGGGGGAGAATCACTTCCCTCAACCTGCTGCTCATACTTCTTTTGATGCAGCCCAGGATACAGTTGATTTTCTATGCTGCAAGCACACGTTGCCGGGTTACATTGAGCTTCTCATCAACCAACACCCCCAAGTCCTTCTCCTCAGGGCTGCTCTCAATCCATTCTCTGCCCAGCCTGTATTTGTGCTTGGGATTGCCCTGACCCATGTGCAGGACCTTGCACTTGGCCTTGTTGAACTTCCTGAGGTTCACATAGGTGCACTTCTTGAGCTTGTCGAGGTCCCTCTGGATGGCATCCCTTCCCTCCAGCATGTTGACCGCACCACACAGCTTCGTGTCATCAGAAAACCTGCTGAGGGTGCACTCAACCCCGCTGTCCATGTCACCAACAAACAACACAAACAGCACCAGTCCCAATACCAACTCTTGAGGAACATGAGCCATCACAGGTCTCCACTTGGACATCAAGCCACTGACTGCAACTCTTTGAGTGTGACCATCCAGCCAATTCCTTATCCATGGAGTGGTCCACCTGTCAAATCCATGTCTCCACAACTTAGAGACAAGGATGTTGTGTGGGGCAGTGTGAAATGCTTTGCACAAGTCCAGGTAGATGACATCAGTCATCACTTGTTTTCACTCAAATTTTCACTTGTTTTCAACTACACACTCAGAACAACAAATACTGCAGATAAAAACTGTGCAAATTTGGCTTTAGACCAGATTACAGGTTCTGGTAAATGCTAAAATGAAGTCAACCTGCACACTGTCTAGGGTACTCAAAGCAGAAAACAAATTCTACAATATTGCACTTTTGTCACAGACTACACAAACCACTTCTTATGGGTAACTTAACTTTTGTATTTTGAGTATCTTCAAAAATAGCAAAGCAATGAACATTTTAAAAAATGGACCTTGACTTTGATTACTGGAACAATTACACAGAGCTGATTTCTCACTATAGAATATGGGAATTCATCTCTCACACACGATTAAAATGAATCAAGTACCATGCTATCATCTTGCACTAAAGTATCTATTGATGTATTTCTGACAGACTGAAATTACACAGAGCTGATTTCTCGCTATAGAATATGGGAATTCATCTCTCACACACATGATTAAAATGAATCCAGTACCATGCTATCATCTTGCGCTAAAGTATCTATTGATGTATTTCTGACAGACTGGTATGAATAAGTTTCCCCTTTCTATATAAAATAAGATTTTATTCACCTTGAAAGAACACAGAACATGTTCTGCACTCTCTGTTCTTGACACAAGTCCCAAAAGCTGCAGTTATCACTCTCACCAGGCTCATAATTTAAATGCCTAAATAAAATACTGCACAATTTATGGGTCCTGGGAAGAATTAAATTCAGAAAAAGTTTGGTTTAAGTCATTCAATATCTTTCTTTTTTTTTTATTAGAAATCCCCAGAGTATAAATTTTGCTACTCACATGCCAGCTCCTATTGTCAGTTTGTATTTTCTCAGCTTGGCTATTGTCAAGATTTATTGATGGTAACATTTGGATATATACTCCATCAAAATACTGTATAAGCACATATTGTATTAAATAAGACTAACAATTTTTGATCATACATGCTGTACCATAAAACTGTCATGCAGAGACTTCATTAACAATGCTATTAAACTGAGGCGACTTAGGCTTTTTCTGTGAAAATGCTCTCACTCTGCAGAAATGGGCAGCAATCATTTTTACCAACACCGGAGTATCAGCTTAGCATCTGCAGACACTGCCGATGAAGTGAAGAGCTCTGAGCAGAGCAAGGGCACAGTAGCTTCCTTTAATGCCTGCAGCATGGATGCAATAAAAACATTTCAAGATCTTGCTACCGAATTCTGGCAAAGGACTTTCCTCTTGAATACTTTTATAATAGTTTGCACATTGCCTAGGAAAGCCAGTCATGCAGTGTTAAGTTACCAAGGAGAAAAAAGCTTGCTGCTTTTAAGTGGGTGTTAATTATTTTTTATTTTTAAGCATAACCCCTCCCTCTCAGCAGCTATGCTTCATATTCTAATTTCATTCCAAATGATTAGTGGTGATGTTTTACACAGCAGAAAGCTGAATGCTAGCTGCATTGTGAGCCCCCCTCCAAATACCTTTACTTTACAAATTGAAGCAACAGTAGAATAACTGTCTAGAAAGCATTTGTGATTAAAGAATTGTCAGCATGAACATTTCTCCTTTCCCCTAATACCTTGGATTACTCCTTTGGGTTTAGAATTTTGTTATAATGTATATACTTATACCTGTTATACAAGAGATTATCCATCAATAATACAAAAATAATCCTAGATTACATAAGAATTTACTAGTGAATCCTCGGGGTGATTAATATGTTCTTCCAAACCGTTGTCATTTCAGTAAGTAAAACATATACTAATTTCACACGCACAAGCTGTAGCTGCAGGTTCTCCAACTAGCTGTAAACTTGATTGAAAGCGACGTGAAAAGAGCAGACATCGAACGTGGTTAGCCTGTCTTTATGAATTATAACATACTACTTTCATTGTTGGATAAATTATAAAAAAAAATACTAAGAAAGACCAAGAGGAAATCTTTTTAATATGGCTAAAAGGTCACACTTCCTAGTACAGGAAAGAAACTGTGCCAATTTACAGAAACCTCTTTTTTTTTTTTTTAATTTAAAATACAGGGTACAGGGGAAGACTTTAAAAAACAGTAGCTACTGAAACATTAAACTTAATGAGTAACTTAAAGATCAAAGGATGCTAACATTCAAATCACAAAGCTCTTCATGACTTTCATCTCTGCAATAAAGCTGCTATACGCTGACTTAGAGCTATACTGGTTTTTAGTAGCATCCTTTTTACCAACACCCACCACCCAATAAAAATCCTACTGGCAGCAACAGACAGGGAAAACAGAAATACAGTTCATTAAAGAAGCATGCAGACACAGCCTGATTATTTTTAAACTGCAACTTCTCATGCTAATAACTTTTTTGTTGCCAATATTTTGTAGGTAAAGCAGCGAGGATTAAATTTGAAGACAAAATTGAATTAGGTGGGTAACATCAAATAATAAAAAAAACACCATTAAAATCACTGGGTTCAACATCTCAAGAGTTAAATTAGAGTCAGCGTATTTGGCAGAATTCAAAGCAGAACTATTCACAGACAAAGTACACCTGGTGAACACGTTTGCCCGTGTCAAGCCAAAAGACACTTGGAAACTCTCCAGTGTTGAGTATGTCCAAATACACAGCGTACTACTGTACAGTCAACAAAATTATTTTGATACTACCATGATTCTATTTCTGTATTAAAAAAAAGGAGCCACATTTTTACAAGTACTGCACTAGATTGGCAGCTTCTCCCAGCTGGAGAGAAACATTGCATAGATTCTCCTGATACTTCGCTGTTCATACCCAAAAACACTTGAAACATGGTCTTGGTAGTACTCATGTCAATATGTGAGAATACATAGTAGGAGTAGATTTTCACCAGTTCATTTACTTTAATGCCCAGAAGAGACCAATGTGATCATGTCACATAATGCAAAGAACCTCTCCCTGTAAAAGCCACATCAAGCCACTGACTTCTTCTTGAGTTTTTACAATATTCAGTCTTAATTTAAGAAGGAATGAAGTATCTGTTACAGTTCCTGTCTTCCAAAGGTTAATTACTCCCACTTAGATTTCCACCAGCATTCTTATTCTGAATGCATTTGGTTTGAGCTCTCAATGACTGTATCTCATTTATTTTCCAAATTAAATTATCTTTGATATCAGACACCTTCTTTCTGTGTACGCACCTATGGGACACGATCAAATAACCTCTATAACCTCGAACAAGTAAAAGGGATTTATCTGAAGACATTTAAGGATACAGCACATATTTTTCTAGTTCTTAAATAATCCTTGAAATTTTAAAATATATTTATAACATCTTTTTCTAGTCATCTTTTCCTCAGTAGCAGCAAACAAAAGTAATACTCCTTAATTCTGTTTTTTGTTCCCAACTTGTTCTCAGTAGCAGCAAACAAAAGTAATACTTACTCCTTAATTCTGTTTTTTGTTCCCAACTTGTGGATCCAAGACGATATTATCAGTACTCTTTTAGTAATATCACACCAGGAACAGATGTTTAACTGATTATACACCATTATAATTAACTGCTTTTCAGTGACACAGTTTTGGAACTGTTTTCTGGAACGTGCAAGTGCAAACTACTTTCTTTGTTCTGGATATATGACAATGTTCTTGGCCATGTTAAAATGAATATTGATCTATGGAGTCCAGCTTGCCAAGTGATCCCAGTTACTCTACAGAGCTGCCATTACAGGCTGTAATCATTCCTCCCGACTCCGTCTTCTGAGAACTTTATATTTTCCATCTGGATCGTGAATAAATATACTGAACAGCAACAAGTCATCAGGAGCAGGTCAGACAGGACTCTGTTTAGGTCACTGCCCGGTCTTTGACAGTGGTCAAGAGAAGATACACAAATATGAAAACTACAGCAGGAAGCTCTGCAGCTAGCCTATGTCTTATGAAACCGCAATCCAGTAACTTGTTGCCTCCTCAGCCCTATACTATGGAAAACAGTGAATAACCTTCCCAATTCACTTTCAACATACCATAGAGGTTTTCAGGATAAAACTCCCTTAACTATTCATCATTCCTCCCGCACAAGCTTTTCCATAACTCTGCACATTTTTGTACCTTTTCTTGTCCAGTTATGCCCTTTCTGACATGGAAGAACCAGAGCTGTACAGAGTGTCCAAGATGCAGATGCACCACTGCGGGCTTACACAGTGGGCACAAGATGTTTCATTCCGTTACACGCATTGACTACTGCCGAGCGGGGTATATCACACCTCCAGAGCATCGCTCCTGCAGACAGCCAGTGTCTAGTTCAGAGTCAATCAATGCATAAGTAAAGTTAAAATGTTTCACCCTTTTTCACTTAGCATTTATCAATATTTTGATTTTCTAGGAATCATCTTCTTAACCACAGAAACTCACAGAAAATCACAGAAGAGGAGGAAAAGACCAGGATAGCTAATGGAACATTCATAACTTCAAGACATCAACTTTGTATTCTCACCCCCACCCCCCAACCATTATTCTTTTAAGCACTGACAAACTAACCTTAATAAAACATTATTCATTCAGTGATCAATATCTCTTTCTGCAGAGTAACTTCTGTTACAATATAGTATAAAACCAGACAAAAATTACTATTTGAAGCTAACACTTGCAAGCTGAAAGCGAGCAACCATTTCCCTATAACCACATCCTCATTCAGGGCTGGGGAACCCATCGGCATCCCACAGCATCCTCTGTGGCCGCAGGACAGCCTTCAACTCGGACTTGCCGTCAGCAAGGGACACATTTCTCTAGGCACGTAGAAAGTGCTTGGCAGAGCAGATCTGTCTCTGAGGACTGGGCAGGATCTTCTCTGTGAGGGCTGTAAATCTTCAACCCATGCACACAGATCGATACGGGGAAGAAGCAATCTGAATTTTAAACATTTTGTCCTACTGTGAGAAGTACCGATCCAGTTGATGGGGTGCAAATATCTTATAACTCTGTCTCTAATAATTTCCTCTTTCAGGGTCAATCTGGCAGATATTACGCACCCTGAATGGTCAACAGTGGCAAAGACTTTCCTACTAAAGGCTGAAGGAGAGGACGTTCCTGCTGCTCAGTTCCTGGAAGGTGGCTCTCAATTTACAAATTAAAAAAAACAAAACAAAAAAATCCCAAACAAACAAAACAACGAAAAAAAAACCACCAAAAAACAAACAAACAAAAAAAACCAAAACAAAAAAATCCACCCAGACCCCCAAAAACAACATTAAAAAGAAAGCCAGCAGTATGGTGGGAAATTAGGAAAATGGTGCAGAAAAAAGTAACAAATAAAAGGAGAATGCATAGCAGCCTGCCCTAAGCCCAGAGACAGTAATGAGACACAGGTTTTGTGGCACCCTACACAAAACAACGGATGTTCAGAGAGCATCAGCCCCAAGCATGTCCTGCAGAGGTAACGTGCAGAGACCAACTCGAGGAGGGAGCATTACAAAAGGACTTCTAGACTGGCTAAAAAGAGTAATCCAGTTTAAAATAACATTGTCAATATTTTTACCTTTGTTGCCCCGATCAAAAAATTCAAGCTCAAAATGCAAATTTTTCCACTTCTAGTTTCTTTTACCCATTTCCTTCCAGTCTCAGATTATGAATAGAGTGGTGACCCATACTCAGTAAGTAACAATCTACTAAACTATCATTAGCCTGTTGTAAGGCTTATTAGAGCTGTGAACTAAAGAGTGCACAGACAGACAAAACTGAAGCTTAACTCAAGCAAAGCGGCTATCAGTCAGCAGAGGCACGCTGCAGTCTTTCTGAACAAATACACCTCCAGCATCAATACCAATCAAAACTATTTTTAACAGATAAAAATAAAAAAGGGCCAATCGACCAGCACTCTGTACCTTTTAAAGCCATTTACCTTCTCCAAAACCTTTTTTTCACTGGCATGCTGTTATTGCAATTTAATAGTTTTTTCCCTCAGTCAGACCTTCTCCCCTCTCTCCACAGTGCCAACAACTAAACAAAGCACAAAATATTGGCCTCAACACACAAGGAAAATTGAAGATGCACTTATTGTTCGGGAATACAGAGGGAAGCAGGAAAATCTATCAATCTGCCACAAGAAAACTAGGCCAAGCAACGAGAAAGCTGACTTCAAGCTTTTATTCATTTTTCATTAATCCAAAATGTTAAAAGCAGGAGTAGAGCTGTTTTTTTTTCCTAGAAGACCAATGCACTTCCCCATGGATTGCGTTAAATGTCACAATTTTGGTTATAAAAAAAGTTTTATCACTGCTCTCTCTTCATAAAGTTAAACACAATGTTGATTACGTACAAGAAAGCATACTATTAATAGTATAAATTAATTTTACTTCTTGAAATATCATCACCCCCTTGCCTTTCAGCTTACTGACAGTGACTACGGTAACAAGAGAAAAGCAGAGACGGGTTCCCCCGTTGAAGACAGAACCTGGTCCATTTTCCTGAGTTTGATAACCATGTCAGCTCCGGCTGAAACAAATCAGAAGGAGTTTGGAATTCTTGAAACTCAGAAATAAACAAAAGGAGGACGTTCCTTGCCAGCACGCAGTTGAGCTGTGGCACTTCTTGCCATAGGATGCTCCAAATGCAGGGAGCTGGCATGGGTTTGGGGGGCAGACCAGGCTGTGGAAATGCAATCCATTTTGATAAATTAAATGCATAGAAACTATAACTCTGAGTTGGGATGGAGCCTAGAAGATCCTTGTGGGAAACGTCACTCTGCTACTCTACCCTAGACACCTGCTTTTAAACACTTTTGAACTGGAGACACGGTACTGGGCTACATGATGGCTGTTTGGTCTGGTCCAGGACTGCCACTCGTATTTTTATTGATGGTCCAGACTGCAGAAAATGAAAAGCTGTGTAACCATAAACATTTGTAAGGTCCCTGTATCATATTTTTACAGATTCCAAAACAATATTAGAAACTGACCATACAAAACAGCAAAGCAGCAAGTAAAAACAGACGGGCAACCTGGCTGCCCCCATTCTTCAGCCTAAAGCTTCTTCCAAAGCTTTATTAGCTATTCCAATTTCAAAAGGAAATGCCAGCCAACTGAAAAGGCTTAGAGACTAACTAATCATATGGAACCACTGCCTCAACACAGAATTCAATGCCACCATTTTGACAGCTACTTTCAGAGAAATAAATAAATAAATAAATAAATAAATTTTAAAAACCACTTAACTTCAGCGCTATTTAATAAATGATTACTTGAGGGATTTTATTTGTTTAAAACAATCACCCTGCCTCAACTAAAGCAGTTCTCTGGAAAGGTAGCATTAAAAAATTATTTGCTCTGACCGATTCCAAACTGGGGCTTGACATCTCATCCCTCTTCATTACCAAATAGCTTGCTAACCAAGTAGTCCATTTGTAAAGCAGCCATAATAGCAATACCAAATGGTTGACCCAAGTCCTTCAAAGGTACCTACAGGAAATAAAAACTTAAATAGCGTTTAATTACAGGGAGATACAAGCAACCAACTCCCTTAGTCTTATCAACGATACCTGAAAAAAGATGGAGGATATTTTCATTAAAATAATTTTGTCCAATTAACAACACTGCTGTATTATTTATTCAAAAAAGAGGTCATCCTAGTCAGCAATTTACTGTTTAACTGTGTAAAATTGTTATGAAGACCATTTTATGGAGCAATTTACTAATGGACCAGTTATTAAATATAGGCACAAATTAATGAGAATTGTTTCAGAAAGAATAGTTTATTAGTAACAGGTTTATAATGATAATCAATAAACATGAAGTACTTTAAAACGGTAACTTCATTTGCTCTAAACACAGAAGATTAGAATTTATTACATTTATTTAGCTCTTATGGTTATTTTTTGCTTCATCAATCTACATTGTTGACGCTTTACATTGTTATTTATAATATGTAATTGTGCAGAAAGTGGAGAGAATTATGAATAGTACAACAATAAATGACCATTAATGTGGGGGGGGGGTCCACATTTTAAGTGTTAGGAATTTCATTAGTCATCCTTTTATTATAGGAGTAAAGGGGAAGACAAAGAAAAGTGTTAGAAAAGTTACTTTCCCTTTTTCTGCAAATCTCATTGTTTCTTTTTCTGTTTAAACTAAAGACATTAGCACTATAATATTGGCTATAGTTCCATGAGGACTAGTAAGTCTATAAATATGCCAGGTAAGTATTTAACATGAACAGCAGTTGGCATTCATTTAATGAACACGTTAAATCATACAAATAGATAAATACTGAATATCTATGATTGATATCATGTCATTTTCTGATGTTCATATCTCAAACGTAGTCCTCCTCTGCTCTTCCTCAGCTATACTTAGGGTCCACAAAAAACAGGTCCTCAAATCCTAGGAACCTAATGTGACCCTATCAGCACCGTTGCTAAAGAAAGCAAAGGAAAGCATGGACATCAGAAAAAAAAACAAACCCAAACTTAAAGATGGCTTTCCTGCTCACACTGGATGGACTTACATCTTTCCCAAAGTCTCCCAACATTAAAGGAAAACGGAACATCCCTCCACAAGACTCCTATACGATATAGCCAAAGGAAAGAGCAGATTAACTTTCCGAGAGCCTGTTGTTACCAAACATGTAGGAAAAATGCCCCATAAAGAAACTAGCTACTGATATTATTCTCACATGCACCAGTGGTTTAACAGCTACCTGAATATCTGGTGTCGTAACTCCCACAGCTTGACTCCGTTTTCTGAGCACCATGTAATACAAATTCCTTTAAACAATCATGATATCATACTTTGAAGAGTTACCTGAAGCATAATATTACAAAATTTTATCATTCTCCCTCCACAAATAATTACCTCGCTAAAGATGAGATGATGTATGATTCTATCAGCGACTCTAGTAACAAGTCAGTCCAATGAAGAAAATGCAAGTACAATATGACTCACAAAAATGTGTTCCCAACACAAAAGCCTTATACTGATGACATTCATTACCAAGGGAATAACGTATTGTTTTCTTCCCATGGAAAGCATGCTGGCTTTGGTGCATTTTGACTGTGTTTCCTTTCCTGCATCCCATATGTAGCATGGATAGAAAACTGTGGCTCTTGCAAAATTATTACGGATTTGTAAACTGTTACAGCCATAGCTGAGAACCGTTCATTAATTTGATCCAGTTTAAAGATAGATCTATATGATAAACTCAAAATGTGAATAATACTAGCTATATCACAGGAGAAAGGAATGCAGTCCCTTAAGTTTAGCTTTGCCTATCTATCGAAAAGGTTTGTTTTCTGGCTCAAGAACTGCAATGAAAATAACAGCACACATTAAGGTTTCATATTATCGCTATAATTATTTGCGTTATACATGTTTCGCTGTTTTGGAAGGACAGTTGCAATATTGTTTGAATGTTGTCACAAAGTTATAGGGAAAACTAGAAATTAGGCTTTTCCTCTTGCCTTCTAAGCACACACAATGCTGGGGATGGAAAACAAATCTGATCATTGTGACTGTTCCCTCTGATCATCAGCAGCATGTTTGGTGGGTCAACATAAAATTACTGCTTGACACAACCACGTTCAGACTTCTCTACTCTGCTGGCTGCAGTTTTAAGGATAAACTCTGTAAGGAGGCAGAGCTAGAGATTCAAACATTTTTCTTGTTTTTAAGTTGTGTAATAGGATCAACTCCATCTGCCTGGCCCCAATTCCAGGCATCATTGAACTCCAGGACGTAATTCAGATCTCTCTGAGGACCCATAGCCTCACTCATTTCAGTTCCACTCAGTAAGTTCAGAAGAGAAGGATAAAATGAGTCAAGGATCAAAGGTGATGAGGGAAGACGCAATGGAAGGGTTTAGAAAAGGAGAAGGAACTGGGAAGTCACGTCAGACCAAAGAAGTGGTGGAGACCATGAGCCGAAAGCAGAGGCTGCAGCACACAGCAGGGTAAGTGCAAGGCTGGTAGAGAAGTAGAGCATGCCAGATGAAAGAGCAGAGCTGATGAGGAGGGAGAGGGAGATTTTGTCCTTTTTTAGAAATGCATTTGCAGTAAAGTGTGCAATACATGTAAGCAGTGAACAAAAATAAGATGCAGATGAGAAAAAAATGGGGAGAAGTATCAATGTAATAACAACCACGACAACAGTAATAATAAAAAGGAAAGTGCAGAATTAAAAGGTTCTGGGAATAACAGCAGATGGGTCCAAGCACAGAGGATGGCTCACAGAAGACAAAGAGAATTAAGCAGCTTTATCATAGAATCATAGAATGGTTTGGGTTGGAAGGGACCCCTAGAGGTCATCTAGTCCAACCCCCCTGCAGTGAGCAGGGACACCGCTAACTAGATCAGGTTGCTCAGAGCCCCATCCAACCTGGCCTTGAATGTTTCCAGGGATGGGGCCTCCACTACCTCTCCGGGCAACCTGTTCCAGTGTTTTATCACCCTCATTGTAAAAAATTTCTTCCTTGTATCTAGGCTAAACCTACCCTGTTTTAGTTTAAAACCATTACCCCTTGTCCTGGCACAGCTGGCCCTACTAAAAAGATTTTCCCCATCTTTCCTATAGGCCCCCTTTAGGTACTGAAAGCCGTAATCAGGTCTCCCCACAGCCTTCTTTTCTCCAGGCGTGCAAAGCTCCCCTGATAGAACACATGTTAATGTGTAAAAATCCCGTTACTTGGGAGTGCTGATAAATTTGATTCCTCAAAATTGGTAATAACTTTTGGGTTTCTTCTCCCTCTCTCAAACGCTGGCAGATTTTGTGTTACGCCAGGTTGTTAGCACATTCCATTAGAGGAACATTTCCAAACATTTCAGTATACTTCCCCTGATATTTCTATAAAACCTTAAAAAACCTTAATAAAGTTGCTCACAAACAGGTTATGCAGATATCAAAATAACTGTTTCCAGGGAACTACTAATCTATAGTAATGTTAATTTTTTGATTCTTTCATTAAATCTACACTTTTCTTCAAATTTTCCAGGCCTGCTTTGGTTACTACTAGTTTTAACATTATTTTCCATTCTATGATGTAGTTTGTTCTTTTCTCAAGTTACAGTACACATAAAACCTTTACCCTCCCAATTTATACTTCTGTCTATAAAACATGCACCGTCTGGGACAGTCTACCCCATAACATAAAGAGAAGGGGTTTATGGGGAGACATCATCTTGATTGCTGTTAGAAGGAAGAAATCACAGTAATTCTTCAGTAAACAAGAAGAAAAATAAAGGTCCATGATTTGGAATTTGGAAGCCTTGACTTATCAGGTTACCCAAAAACCATAATGATACCTTCATAACACAGAAAATCCATTAAACTTCATTTTGTGTTATACAAAGCCTACAGTATATGCTGAAAATGCACATCAGTGCCTTTATACCTTCATGAGTTTTGATGAATGGCCATTTCAGAAGACAGCCACTCACCAAAGGAAAGCTTAAAATATAAGTTTAAAAGAATTTGCTTACTTATGCATAGCTATCAGCACATCTAAATTCTATATGATCTAGGAATAAATCTCAGTTTTTTGCAAAGATTTATAGGCCTCTGAGCATATTACCCATAAACCACTGTGTGCTTACTTTATTGGCAGAACAGTTTATACATTTGACATACTGCTGGTCAGATAAGATTATATCCAACTAAGTACAGAAAAGAAACTGTCAACAAGTCTGTAAGACTATAATAGAAACTGCAAAAGCAGAGTTTTCATATGACTAACCATACCTTCGGAGCACTCCCAAATCAGTCCCAGGCATGAAAACACAGTTGGAACTGCTTTTAAGAGAAGGGTGAAGAATGGCACATTGCCACAAAAATAAGAACAGTGTGTTCCCTGTATTACGTAATTGCCAAAGTAGATGGAAAAAATGTTAATATTATAAATAATACAGAGTTTTTAGCTAAATTATATTTGGGAAGTCTAGAACTAGACAGCAAACGCGATCGATCAAAGTTAATCATAGCTGATTAGGAAAGCACAACCCAACCTTTTCATGTTTTGTATGCTTTTACTGCTGTGAGGGTTCGGATATTCCATCAGGAAGATGGAAAGGGAGGAAACTTAGAAATCAATAGGCAATTTTTCCTTAAAAATCTAAGTCAAATAGCATAAATAGTGATTCTTGAAAACATGCACAAATATTATTAAGAAGTGAAAACCAATCTGGCACAAAGTTCCGACTCTCAGATGTGCACGAAGGAAGCGTGCAAGCTTCATATATATATATGAACATATGCTTCCTACTGGCTGTTAGAGCAGAACCTCTGCCTTGGTAAAGATACTCTGCCCTTTAACTTTCAGATTTATGCCAGCTCTGTATTATAAAAGCAGGACAGAAGACAGCAGTGAAGAAAGTAGGGATGGATTATCTGGAAGATGGTTGGATCCAACAGCTGCAAAATTTGTGATGACAGAGGGTCAGGGTCCCAAACAGGGAGAGACTTCGCACAAGAAAGCAGCGTTACTCTGCCCATTTCTGCCCAGAAAGTTTCTGAGTCTGTGTTACTGCAAAGGAAAAAATAGGCTTCCAGAGTCACAGGGGTTAATATGACCCTATGGTTGTACAGCATCAAACAAGCAAATAAGATTTATGATTTTAAACCTCTGAAGATGAAGAAAAAGGAGAATGTATAGAATATTAAACTTTTAGAGCATCATTTTAGTAACATTCTTCAGACCCTTTCCTTCTGGCTATTCAGACCTGTTTTAAGAAAGTCCTTTCCCCTTCTTCATCTCTCTCCCCACCACTCCCTCTCCACCTCACCTCATATATTATAGAGTTGTCAGGATATTTAGAAGGGGACAAGGAAAGAAAAATGATGTATTTTGAGAAAACGTTTCAGTATGCCTTCAAAAAAAAAAAAAGCTACATTTTCAAATCTTTAAAGAACAGCCCATTTTAAGGGCTGACAGTACTTTGGTCCCGAGGGGCAGCAACTCATGCGGCTTCCTATAAAGGCAAATTCCACATACATAAATCATCTTCTCCCTGGCCACTACCTCACTGCAACAGATGAGAATACCTACACTTAGAAACAAATTTCTGTTGCACATATCTTCTGATAGTTAAAATTAAATAGTTTTTATGAATATTAGGCCCAACCTACAAAAAAAAAAAAAAAGAAAAAAGAGCCAGTGACATATACTAAATCTCGTCCTGCTTAAGGCAAACAAGGTCAGTACTGACAAATTATACCATATCCTAAAACCCAAACTTCACGTAGGACTTCTCAATAGGTATCACATACACACTTACATGATGAAACCCTTCCCACCTGCATTACTATCCTCCTGCCTATCCTCACCAGTTTATTTTTACATCTGGAAGGAAACTAAGTGCAAGATCGAAATACTGCAAATTTCCCAGTATGCAGCAAAAAAAGGACTTGGTTTCTGCATGAAATTACCAAACTAATGAACCATTCAAATTTTATCTGTTTCCAAAAATTCTCATCCCATTCTCTTGCACAAAGTGCTTTCCTCAAAGCAAGTGACACCGAGGACTTAAAAGCACCAGGAGGATATGTGGCACTGTTTTAGCTTGTGACAGTTAAAGATTAATAACAATAAAGAGAGAAACTTCAGCATGATTCATGTAACTTTAAAAAAGTTAATCTGGTAACTATTAAAGCAGCCTTCATTGTATTTTGGACATCATTTGCAAAGAGTTCTATTTTGCTTAACAGAGTTTTTTCACCCTCCTCTCATGTTAAAATTTCCAGCAATGCCAATGCATCAGTTTTATCCAAGGAAAGTCATAATTTGGGAGTGGTCACGGTACTTTCTGCTATTGACAAGTAGAGAAGAGAATTCAGGTGCAGATATACCCTCATCAGAAATAACATAAAGAAAACTAAAATATCTGCAGTTATGGTATTTTATGGCCACTCTAGCTGAATCTATAACATGAAATATCAAGGAAGATTAGACTAATATCTAAAGACTTGTCATCTCTAGTGGTTTTCTTATCCCTTTATTTTGCTCTCCCAAACCATCTGTTCCAGACCTTCCAGGTCTTATGTGTATTTTATGTCAGCTTCCTTTATGCTAGGAGTTTCTTTCACAACAAACTGGCTTTTTTTAATTTTTTTTTTTTAAAGAGTTTTGGAGAAAGCGTAAGTATGTGTATACGCACATAAATAATGGAGCAAGAAACCTGGGGTTTATTCTTTTTTTCTGCCACTTTGAGTGAACACGGGAAGCTAACCAAGGTGAAAATGGTTGTGAAAACCTTCATAACTAGCCTACCTTCTTTAATAACGCAGTTATTTACAAACTAGCAATGCTATGTGAGATCTCATATCAGTAAAGAAAAAGATGTGAGTTTTAAGATGGGAAAATAAAACTACTGAATAATATTTTTTGTCCATCCTTTCCTCAATTCTTGCTTTGTTTGCTTTGGCTAGCTTAAACTCAGCTCTCTTGGACATAAAGAACATTTTTGTGATCTATTTTTACAGCGAGATGCTTATATTAAATAAACCATATTGATATATCCTAAACTGAATGTAGGAGTGTAAAAGACAAGACTGGACATGAAACAAGTACAGTAATATAATAACTTTGAATAAATTCCAGTAGACATGACATAAATGAATGTGACATAAAAGTAATTTGGGGACAGAGGAAAGCGGGGCAATGCTGCTTGCAGAAGACTACTTAACGTTTGTAAAGTGCTTTGAAGATGAAAACCCCTATGTACGTATTACAGCTATGGATTATGACCGGAGTCACATAGCCTCTCCCTGAAATAGAGCAGCTGAGGAATTTGAGACAACCTCTAATTCAAAGTCAGAAGAAATGTACAGATAAAAAAAATACTAAGAGTCCCATATGATACGGAATTGCTAGGAGCCATACACTTCCTTAAATTTTCTTCCTTTCTATCATGACAGTTAAACCAGCAGATTTCTATAGGTGTATCTGTGAGTAAAATGTGTACAATAACAACCTTCAGTATAAATGTTGGGCTTCCTTTTGAATTGAGGAAGGAAAAAAAAAAAAAATAGTGATGCTACTATCAGAAATTGATGGCATTTGTAATTCCAAAGTCTATTCTGCCCAGTGATACCAAGACATGTATTGAACTGAGAACTTAAGAGCAAAAGGATAAACTTTTTACACCACTTGGAAGAAAAAAAAAGAAGTACAGAAAGTAATCTACCAATATACTGTCCAGTTTACATGGAATAAGTCAGAAAATAATCTAATCTGCTAATTCCTGAAATTTCAAATTGTAGGACTTCCACAGTGCAAAAAGCAGCAACGCAATTTTTTCTGTCATATTCCACATAGCCAAAATTTCAGCAATTCAGTCAAAAGTTTAACAACTAAAATTTCTGTTAGCATAGAGAGAAAATTGCAAATAATCTTTTTCTCTAGAGTTACACTTTAGCAACCCAATCACACAATCAAAAAAAAAAAAATTGTAAATCATTGACTCAATATAAGAATTCCCAAGTATTCAGCCATAAAGTCTAAACTGAGAAAACTGTATTATCCTGAAGGGATATGACTCCTCCTTGTTGGGTCTACGCTTCCACACCCACCGAGAACAAAGCAGGGAGAGCAGATCCCATAAATTAGTGATTCGGTGGCTGTAGTCTTCATGGAGAAAAAAGAAAAGAAAAAAAAAAAAAAAAAAGAATAACTCCCTTACTCCACCCCTGCCCCAATATCCCCCCCTGCCCTGATATACAAGGCACAGAAATACACACTGCAAATCAATAAGGGCTAGAATTTCTTTTAACAAGATACATGCAGATACTTGGCGGAGCTACAGCTAAGTTTTGTCTTTTGATCCACAGCAAGCACTTGAATCCCATTTCCAAAGCAGTAAAATCCTAAATAAAGACAGCGAAACAGAGTCCAGAACAAGGGGGGTTTTGTTGGTTTTGCTTTTTAATATAAAATAAAGAGGAGGGGATAGTTGCTTTATCAGCTTATATTTTCATTTCTAGCGCGATTGTTTATTGTTGGGAGTATTCTGACGGTACTGAATAGCTCTGGTGTTCATATGATTTCAAAGAAACTTCCCCACTTCATAAGCTGGAAATAATTGGTCCGAACCTACCAAGAATAAGCATTTCTTCTGTGACTTCACACCAGTTTGTACTCACTGCGTGTGACTGCGTCAGAAGTATTTCAGTAGCGGTACTGTTAGTACATATATGCCACGAAGAGCCTAAATTGTCAAACTCAGCCAAGGTCCATGGTCACTTAGCTGAAAAAAACATTAAACTTACAAATCATAACTTCTTAAGTTTGCTGATAAGCAACATTACCTAGCATGTAAATGAAGCGTTACACATCCACAGCCTCAGCTCTTAATGGCTTAAGAGATACAGCAGAGGTCATTCCTCTGTCATCTTTGCAGAACAGTTAAAAGAGCTGGGCTTCAACCTTCCCTTCCAAAAGAAAATAGCACTAGGGAAGAAGCATCCCTATATTACAAATATAGATGGGAAGATTACTTAACCCGCCCGAACCTCCCCAAACTGTTTCATTACGGTGGTTACTGCATCTGCATATACAGTCCTTTTATTCACCTCTGTATTTCTTAATTGTTAAAGCAATCCACAAGGTTACGTTCCATATGTTAAAGCTCTCTTTCTCTCTGTGGGCCCATAAAACTGAATGGAAGCAGGCAGCGTCTACTAGGATATTCTCTTTTGCCCAAGTCTTCCACGCAGCTACAAAAACAAATGTAAGAGCACCAGTGTTTGAGCTTTTTATCATTATTTTCTGCAGCTGGCCAAATCTCACAAGTGTAATTTAATTCATCAAAAAACAGTTTCTCCTGGAAATGGAATGGACACATTCAATCAAATTGTCATCTCTATGTTCCAGCTACTGAAAATTATTATGTCCCTCATACAGATCCTAAACTTCTTTCCTTTTTACCTTCAAGACTTAGCTTTAAATTTACTTATTGAGAAGAAAAAACACCTGGGAAGACAGAACATAAGAGGGAAGGGGATAAGTTTAGCTGATATGTGGTACTGTGCTTGTCCACAGGAAATACAACAAATCCCAATGGTTTGTATCTTTTACAATCAGCTCTCAGGTCAATGGCTATTTGTAATTAAGTTTAAAAAAAACCTAACACGGCATCTCGAGCACGAGCAAGTGTTACCTGAAGTGTGCATGTTTAGGGTGATAGCATCAAGGTTGCTACTGGTGCCTTAAATCTTATGTATAAGCAAGCAGATCCTCCCACCTACCACTTCAAACGCACCACCTCCCCCGTTCCTCTTTTCTCACTTCTGTTTCCAATTCCATTTCTTTTCATTACAGGGAATACATACTTCTGTCGTTTGTATGGTCAGCTGGATTCACCTACTGGTACTTACCTTGTTAAAAGAAAAGTTTCTTAAAAAAAAAAAAAAATCTAAATAAGACTCTGTAAATCAATGCTTAAGAAGAAAAACCTTTGCAGACATGTTGAGTGGCAGTGTTTCTACAGATCTTTAACCGATGGAAGAAAATAGTTTCTGCCTGCTCAAGATGTTGACATTTTATACTTTTCGGGGCATACAAACTATAACTATATAGCCGGTTACATAAGCTAGAAAAGTAGCAGTGAATTTATCACCTAGGTCAAAACGTATGTTGGTGTAATAATTTTATTCTAAGCCAGCCCATTAAAATTTAGCAGGAAGTGTGGTTATTGTATCGTGTATATTGACAAGCAAAAGTTTCCCAGATGAATAATCAGCATACAGCTAATCAGCATCAAGTCACTCAACAGTTATAGCTAAAACTGAAGCAGACGCAGCACATCTGTACATCTCCAAGCACAAGCTCCCCAGATGTTATAAATTACTATCTTTACCAGTTGTCTCCTGAAAGCGTTGACTCGAAGAAAATGCAGCGAACAGTGGAGATGTTCACAGCAGGAA
>NW_009260182.1:13254941-13255724 GCF_000687185.1 Egretta garzetta
AAATTCAACAGTAAAGGATCTGTTGATATGTGCAGGATCTAAAGGGGAAATGTCACAGCGCTGTTACTGCTTGGGTCCATTACAGGGGCATTACTGTCACCTATACTTGATGACACAGTTATCAAAAGTTCTGCTGCTTTACTTAGAATACGTACCATTTATTCAAGTTTAGCTATGTGCAACAGGCAATGAAACATCATAGCCTATTTCCAAGTCACTTGGAAAAGGGGAAGAAAAAAAAAAAAAGCAAAACACCCAACTGTGAGTCATTTTCAATTACCAGACAACTCAGAATATTGGAGATTCGGTCATCTCAAATGGTTGTACACAAACTCTTGTTAAAAAAAGGAGACGTCAAATTCCAAACTTTATTTAGAGGAGACGAGGGAGAAGGGGGAAACCAGTTAATTACACAGAACTCCAGAAGGTAGTTTACCATTACCAATACCGTTCATTTATTGCCCGGATAGTCTGAGCCCATCCCGTCGCCAGCGGAAAGGTGCACCAGCGAGCTCCATCAGTTCTGCTAGCACTGACATTTTCCAAACCACCATAGGCAGCAGCATGCAATTTACAGCCGGGTAAGCCCAGCTTCCCCAGCTCGACCAAAACGCCAGCAAGAGTTTCCAAACTGAGAACAACAACAACAAAAAGAAAAAAAAAAACCACCACCCAAACTCGCATACTTTTCAAAAGCCGGGCCAGGGTTATAATCTGCTCGGAGCGGTTCTGCCCGCTCCTGCGGCAGCGGTCGGGGCGGCGGCGGGCACGGCCGCGCCGAGG
>NW_009260182.1:13256309-13328898 GCF_000687185.1 Egretta garzetta
GCCCGCGTTGGGTGTCCGGTAATTTGGGGGTTGGAAAAACCGAACCGATGCGCCAAGGACGAGCCGCGCTGCAAAGCGGGTGTGACCAGGCTGGGCACAGGTTGGGAAATCGGGAGCTGGAAACACCTCCACGGGTTGGGAATCTAGCTTCGAAAATCGCCGTCTTTCCTACCGCTCTCGAGAAACCTGTGTGCAAAGTGTCGCGTCTATGGTGGCGGTGGGAAAGGGGTTTCGGGCCATGGGCAAAGGTCAGTGTGGACCAAGAGACAGGACAGTCCTCCAGCCAGGTCTGTGCTGACCGGCCACTGCCATCGGGGAGTCTCTGTGCCGTTAGCTGGCTTCAGACACCTCAGCTAATGCTGTGGACCTGACCTAAATCAAAGGTTTGATCTGTAGTCAAAGACTGCTTCATCATCCAGGTCAACAAGCTGCTTTTTTTTTTCCTTTTCTCTTGTATTTGTATGTTATTTATGGCACTCTGTGGCTTTGGAGCGCTCTCGATAGTGTTTTATGACATGCTTAGTAACTCTTAGCATCAACTGCAAGCTACCCTGGGTTTTTTTGCTGAACATGAACAAAAATTCCAATTTGCAACAGGAACTTACATTTTTAATGGGCTTTTACAAAAAGAGCAAGTTCCTTGACTTCTCTTACTCAATGGAGACTCACAACGCACATTTTCACTGCAGGATCTAGGCCAAAGTTAGTAATAGCCTGCCATGGCTGTAGAGCTATTTTAAGAAATTACTAGGTTTTTTTAAAACAATATTGTATTATAGTCCCACAAGGAAGATTTGTCTTGCACATTTACAGTGCCTGTTATCACTGCGTTCTAATACCTAATCAAAAACTTCAAGCACTAAGGTTATTAATAAGCGATAGTAGGGTTAGCGCCTTTGTGAAATTGCAAGCTAATAGGAACTTTCTCAGGAGCTATCTTTTTCTGTACAGTTGTTGATTTAAAGAATCATAAATATTACAACCTCGGTTCTTTTCTTTTTAAAAGCAAAGTTGTGTAAGGCTAACTGGCAGGCAGCAGAATGGCCTGTGTTACATGGGACCACTCAACATTGTAATGATTGCATGCTGTTCTTGATCATAACGAAAGCCTATGTAGCATTTAAATTTGCAAATGCTTTTTTAGCTTTGAATGATTCTGTCTCGTCCATACTGGTTTTGAAAGCACAAGTGGAGAATGCACGTTTATTGAGACGTAGCATGGATTTCATTCAGTGGTAACCTTGCTGAGAAGGAATGGAATTTTTCAGTCAAACTCAG
This sequence comes from Egretta garzetta, assembly GCF_000687185.1. Lineage (NCBI taxonomy): Eukaryota > Metazoa > Chordata > Aves > Pelecaniformes > Ardeidae > Egretta > Egretta garzetta. The sequence goes on from NW_009260182.1 coordinate 13,257,588, forward strand.
CCCTAAACACACGCCAGCAGAATTTTAACATTTTTTCTAACTCACTGAGCCTGAAAGTTTTTGATGAATATTGTTTTATTAAGGAGCAAGAAAGTTTACAGTCACACTGAAGCCATCTATCACATCCTACAGTAAAGCTAGAAAAGGAGTTGTTATTCCTAACATTAGAGGTGAAAAATAAGGAGAGTTCCCTCTCCAGTTCCCGATGCATCTGATCTTTTTTTTTCCTTGCATTATTACAAAGAAAGAAATAAAAATCTCTGTCATCTTCCCCCTCCTTCATTGTCATCTTCAAATATGAAGAAAGGAAAATTTGTGTGATGATTTACAAGCACAGATGATGGTTCCTGCCCTGAGATCTCACCATCTACGGAGGTCTGATGATTGAAAAAAGGACCTTGGGCACCTACAAAGCTCAATGCTATTTCAGTTGTCACCAGCCAGCACAGCACAACATTTAGTGTCAGCAGCACCTAACCATTTTCCCAGACTTTGGGAGGGGCAACTTCATCACACTCATGATCTGCAAACAACTGAATTTCCCGTGTCTTGGAAAAGCAGAATTAATCCCAGATTCCCTTGTAAGATGGGAAGAAAAAAAGTTGTGGCACTGCAATTTGAAAGACAGCCAACATTGCACTATGTTTGGGCTCCAAAACTCTCCAAAACTGTGTGCCTACAGGTTGGGTGCCTCTGGACACTTACACAGTAGCTAACGTATGATAGGGCAATGAGCTCCCTAGCTGGGTTTTGGTGTGTGCAAAAGGAGAATTGTGAGCTTATCGTGTATATTAAAGTCAAAGATAGGTGGAGAATTTGGGTGTCTGTGCTGTTAAATAGAACTGAGTGAGGATTTTTTAATTTATAGTTGATCTTGGACCCTTCAATTTCTTTTAAATCTTTTTAAATCTAGCGACCGGAATGTGATGCGTTCTGGTCTCCTTTTGCCTGCAGAGTCAAGCAGGAGAACTTAAGGAGACCTAGAACGCCAGGTCCTGTTCAGTTGAACTTCCTGGCAGACAGAAACAAGACCAGAGATGCACTTTAAACATGAAATATTTTCTAATTTTAATAATTTCTGTACAGTTAAATTCTTGCTTTAGTTATTTGATTAAATCATAGAAGTGAAGGATAAATTTTCTTAGATCAGGTAAGTAAGAAAATGACTGTACATGGCTATTTTCTTTGTATTTTTATTTCTGTGCATCAGAAGTCTTAAGGATTTTTCATAGGTCTGTCTGTGTATGCATACACCATGACCTTACAACAGTACTTGAGGGGAAAATTTTATCCTGTAGCTGAGTGTGTAAGTGTTAAAAAGGAATGTGAACAAATCTAAGAAGATAATTGTAAAATGGTGTTAGCCTGAATAAAAATGAACAATATAGAAAGGAGCCAGAAGTTAGAGATACAGGTGATTCATTAAACTACAGGTTTACATTACATTTAGATCACGTCCCCAAGCACAAAACAGCAGCAACACCTGCTTAGCATCACAGGACATTACACAGCAATTAAGTAACGAGCATGTGTTATACAATAATAGGAAATATGGGAAGGCAGAATGTAAATAAGTCAATTTGAATTTTGTCAGGATTTCAAAACTGTATGTTAGTATTGGAAAAGAGCCATGGAAACTTTAATAACCACAAACCGTCAGGGCTTTTGTTTTATTTCTTATCCAGAAGTTGGCATTCTATCAGCCCTCTAATTCCTTGAACATTGACCCTTTATTGACAGTAGTGAAACAATGAATCATTCGCCCCATTTCCTCCAGCGCCTCGTTATCCCGACACTGTTACCCCATCATGACTACATCTCATGCTACTCATCACATCAGCATAACACCATGTTGTGCCTGTAAGCCTTTGCAATGACATGATTAAAAAAAAAAGCCCAGAAGAGATTTGGCCTCGAAAAAGGATAGGTAAAGTGACTGGGAGAAAAAGAAGCCAGAGCAGATTTCCACTGGGATGCTTGGAATCCTGTGAAAAGGCATTATTTGAAAGGGGATGGAGGAAAAAAGCAGAATGGATAAAAGCATGCGGTACAACATTCACGCAGAAAGAACCCAATGATTTTTAGCTTCGCGCACAGTGAACTAAGAGGTCAGAGGTAGGATAGTCCCGTCCCATAAAGAGCTCATGTATGGCACAGACGCTTTCAAAACCAGGGTACTAAAATGATGAAAGCAAAATTGTTCCGAACTGTTACCAATCACTAGAATTAATTGGATAAAACTGAGTGCAGAAACAGACTCCTGGCAAAATAGTCCCGAGCCTATTTCACAGATGGAGCAATCTTTTAAGGAAATGCAGCAACTGAATCATTCAGAACTGGAGCGATCGGAGCAGGGACTCATGTACCGGGAGGAACAACGCTGGGTGAGAAAGAACTGACAAAACAGGATTGCCCTTTCTGCTATCCTCCATTAGCACACTAACACCTCTGTATTGGTTTTATGTTAAGAAATCATAACGTAAGGAACCCTGAAATATCATTGCATTATTTTCCCTCCGCTTATATTTTGCATCATATTTACAGTCATAAATATAGTACTGCACCTGGGATCAAAATGGTTTTGACCACTTCTGTCCTTGCAGGGTGACACGTTTCTGAAAAAGCTGCATTGAACTTTTCACTGAAATAAGGAGGTCCTTGAAGTTAGAGACCTCTTGTGAAGAAAAAAAAAAAAAAAAAGTGGCTTTATTTGTTCTGTAGCAGAGCAGAGACCAATGCAAAATTCTGTTAGAAACTGAGCATGTAGCTCCAAAGATATACACCAATAATGATAAGCTATCAGTGGGGAGTAGAATAATTATAATAAAATTATCAACAGTGAAACAAATAAATAATATTTGGAGGAAAAAGCCAGAGCGTTAGCTGTTTCTCAAAGCTGAGCCAGGTTTTTTCTAATAATATAAACTCCCCCCTTCCAAAAAAAAACCCCACCATACCTACAGGGGAGTATATGTCAGTGTAGATTTCTGATGACCACCACATGCAACTCCAACTGCTACCAAGTCCCTCAGCTGCCTCAGAGAGCAGGCTGAAATTGTTCAGGAAAGCTATTAATGGCACATGTTTTTTAACATTCTAGCCTTCATCTGTCCACACTCTTTTATTTACTTGCACAGTAGCAGAAGAGCAATGCTTTTGCGTGGTCAGCCAAAGGAGAAGCAGCTTTTTTTTAACTTTGTACTTTCCGAGGTCTCACATGGGATAAGGTTTATACTGCAAAACTGCACTGAGAATTGAAATGCTGTTCTGCAGAGAGCAGAGCAGAAAGTACGGAGGGGACAGCAGCTGCCTTCTGTCCCACAGCTCAGGAGAGCCATCCTCTTCCTCTCACACATGGTTTTAAGATGCACTGGGAGGACATATTTTTGGATGCTGATGTACACATGCCAGTGTTTCTCAGCCTTGTTCATTCCTAGACATGTGAGAATTCTGAGCAACTTAACAGCATGCCTTGTATCGGAGAAAAAGGGAGAGGGAAACACAGAAAAACCTAGCTCCTAAAAAAATGAGTATTTTTCTGGTAGAAAGCTATTTCAAGCTTTATTTTCCTGTCATATAAAAATGCTTTTTTCTCTCTGCATAAAGAAGGTCAATGAGTCTTTTCCACACCTTTCTGAATTGTGAAGATCGCTTAATCCTCTCCGTTGTACTTCTAGAGGCGGCAGGTCAGGTACTCTCTTCGCTGCAGAAAAGACATAAAATAGTAAATGGATATTCTAAGGTCAGGAACATGCCTATGGTCATAGACATAAATAGCAAAAGCCATACCTATTAGCGCAACTTCATTAATGGCTTTTAAATACACTTCAGTGTCATTAATAGAGTTTGTGTTTGAAGCACAGTCAGAGAATGCCAGAATTCTTTATGTCAGAAGGAAGCAGTGGACATCACCTGGTCCAAGACCCCAGTTAAAACAGTGCCAGCTTCAAAAGTACATTTGGTTGCTCAGGGCTTGTCCAGTGACATTTTGACTCACTACACAGATGGGGATTTCACAGCCTCTGGGCCCCGCTCCAGTGTTTAGCCATCCTTGCTGCAAAGAATTTTTTTTCCTTAGCTCTTACAATCATTTCCTTTGCTGCAAATTGTATCTATTCCCTCTTTTTCACTTGCTGCCTGTGTCTGGAAAAAATTCTAGCTGCCATCTACTCTTCAACTACCCATTAGATAACTGAAGACAGCATTAGGATCCTCCCTTTGCCTCCCTTTCTCCAAGCAGAACAAAAGCCCGCTCTCTCCCCTCTCCCATATGTGTCAGCTGCCCTAGCCCCCCAGCAATCTCCCTGGCCCCCCAATAAATTAAAGCCAGTTTATCAATGCCGGTTTTGTATACTGTACCTTCTCGTGACAAGATATGAATGGTGCAAAATGAAAGTAGTTATTACTCTATTATTTTCCTTCTTAATCAACTTAATGGCAAGGACAGTCAACAAATTTCTGGGTTACTTGCTATCATGCATCCAGTGAATTAAAATGACACATTAACCTAATCTGTATTTCACTGCTTGCTGTTTTATTCATTTATTGCAGAAAAGGGAAAATAACAATTTATAATCTGAAAGACAATGATTAAAATAAGAATCTCACTACACAATAGATGCTTAGGACAGTCAAATGTTGCATTGCCTGTTACATTTTGTCCTTGCTTCTCAGTAATGTGAAATCCTATCTGCATGCCAACAGCAGTGCTATCGAGAAGATTTCATGCATAGCTAGTGGTTCTAATAACAAACTTACTTGCTTTTAAATGGTCAATTGAAAACATAGGGAAAAGAAATGACAAAGACTAAATGAGAACTCTTATTTATACATGAACAGAGCTTTAAAAAATAAACTACACCACGGCTTGAACTGATTTTTTAGAGGATTTATGTAGATTTGTATTTTGTGGCCAAGTTAGAAAGTCCATTGATAGAAGCCCTGACATGAAAAGCCAACAAATCCAATTACCACTAACAGCTGCGCAACAATTCTACTAATATCAGCCATCCCTCAGTCCAACTAAATTCTAACACGCTTCCATCTTGCTCTAAATTCCTACTGTCAAAACAAATTTCTGTCCCTGATGCCTTACAAGCAGCAAGTTGTGTCTATTATTTTGTCTGCATATTCCCATTTTAATGTCATTTCCCACTTCAAGCCGTTTGAAATTCTGTCAGTCACCATTACACACTGTTTCTTTCAAGTTCCCTTGGAGAGCTCATGTTTTCCTCAAACGATTCTTTTCCTCAACTTAAAGGTGGTTTAGAAACCGACATTCTATTCTGTCAGGTGGATGCCACCTTCCCTCTATTTCCAATGTTTTTCAGACTTGTCAGTGATTCTTGAGTTTCCTTTTACACTTTCTACGTGTCCTTGAACAACTGTTGTGTTGCCTTTGTCTCATACAAAAACATCAAAAATAACGCATCCCCTCCATAATATTTTAGTCGCCATCCTGTTTTTTTAAGAAGCATTATGCCCTTTTTTATCATTCGTCTTAGTACTCTTAGAAAGGAAAACCTTCAGTGTTAAAATAAATCAAAGTACTGTGTAACTACAGTACTATGTACAGCAACAGCAGCAAATGTCAACCAAAAAACCCACCTAAAATACATAGTATTACAGGCATGAAAAATAAAAAGCATATGTATTTGCAAATCTTAATTGCTGTTAAGCAGAGCATAGACGATTCACAAAAATATTATCGCTTTTAAAGGGCCCCACCTACATCTGAATCTTATGGTATCAGGACTAGATGCTGAGAATGTAGCTGTCCCCTTAAAACTCGGAAATGCTGATATCCAAAAAGCCTACTGTGAAAACAATTTCACCAAAAAAAGCCTTCTAAACCTCTCTAAAATGGTGGGATAAAGAATGTCAGAACGAGTTTAAACATCTGTGATTAAAAACCCATAAATACACTACTTGAATAAGGATATTATTCAGGAAAATAAAATAACTGTTGAAGTTCAGTGAAATTATTTCTGTTTGTCATTTGTAAAGCTCTGTCATCCAGGTATTGACTTGTATCAGACACCAAGCCTACCACAAAACAAGCAGGTAAGGACTGGGTTTTAAATGAAGACTTCTAGCTCTTGAGAATCACGAAGAAGCTATTCTTCTTTATTCTTTTCTTGTAAATGTGCCGTTTTCCCACTCTGTTTCCTAACCTCCTCTTTTAATATGCAAGCGCATTTGGAATACTGAATCACACTCCAGAATGGCAGCGATTGGTATGCACACGGTGTTAATTGAGTCAGGAAACATTCCTTACCAGATGGATATGGATTTTTGTGAATGCATAATGGCCCTTTAAGAAGCTTAATAGAAAAGTATGAAACCTTTTACAAACAGCATTCCAAAGCAAGATTGCCAAAAGCAAGTGCACATAAATAGCTCAGATAATTGGAGCCGTACTCCTGCACCCATCCCCAGCGACAGAGAGGGGCTGCTGACCATGGCCCGTGGTTGGTATCAGCTTCCGGGCCTGGGCTGATCCTTAAGTTGCCCTCATCTTCTTTCAAACACCAGAAATTTAGGTTTTGTCCTCTTTGCCAGAGCTTTAGCATCGGTTAGTCACTGAACGTAGCTTCCCACTTCCCACGTATGAGCAGATTTTCTTCAATCCCACACTCATTACAGAAGCAGCTATGGGCTGGTACAAAGATCTGGGCCCACTGTGCTGTGCAGATGCCTTCCCCAGGCACAGCAAGTCCTGTCCACAAGCCAAAAAAAGGGGGTAAGGAGACGAAATCCAGCAGGACAGTGGTAACACAAGGAACAAGGCACCTCAATTTTATGTTCTTCACCGGGCCAAGGGACGCAGCTGCTTTCTGATACTACTGAAAATTGTAATGGTAGTTTTGATGAGTCTCCTGTAAGGAGCCACCTACACAGTACTATTCATTATCTATTTTCTTTATCTACATTTTCAAAAACAGGAGTATGGCATATGTTTCTCATTGTTGACTATGACCTTTGTTTATTTATAGTTTTGCAAACTCTGACTACTGCCAGACACTATTAAAAATAAACATTTTAAATTGTTTTCATGTTTTATCCTCCCCTCCCCTTTCCACCCAAGTCTGACAGGATGAAACATTGTTTTTGCTTGGAATATAGCTACTTCTGCTGCAAGAAGAAAGAGGACTAGAAGGAAGTTGTATACATTTTATCAGAATAGTTTTATATTCAACAGTCTGGAGACAAAGCAAACTACCACCTCCCAGCGCCCTTTAATATAAGTCTCCCCATTCCCAGGATCTTTCTTCATCTGAGGGGGTAGAAATGAGTACTCAGTTACTCTCCTGCCTTCAGCCCAACCAAACCTAGCTCTTGCTTCCCAACGACACAGCCTCAACACAAGAGGCCATCTTCATTTCCCATATAAACAAATAGCCGGTGGGGTTTTGTTTCATCAGGCAGAGAAAAAGCCTTCTGCATCCAAAATGAGTGGCTTTAACAACTGGAATACATGATGAGAATGTCACATCTGTGCCATGCACCCCTTTCCACCTTCTATTCATCATTTGTGGGTTTGTCTTTGGAAACAGACACTTTTGCTCTGGGTTGGTTTTTTGTTTGGTTGTTGGGGTTTTTTTGCATGGGTTTAAGAATCTGATTCCAGACCTAGACAAAATGGGTACAAAATACCAGGGAACAGTTAAAGCACATTTTTCAGTCTTTCTGGTCAGCTGGCTTTTATGGTCCATCACTCAGATCAGACCTTTCTGTAAACCTGATTTTGGGGTACAAAGCCCTGTTCAGGGAACTGTGATGCCTCCCTGGCACCATGAATATTACTGCATGAAGTTCACCACTCTAATAGAATTGCAGAGCCTAAACCTCTCAGGCAGTACGCTGGTGAACAGGATAGAAATGCATTAATTACAGGTGCTCCTAATTCTCCTGCAATATTATCTACAGTTCTTGGTGTACCTACCAGAAGCAGTTAAGTACCAGACCTTTTTGATACCTAAGAGGCCTCCTGTTCTGAGGTAGGCTGGTACTTTATTTCTCAGTCAATAGTAATGACAATGTTTTAGAGAAGCCACCAGGCTGAATTGGTTTCCCCGTGTGAATGGGGGTAGATCATACTACGTGTCTCAGTTTTCCTTTCTTCCATTATTCTTCCATTGGCCCATGTGAAGTTAAAGCACCTTAGGCAATGTCATTCCTTCGTAGGTCTTTGTACCCTGCCTGGCACAAGGGACCCCAAACAGAGTTGGTGCCCTTCAGTGGGTGCAGTTTTTGCGAAGTGGTATAGGAGCAAAATCATGTAACATGATCTGAAGCTGAAAACAAAGGACCACAAAGATCTCCCTCATCTTTGGGATGGTAAATGAGAAAAAAAAAAAAAGGGGGGGGGGGGGGGGAAACCCCCCCCCCCTCTCTCTTCTCCTGCCTTGCAACTGCGTGCTGAGGTCAAACCTCCCCGGTGAAAGTACAAAGTGAAGGAAAAACAGAAATCTGACTGGGATATTTAGGGACAGCTTGTCAGATGGTGAAGCAGTGCAGTCCTGATGGAAAGATGATCACAGGAATAAGGCTACTAACATGCATCTTGTCTGGAAAGATTACTCCCTTTCTTCCCAGGCAAAAAGGCATGGGGAAATAGTCTCAGCCTTTAGTAAAAACTAAGAATGAATGAGTGTATGTGTCTGTCTGGGGCAGTGGGGGTGTTCAGAGAAGGGGTTGATGGAAGGATTTGCATTCTTCCTGACACGGCTGGGAGTAGGTAGAAAGCAGAGAGGGAGAACAGCTAAAGACAAAGCGATTACATGTTGTTTCTTTGCTCTTTGCTTTGTTTGGGTGAATACTGGTCTGTCTGTGAGCACAAATTCCTTTTGAATATATTAATTTATTTCCTTGCTCTTTTTCTGCTCTGTGTTAGATCCCTCCTTACAAGAGGCTGCAAGTGGAATTTCTGATCTCTTCTCTCTTTCTCTGTCTTTAGCTAGATCTTGACAACAGAAGTAAGTGAAATCAACCTTCCCCGCAGGTAGGAAAGTCAAAGTGCGTCGCCTAAAATTAGCGGTCCATGTTTCAGAGATTTGTTCCTCCATCTTATCTCGGCAGGTGGCACAGCGCCAGCGGGAGCCTTTTATTCCTCCTGGGAGAGCAGTTACGCAGCATTGATGGACCCAGCCCTGTCTACGCTGACTGGAAAGGTAAAATCACTCCTCAACAGGAAGAGCGATGGAAAGTTTGACTGCAGAAATTTCCAGCCTATGGCACCCTCAGTACCATTGTGCTTGGGAACTGCTGCTATGTTGAGGTAACAGACAAGCTCTGAACTTCCAGAGAAACTGCAGAAATCAGGCACCTCCATCTGCTGATGCTGCCGTTTGCGCTTCCCGTCTCAAACACACTGAATGGACGTTCCAGATCACGTAGAGCTGGTGACCCACAGCCAGCAGTGCGGCAGAAGGCAGCCTCCTGCTTCCCTGTTTGCAGAGGAGTAAAACCCCACTTTCATCTCCTGACTGTGCCAACATTTCAAAAATAATAACTCATAATCCCAATTTGTAATCCAGAATTACTACTGGGTATTTAGAACCCCCCAGGAAAATAAAATATTGCAAAATTACAGTATAATTTAAAGTAGTGACAGTATTTCCACTGAACTCGACATAGCCACTAAATCTTGTCAATACAGCAGAACACTTATTACTAATCAGGGACTCCACTGGTGCTCTGGCAGCCTGAGCTCCTGCATAAGAGAAATTTTCAGAGTTTCCTGAATTATGTCCTAAATAAAAATAAAATAGAAATAACCATTTAAAAAAAAATATCCAACTTTGATTTATGTGTTTTCAATAATGGAAAACCTACTGTTGTCTTTACTAAAATTGGCATAAAGGTTAATTACTGTCATTTCTAGATAATCTGCACCTCATCTCTATGAGAATTTGCTTAGCTTCCAACTGCAGACATTGAACTTTATTTTACTTTTAATTAATCAATAGGAGAGGTATCTGTTTTCAAGACCCTGTTTGTTATAGACTGGAAAAAAATACCTTCAGCCTACACATGATAAAGTACATGGATTGAACTACTTGGGGTTTTATATGAAGTTTTACATCCTCTTCTCATTCTTGTGATTCCTGTCTGACCATTCCAACATTTTCCTGTAGGAATCAAGAACCTGACATTCAAGCAGCCACACACAAACTGATACTGCTTCTCCTCAAAACCACACATTTCCACTAACTTTGGGGCAGGCTTGTAACAAAGTGGCCTGAGTGATTAAGCAGATGTTCTAGAAAGAAATGTCTCTCAAAAAATAAAATAAAAAAAAATTAAAAAACCCTGAAAACTTAAACCAAAATTAGACTATTGTAAAGGCACATCACTGTGCTTTACTGATCAAGGTGGGCAAATGCTATTTCAGCTCATCCTATCAATACAAATACTGGGTTACATTAACATATGATGTATTCTGGAAAATTTACCAAGTGGAAGAGGAAAGAAAGAGGCCCCAAAATTGTGCAGGTAGAATTATATAACTGAAGTAAATCATTAGATGCCCAGACTTTGTGTGTGTGTGGTTGGGGGGGGATCTAATATTTGTCAGAAACCTCACAAAGTAACATTTGGGCGTACAATACTTCAGTTCTCATTAGCTGCAAACAAATCAAATGGTTACGAACAGCTCTGACTCTTCTTGTAAACAACCTAGAGGTTACACATACTGATTTTTAGAGGCAGGGTAAAAGTTCTCCCACTTTATTTATAGAGGTGGAGAGAGACAAGGATATCCTTTGGACTACTGCAGCTCAAAACTCAGAAACAGTTTCCTGCTTCCAACTGTGTCACTAGGAAACAGGAAAAGCAAAAAAGAATATTTACCAGAAAAATATTCCCCTAGTTTGTATATGTTTTATCAAACTGCTATTACTATTGGCCATGAGAAAAAAAAGTTTAACATCGAGTCTTTCTTGACTTTAGGGTATTTATTATCATAGATTTACACTTCTGAAATCATAGTTAACAGCAGAGTTCCTCTGTGTTCAGAGCACGTTTATAGGCTAGGAATAGCTATTGCCAGAGGAAATAAGCAAGAGGGTCAGGGGACAAGCAAATTAAAAACAAACCCAAAATAACCCAAGGATGTACTGCTTTGGTAAATATAAACTTGTTTTAAATGCTTTTCTTGTGAAGAGGATGGGATGTCTATAGTGGATCAATAAAAATATATTTATTGAAACTTACAGGAATCCATGAGGTATTTATTTTCATGCAAAACACAGCCCTGAAATCCATGAAGGTGACAAGGAGAGTTAATAATGCATCCCCCACCCCCCAATGTGTGCTAATCCTGATTAATCCCAATTTTAATGATATTTTACAGCCTGAATTTTTTAAGTTGTTACCACAACACACAGCAAATCCTTAGCAAGGCTGCCAAATTGATCTAATCCTTTACTCCACTTTAAGCAAAATAGAATTCAATGTTTTCTTTCATTACAGGAAACAAACCTCCTGGCTATCTTTTGCTGAAATGCACAGCTATATTAAGGCTCATGGGAAGGATCACCCTGGTTTTCAGTACAGGTCATGCAAGTGGTATCAGATGGTTTTCAGAAACCATTTCATGTCATTCCAAAAGGTACAAGTAACCCTGGATGTAGGTGAACTCAGTCCATATGCAGTAGGAAGACAGGTTTTATAATGAATTGTGTGAACTTGTGGTGAGTGATTTCCTAAAAAAAAAAACAAAAACAAAAACACAAAAAAAAACCCAAAGAAAAAAAAAAAACCAAACAGAAACAAAAAAAATCAAACCACAAACAACTCCCCCCCGCTCCCAGCCCAAAACCACCACCACATGCAACACACAACCAAACCCCACCCCCCACAAAATATCAGAATTATCTTTTGTAGGAAGTCAGGTGCTAGGAAAAAAAAACCCGACAGTTTTTTGCTTAGTTGAGGCCTAATCTGGAAGCTTCAGAGAAAGTTTGAAAAAGATATTATACAGAAAGATGATGGTCAGATGACATATTTCTTGTATTTTCAATTTTAGAGACAAGTACACCGCCACTGCAAGTGTGTCGGCCAAGCTCATCTCAGTTGGAACTGCTGGACCAAGATTCAGCCACAATTTCACAGCTTTGCTGCAGCCTTTAGTTCCTTCTCTGTGGAGGTGGAACCTTTCACATTTCAAACACGTATTTGAAGGCACGTTACTGGCATCAATATTTGGATCTAAGTTCACCCAAAGGGTTGATTCTCCTGGCCAGGCTTTCAGTATGGTACAGTAAAGTATGCTCTAAAATAAGCCAAATGATCCAACTTGCTTTGAATGAAGTAAGTAAACAATATTTTCTTATCAGCCTGTGCTAGATAAAGAACAAATTTGTCTGGCATTTAAAATGATTGGATACCTATGTAAACTAATGGTTGGCTGTGAATACTGATCATGAATAAGTTCAAATATTGTTATAAGTGATAAAACTTTTAGATGGTTGTACGGCTGGGCTGTTACAATAGCAGTCGACCTTAAAAAATAATACTCTTTTTAATAATCTCTTCATCTACTCTCCATTTCCCCCCCTCAGTCTAAGTACTTGTATATTCCAGAGAATGGTTTAAGCATTAGGAATGTATTTCGAAGCCAATTTTCTTGTCTTTATTTTCATACTGAAAAAAAAGTCTACGACTTTTAAAGGGTACAACTTCAGTGTATTATTTCTCCTCTTGCATAATGGAAATTCCTACTGAAGAACTGGAAACCTTACCAAAGAGCTGTCCCTCAAATTAAAACTTTTGTCCGGGTAGCTCTATCACTAACAGTTTCAGTCACCCCGCCGCTCATTTCAATATTTTGTGGTAATGCTGAACATCAGTTGAACTCCTCTTTGCAGGGGGAACATGGAAGAGCCTGACGTGTCTTCCCACAGGACATTGGAGTTATTTGGTCATTGCTAAAAGTAGAAAAAAAGCTTGCCCTCTTTGCTTCTTTCCTGTCCCCTAACCACTTTTCCCCTTAATGATCAAGACAGTGGTGATTTTGCTGAGATACCAATAACCTGACATGGGACAAACTCCAGAGCAGGAAAATGCCTTCAAGGAACGTTAGGTTGAAAAGTAGGGTCTGTGCTGGCAAAGGTGGCGTGGCCCAAGTGGGGCACCCTCTGCTTCAGCAGAGTCACGCTGAAATGCAGACCGTGCGAAAGCACTGCTTCCCAACATGAACCAAAACATTCAACATATCTAAGCATTTCCTCTAAGTCTACAAAGGGAAGATCAGAAATTAATATACTTTTGCAGAAGGTCATAGGTGTATTTCCCCACATCACTTAGGAACAGATCAAAGAGTAGAGTTTAAAATTAATCCAGTACTCAGTTAAGTAGCCAATGAAATAAAATAGCAGATATATATTTTAAAACTTTCACATATTTCCTGAATGCTCCTGAAGTACAGTTACAGTAGCAAGAATAAAACCATCAAGAATGGTGATTAAACATTACTTCTCCCTTCTAAGTTTTCTGGAATTGTTTGGAGGAAAGGGTCCATAGGAAAAAAAAAAAAAAAAAAGAGGCTTCTTCCCATGAGTCTGCATAACACAAACAGTCAGGTTTGACCTTATTTCACATCATTTGAATAAAATTTGGGCTTATGTTATTTTAAAACAATGATCTTCTGTACAACAGTGATATACCAAACACACTTGCAACAGTCATCAGTATAGCTGAGGCTTTGCCTTCAAGTGTCAAAACTCTGCAGGATGGGTGTGGAATCTGATGCTACTGTTTGTAAGGATTTCTTCACAGGACTACCCAGGAACTAATTCAGAGAAGCCCAGACAGCCCTGGCACATTTAAGATTCAGTCAACAACTTTCTTAAGTTCCTATCTACCTAATGTCCCAAGGCAGCCTGGTGTTCTGCTGGTTACCAGAAATTTCTTTTAGAGAACAGGAGGAAAAAAGTCTACTCCATGAAAGACAGAGAAGCAAATGGAAGTGAGTGCTCACAGGCCCTCAATGGGAATTAAAATAAATGCCCCATGTCACTCCACTTACAACAAGGAATAAGAATCTCGAAGTAAATCAGCAAGAAAAGCTTGTCCTTTGTCCATCTTTTTACTTATTTGCTCCCCACCAAAATGAAAGATATCTGAGTATCTAAATGGGTCTGAAGAAAGAAGATCTTTATAATGTATGGGGTGTTTATTATAAAACAGGATTACTGAATACTTAAACGAATAAATCATAAATGCACTGTAACTGTGACACACGTGGTCTCCGATACTAACAACCAGAGACTTCATTGGTACGGCACCAGTTCCAGAATTAGACACCTTACCCTTGTTTTACTCTACTGGTAAGTAGCTTCATAAATCCACTGCACACACAGATCACCGTCTTCAAATAGATTACATTAAAACCAGTTCTTTTAGAGGATCCAGTATTTTATCTTTTCTTTTAATAGAGTAACCTTTTAAAGAAACTCAAATCAAGATTCTTCCAAAACAGCAGTAAGATCAATATCTAGCCACTGTCATTCCAGTTCACATTACCCTTCCTTATTGTATCTACTAGCATTAGGCTTCCCTGAATTTGTGCAGGACATCAAAAGGGAAAGCTTTGTGGTACCACCTAAAAGTAGTTAACTCTTAAATTAAGAAAATAAATTTTATTCCAAAAGAAATTTAGGACTGCTGATCATCTGGAGTTCATGAAGCAGCAGAATAATTGGGAGATTCAAAATGGTCAGACTAAGCTGTCTTCTCCAATTTGTCCCCTACTTTCCATACCACCTACAGGATGCATATGCAATTGTATCAGACCACTGTCCATTTCCCAAACCAGACCATTAACGATAACACATAAAATATCATACACCTAAGAATTACAACACTCTGTAAACACCCTAGCTTCAGAGGGGTGACGTTCTGCTCTAGGATATTACGGTGAGAATACTTCACCAAGAAATAATTGGCCAATTTAGATGTGTGAACTTCCACACTAAACCCTTCTTGAAATAGGTTAAGACACTTGTTAAAGAAATGTAGGATGAAAGACAGAATTTCTTTGCTTGTTAATTCTTTGCAGAAAATTACTTTGAGGGATGTGCATTCAGATATTTTACAGTTGAGTATATTAAAGCACCTCAGTCAGACTTGAAAGAGCTGCAATCTATCCCCAGCTTACTGGGAAATCTTGCCACATAGCCTTCCATATCTATGATTTAGTTCCCCTACAGATCATTGTTTTTATTAAGTGCTTTGCAATTTACTGGCAAAAAGATATCAAAGAGTTATTATTTCTATTACATACTTAGTGGTTTTAATGTTAATCCTTCCAGTTTGCTTGTCAAAGTTCTTACTGATCTCAGCAGAAGCAAGATCAAGACTTCTGGCAACAATTTTGGGAAGCTTCAGATTTTTCTGATGCTTAGCTAAAAGTTTCCAGCAGGGTTGAGGTAGGCCAGATCGATATTTGTTAATGTCTTTCTACATGAGTTGCATGACTGAGCCTAATTTAAGGGGGCAATTGCTTGTTTTGTTGCCTTTTTTTAATTTTTAAACCCATTGCTTTATCTGTAGAAGCCTGACAGATTCACAGATTTTTTATTTCTACCAATCCAGTGTCCACCACCTGTCAGGGGAGTAACTACTTAAACCACTGGCCTTTAGCTTTCTGAAAACTGCTATTATATATGTTGTCTGCCAGCTAACCCAAACTTATTTTAAAGTATATTAAGTGATTTCAGATGCAGGAAATAGTGCTTTATTTTAGCTGTTCCTTCACATTCTCAGGCTTTATTCTATCACTCGGTAATTGGTTGCAAGACCTGTTGTACAAACTACAACTTGTCCTATACTGCAAAAATGACATTACACTACTTAATTTTGATCCAGAGTTTGCATTATATTCTGATGGAAATCCTAGCTCATTTGGAAAGGATGTCTGCATGGGAACCACCACTTTCCTTCTGTGGTATAGCACATTTGATCCTTTTTGATCCTCAGTGACAAAAACTGCAACTTTATGAGAAATAAAGCCTGCTTACAAATGAGTTCAGTTTGCATTAGCCAAGCAGTAGAAGAATAAAACTTAAAGGTACAGGTGTAAAATATCTGGAAAATTAATATAGACTAAAATTAAGTGAACATGTTATTGGAGCTATGTGTCTCCTAGGATATTCATGTAACTCCTGGCATTCATCGTTAGCTACAGATTAGCTGAAGTTGTTAAAGCACTTTGAAATGTCAACAACAGCCAGTTTCATAACTAAGACATAGGTGGGAAACACAGGGTGGGGAAGAGAAATCATTCAAACATTCAGCTACTGTCTGCTCATTCCAGCAGCTCTCCCTGCTCATGACCCATAGATCTTTAAAATGCCTTGTTTAAATATCCTCAAATTTATTTTAAAAAAAAAAAAGTTGTCAGCTGGCCACAGACCACACATTCCAGAACTGAAGTAGAAAGGAATGTGAATGGGTGGGTGGGGGAGAGGAAGGAAATCAGATTTAGTATTGAAAACAAGACTAAACTGAGCAGCAGCTGATGTGCACTTGAGCAGTTGCAGTGTGCAAGACTATTTTTGTTCATAGTACCTCATGTTCAGAAAAATAAGTGGTGAATAGCCATTTACTCTTTTACTTTGAAGGTTTTATTTTAACTTCATCAGTATAACATCATTTATGAGATACCAAAGACAAGAAGTAAATTCAGATAAGCTGTAGGCCGTCTACAGGTCAAAAAGATGGTTAACATTTCTTTATCCAGAATGAAGTAATATCTCATGAGATACTGATAGATGAATTCATTTAACCAAAGGCTAAGCCAGTATAGACTCCCAAAGGCAATGAGAATCCTAAAAGATTATGAAATAAACCAGTCACTTTGAAGATGGAGACCAAAGGTTTGCTCTACTGCCAATGTAAAACTGTTCCAGGGATTTTTGTGTTTGGTGTCAGATTAACAGTAGGCGTGTTAGGAAAAGTGAGGGTGCCTAACTGAGCTACATTTAATATTACCTACCTTTACCTTGGGAGAAGAGAGAGAAGAATGTAGTCAGAAAGATAAGAGTGTTATTAGCTTCTTAGTCTGATCAGTATTTAGTCTAGAAATTTATTCTCTAGAAATTCTGCAAATGACATGGACCTAAAAATACTTCTCACTTTCTATCACTGCTTCTCAGAGTCAGCCTTTTCTCTATTCCTGGAAGGATCCCAGTGGCAAGACCTCAACTGGTCTGTAGCAGAGTCAGAGAAAGCCCAAGAGAAAAGGTCTAGAAAGGTCCACAAGAAGCAGCATAGGAAATAGGCCAGGAAATAGGTAAATTAAAAGCAAGTATGGATTGCTACAAGGACTGTCAAGGTATTTACTTGGATGACAAAAGAAGGAATTGGGATTATCAGAACAAACACTGTATTTTCTTTTGTTCCACAAACCTTAACCTGTTTGAAAAGATTTTCTGCCTGTCAATTTTTAAAGACTTCAGAGAGTAAATTGAGACTCTTTGTCCAACACCTTTGCTGGCTCAGCTGGTTCTGGGCCCTCATACTGGAGTAAGACATCGCTCCATATCAGGCATTAGTGCACACTTCATTGTGGGGAAAAAAAACAGGACAGAGTGGGCCAGACATCCTGTGGTGGGAAGATTTGGTTAAACTACTTTAAGGAGGAAACGGTGGAAGTATCTTCGGCAAAGTGAGATGGCAGGGCAGCCCTCTGTCCCCAGAGGAGGGGAGCTCTGGTTGAAGCGGGGAAAGCTGCTGCTGATCAGAGGGGCAGCTCTTTCACGGACATACTTCTTCCTGCTATTCAGCTGGCCAAGAAGTTCTTCCCTTTGATCTGGTCAAAGAACAACCATCAGTCTGATCAGCTCTAGTTATGTGAACTGGACTCTTATCTTAGTCACGGGGAAAATAATATAAGCCTCCTTCATTGCCTAAACAGGTCCCTGGAGGGAAGACAGCCACACTGATTTGTCCCTGAAATGGTAGTTCTGAGAAAAGGCTGGTCCTAACCATGCTGCATCTGAGCTTTCTGGATCACCCTTCCTCATCATTGCTTGCAGACCCCCCTTCAGAAGCCTTTGTAAGAGTGACAGCATTATATCAGTACTCTTAAATGCTTCAGAAATGCCACAGTTAATGGAAGGGGATATTCTTGTTTGTTTTTGCTGGCCGTGTTCCCTTTAGAGGGGAAAAAAAAAATCATCAAGGTTTGAATTTGGAGCAGGTTTACGTGAGCGTCACCACATTCATCATTTTAAGTGCCAAAATATGGCTTTTGCATCTCCCTTCCCTCAAAACTGCAAGCACAAATATTTCTGACAAAGATTTCTAGAGGAGCTAGAAATTCCCTAATTATGGAAAAAAAGCTCTGGTTGAAGCGGGGAAAGCTGCTGCTGATCAGAGGGGCAGCTCTTTCACGGACATACTTCTTCCTGCTATTCAGCTGGCCAAGAAGTTCTTCCCTTTGATCTGGTCAAAGAACAACCATCAGTCTGATCAGCTCTAGTTATGTGAACTGGACTCTTATCTTAGTCACGGGGAAAATAATATAAGCCTCCTTCATTGCCTAAACAGGTCCCTGGAGGGAAGACAGCCACACTGATTTGTCCCTGAAATGGTAGTTCTGAGAAAAGGCTGGTCCTAACCATGCTGCATCTGAGCTTTCTGGATCACCCTTCCTCATCATTGCTTGCAGACCCCCCTTCAGAAGCCTTTGTAAGAGTGACAGCATTATATCAGTACTCTTAAATGCTTCAGAAATGCCACAGTTAATGGAAGGGGATATTCTTGTTTGTTTTTGCTGGCCGTGTTCCCTTTAGAGGGGAAAAAAAAAAATCATCAAGGTTTGAATTTGGAGCAGGTTTACGTGAGCGTCACCACATTCATCATTTTAAGTGCCAAAATATGGCTTTTGCATCTCCCTTCCCTCAAAACTGCAAGCACAAATATTTCTGACAAAGATTTCTAGAGGAGCTAGAAATTCCCTAATTATGGAAAAAGTAAATAAAACAACAAAAAAAAAAGTTCTCCTAAACCAAAAAGCCAAAAGGAGTTGCCTTGTTTAACTCTTCACAGACAGTTAAAAAAGGTTTCATACAGACTCTTTTTTCACCTCCTGGAATGTCTGTCAAACTTCCTCCCATCAGCAAGGAACGAAATGCAGTGGTTAACTGCCTGTTAGGATGTTAAAACCTACATGTAACTTACATCCCGTGGAAAAAAAAGAAAGAGGTGAATCAAACATCAGACATAGAGATCTCAGAGCTTATATTCTCAGAATGTAGGTACAACTTTCCTACTTCTATATATTTCTTATCACCAAATTTAGAAAAAACATGTTCATACAAGATAATAGGAAGTTAGTAACATCAAACTAAAATAATAGGAAGCAAAATGATACAGAGACAGCAGAGGAAATGTTTTACTCAAGAAAATATTTTGCTTTGCTACTATTTCCCGTACGTTATTCTACTGTTCTCCTCAAAGAGTATTCAGAAAGGTTATTCCACTGTTCCCTCATTAATGGAATTAATATGAAGATTCTCGGATAATAGAAGAGATAAAACAGGCTAAAGGGGAGAAAGTAGGACATAAACTCACAGTTTGAGTTGTGTAATTCTCTCCCCATCACGCAGCAAGCCATCAATAACCCAGAAGCTTCCTTTACCCTGGCTCTTTCCTAATAAAAGCTCCCTTCCCTGCCCCCAAATCAAACTTCAGCCTAATGCACCTGAGATTAATTTCCTAAAATGAGGAATACCTTACAGTTCTTCTCTATGGCACACAACTGTAGCAGGCTCACACAATAATGTAGGAATGAAGTTAAAGAAAGATGTCACTGTTAGCAGCAGAGAAGCATAGGCTGTGCCGAGTATAGGGAGGTAACTATTTCAAACCTGATTTTTATTGCAAGGGTGCAATAAAAGTACTACGGTTGTGTGATAACTTACCATCATGTGTATGGTTTTCTGTGTTATAACAGGAGCCTAAATGTTGCCTAAGCAAAAGCCTTAAGGAGGAAACAATAAAGAAATCCTATGATAGATTTTTCGTTGAAAGGAGGATCAAACATCACATATCCAGCTATGCCTTCTCTTTCTAACGGTCTAATTTCATCATATGGCCCATCGGTCCAATAGCTCTTAACTCATTAGTATCATTAATGATTATTTGGTGTCTGCAGTCTTGCTTTCACCTGCATCGCTTTGTGCATGAGCCCTCTTGTAATTGAAACCAGTCAGCCTCCCATGTGGGCTGAAGGAATTCAAGGCTGAGAGTTTTCAAAGTAGTCTAAGGGATTTAATTTCAATAACCAATATGCATCTAAATCCCCCAGAGTGCTTTGAATAGTCCCAGCTCAAAAATCCAAGCATACTGAATCTCAGGTGAATCTATTAATTACATTGGTCTGTTTGCTTAAGAGAGGGGTATTTGGTTTATTACAAATAAATACCTTCTCAAGCTTTTTCCCCTGGGATTATTCTTCATTCTAATTTTGGTATTGGGTCTTTGTGTGAATCAGATATTCAAAAGTTTCTAAAACTTTAAGCTTGAAATAAGTTTAGGTGGCAAGTGTGATTCCCTGCAATGGTTACTAAAACTGTATGGAATTTCTTCTAGTTTTAATATCACCCGTTTAGTTTAGGTCTCTACAATTCAAGCTAAAGACAAGGTTAAAAGACAGCATGGTAGGTTCAGCTGTTATCTTAGCTGTGATCATTTCTTCTGCTCCAGAAATGTAAGCAAACGTCACCGTTTTCTCTCCAAAGTGAATGTAACTGCTGTGGAGATTACAGTTCAGAACACTGCATATCTCTTCTGTAATCTGTACATTAAAGCAAAATCCAGAAAGTGTTACATAAACATTTTCCAGTAGCAGCTGAATGCATATTAGATGCTGTTAAATGTCAGTTGGCAATATAATGTGCATTCTACTGCATGAGCGATCACCAGAGGGGATGCCTTTCACCGTCAATCTCAAAATGGTGATGGTGCTAAGATAAAACTAATACCTACACGTGTAGGTCTGGAGACAGAGCTCCCTTTTATTTACATGGGGAAACAAATGATCTCAGAGCATGTGTACATTTCAGAAAAGCAAAGAGAGGAATCTCTTTTCCAGTCCTTGCAATGAGCCTGGGTTTGTTCACATTAAGAAGTGACCCTACAACACATGCCAGTGAAATCACGTTTATTTTTAATTCAGTAAAAAAGGAGGTACTTGTCTTTCAGGATGCAGATATTTTTTGCAGTTTGTGCCGATTGCAAACAGAAAGTGGAATGGATTAGTTATCTAGAGACTATGGAAAATAAAATGTCCTTTAAAGTGTGAGTTAAGTACCGCAGAGGTTTGAAGAGCATGGAATCGGAATGTAATCACAGCTATTGCTCGTGATAACTCCACAGTGCCACTAGATGAAGAGAAAAAAAAGTTGGTGTTATTATGGCTTATCTTGAAAGGATGAAAATGCGTATGTTCAGATTGCTATTATTATTACCATAACTATCACCATGGGGCCAAGCAGGCATAACCATTTTGTGCTAATCATTGTACAAAACACACACACACAAAATCTTAAACCAAAGTGCAACAGTCTTAAGTAGAAGAAAAGAGAAAAGCAAAAAAGTTAAAGGCAGCAAAGCGGAAAGACATAAAGTACAAGGATGACAAGACAACTCAGCACTGCAAGGTGGTTGTTTCAGGACACCAACAGCATAATTATTTTCAAGTACCTACTTTTTCTAAGGCAAGCAGCAAATGACTTGTCACCTACAGCACTTTATGGTAGAACTGGAGACGCATAAGCCTCTAGTGAGACCTCCTCTAGAACTTGTGAAAGTTTCTTGTCACTGGTGTTTAAGATTATCCTGAGGATAATCAAGGGAAAAAGATCCTGTTACATAAGAACACATTAAAAGATTTAGATCTTTCTTTGTTTTGCTTAATAAAATGTGGGACATAATATTGCTGTCCATATGTTGTGGGTAAACACACTAGAAGAGAGGGGAGAGTTTTACTATTTTAGACACTGTTGGTATAGGAATAAATAGCTGCAGTGTTGCTGGACAGTGTCTAGCCATGAGTGAAGAAAAATTCTAGCATAGCTTCCCAAAAGAAGGTTAGTTGGAGCCTGAACTAATTATTTTTAAGATTGTCTTCAATCCATTTTATATTGCATGACTTCTATAGCAGTTTGGTTGCCTCTACTTAATAGCCCAAAGAAAAGGGCCCTCCCTTCAATTTTTGTGGATTGATTGTTGGCCCAAATTTTATTTGGCTGAAAATGGGTGAAATGAAGTCCCTACTCCCTTCCTGATATATATACACAGTTTTACCATCATATCAGCAGTAGGAAGACTATACTGTAATTAGACATGAGCAGGCATCAGCCACCAATATCAGTGGGGCTCCATGGGATGTAAATATCTGCCTACATGGATTAAAGTGTCATGCAGGATTACAGATTACAGTCTCTGACATGTTTAAAGGGGAAAAAAAAAGCTTACAATATATCCTGCACTTCCATGGAATTAGTGAGGTTAATGTTCAGCTTTCACAGACAGCAATTCATCATTTTTCCTCGTAAATGAATGGGCTGTATATGATTAATGAAGCTTACAGATGACCTGCGATGCATGTTAGGTAACACAAGGTCTGGTACATTCCCAGCGATTGGCAAAATCAATCATTTTACTTACGCTTCATTACTGCTAATAGTTTTATAGCCACCTTGAAAAAATTATGAAGCAGCAAGGGGTAACTTTTCAGCTTGATAGAATGGGTTAACAATTTAAGAACAAATATTTAGCCATGCCCTCCAAGCTGTATTGTTTATCCTTTAGTCCATTTATTTGTGTGTTTTCTCTGCCATATAATTTGTATACCCCGGGTTTTATACTTTCTCCTAACTTTCTAGGAGCCTATAAACCATGAATTAAAAAAGCATTTCAGGAACCTTATGCTGCATACCTTTACCATTAAAAAGTTTATTTTAAAAAAATTCAGTTACCTATATTGATTTTTTCAGCTTTTTGTTCTGCTTGGATATGTTACTGTCTGATTGTATGAATAACAGCAGACATCTAATAAACAAAACAGGAGTGTAACAAAGCAGTAGATGTTTCTTCACAAGTTTCCAGCAGTACAGAAGTAATCCTATACTTTCTAATCACTTGAGCTATGTTTTTCACTAAAATCCATGATTAGTGCATCAAAATACTCATGACTGAGACAAAAAAACTATTATAATTTTTTAGATATGAGAGATTATTCAGATCAAAATAAATTGTTTGCATCCAGGAAGTGGTTGTGTTTTGTTCTTTTGTTTGTTTGTTTTAAATCTATATTCCGTTCATGCCCAGATAGAGACAGTAATTTTCTGGTTTAGATGCTCCACTTACCGAGAACCCTTGCTCATTTATACTGAAGCAACTAGAAGTTTTTCCTATGACTGTAGGAGAAAAAGAAAGTGGCTACAGGGAAGAAAAAGAAAAAAAAAAAGAATACATGGAGTGGAAGGGGATATTTTGAAGCAAACACCAGATGATTCATTGGTGGTGTTCACTGGTTAATGTTCATTTCTGCAATGGAGACCAGCTCCCTCCATCACTCACTGACTTAAATGGTTTCATTAATTTGACATTTATGACACTGCGGCATTCAAAAGGCATGTTTTGATGCTGAACTCTCAACTCCACATAATCACAATGACCCAAATAGCACCAGAGCTGACAGCTTATCCCCCTTGTCTCGTCCGTTACACAGCCTCCGTGAGTGGATTTTTGAGTTGATAAACCTCGCTGTCTTTTGTGATTACTTATTTTCCCTTATTTTACTGTTGAGTTGTGTCTGAAGTTTTTTCATGTGTTTCTCTACCAGAGTGATTCCATTTTTTTTAAAAAAAAAGTGGGTTAGGTATCTGGTATGTCCACAGAAACATCATAAGTTTTTTTTAGTGCCATTTTCCCCTTATTAACCTCAGTTTATTAGCTATTTTCAAGGTGTTTTGGGTCAATTCTGTTGCAGATTATGACTGAGAACATTCATTAAGTCCTGAAGATGACCTGTAAATTAAACACTGAATAATGTGTCTTTGGGATCCCCCTCTGCAGGTGCCCTCTACTTTATTTCAGCATAATTTTTGTAAGCCACTTTTTCTTTTGGATGCATACTTTTCAGACTAAAATTCAGGAGAGGGAAGTTTGTTTGAGAGAGGGCATGGTTCAGCCTGAGTAATAAACTGAACACAAAATAGATGCTTCCTCCCTCTGAATTTTGGATTTGAAAGGTACAGCATATGATTGGTTAAGTTATTGACTAAGTGCAATAAGCCACAAAGAATGGCTCAAAAAAAAAAACCACCAAAACCACAAAACCTTGGCTTTTAAGTTCATGTTACCTCAGTGTTTTTCTAGAGAATGCAAACTTTTCTTCTATACTTTTCTTATGTATCTCTTGTCCAAACCCAATTACCTGATTGATGCGTCTGTGATATAATGCTGTGTCAGTCAGAGAGAGCATCTCCTCACCAGTTCTCCAGCTGAATCTAGTGCAGTTGAACGTGGTTGAATGTAACGGAGAGAAAAAAAAAAGAAGAAAAAGTTGAGAGTTAAATAATGTATGAAGAACCACTCCTTGAAAGATTTCTGAAATGATACTACATCAATATTCTCAAGGAATCTGTGGCATAACGGGTAGGTAACAGTTTCTTACCCCTCTCTGACCTATACAGTTTATTAGCTTAATGCCATGCTTTGCTGACATTTTTTAAAAGCTCAGTGAGAAACTTCCATAAAAACTCTCACCATTAGCCAGTGAGAGGATGGAGGGGTGTTGATAGCAACCAGGCTTCCAGAAGCCACTTGTGTCTCCTGATCTCTGATAAACAGCCTGCAACCGCCTCCTAGAGCCATTTCCAACAGCGTTTGCAGTAGTGTCTCCACGAAACATGTAACAGCAGAGATAAGGAATTTTGAGTGCTAACATCAGTCTGTTGAGCAAAAAATGCCGGTTCTCAAGAAAGAAATAGCTAGAGCACTTGACAGAGTGAAGAGTTTACTGATTAGTCTTATAATTTATACACAATCCTTTCCATGTTACCATGGAAGTGGCAGCTGGCAGATGAACTTTGGTGTTCCTTGCTGTCAGGAAGCCAAAGCAGAAATGCTTTCCTTGAACACAACATGGCCCTGGTACCTGGAGGATCCTATTAGACACAGCCGAGTCTTCCCTATATACACAGATCCCGGATACCTTTGATGTCTGGAACTTGTGCTGGTTTTTAAGAGAACACTCAATCTCTATAAATCAACAATACAGTTAAATACAGCAACGGGTAAAATTCATTGTAAATAAATGGCAACTGAATTATACCATCATTGCTGATTTGCAATATATCAGGGCTCTTTCAATCCCATATAAAGTGCCGTTACAAATGGCTGTGTGTCGCAAAGGGCAAAACATCGTCATTTTGCATTTACTGAGGAAAATGACTACCAAGTGGCAGAGGACGCGGATGTCCTTCTGTACAAGAAAACAAATATAAAGGCTGGATCTCATATAGAAGAAAGCCAAGATAGCCATACAGCGAAGAATTTTATTGCAACAGTTGCAAGTCGTGGTTTAACTGTGGGGTAATTGTATGTAATTTTGTTTAAGAGCCTGGTCCTGTGAATACATGAGAGTCTCAACTCTCATTTTAACAGTGGTGCCTTGTCCTGACTGAGCAGAGTGAGGTTTGAAACTGTGGACCCTGAAAGCGTGGAGATAAGGCTGAGTTAGGTACTGAGATCATAAGACAAAATGGTGAAACACCATGTTAAAATATCATAATCTTAGACTACTTTTATTATTTTTGTATCAACTCATAATCATGAGTTTAATTAATTCTGATTACTTTAGGTCTTAATAGATTGAGTGAATGAAGAACATAAGAGCTGACACTGAGCCGTAAGAACTGGTCTTCTGCCTATTATAATCTCCAAGACTGCTGAAAAAATAAACAAAATAGTTAGTTTTTACCATCAGTCAACACAGATGAGATTTCTTTTCCTGAGATAAAATGTAATAAATCTCAGAGGATACCTACTCTGCTTGTTCTGGGGAGGCTTCCATGGTAATATAAGAAACTTGCATTTACATTTTAAACATCATCCCCACCCCACCCCCTTTTTTTTATGGGAACTACAACACAGTTATGGTAATGCAAAAATGCTACTTCCTCAGAGGTAGGAAGAATTGACAAAAAGTAAATTGTCTGGCAAGATGCTGTCTCTAGCACTTATCCCTCGCTGGGGAGCTCTGCAGTTCCTTTTTTCACCTAACAATAAGTTAAAAGGCTAATTTGGTTGTTAGGGCAGAACTGCAGCTTTCTGCCTGGGTATCCAAGATGCCACCATTTCCCTAATGAGACTTTAGTTGATGTCTCCTTTTCTCAGATTTTTCTCTTTTGAAATCAATGTCTTAGCAGCAGAAGGTAGAGTAATGCACTCATAGGCAATTACAGTATTTTATGAATCATTAAAGGAGAATGGCAGAGACTGAGGTTTATTAACTGAGACAGCAAATGCCTTTGACAGTAAATATTTATGACTAAGTTACTGAGTTGCAACAAGCTGAAGGAAAAAGGATTCAAATAACCTTCTGTCCATCTCTTGTAAGCAGAGATACCAGGCTAGCCTTAGTCTATGTGTCCTTCCTGAACACATGCATAGATATAAATAATCCTCTAGCACAAGTATATTAGAGGAGTCACCAGTCACGAGAGTAACTGGACGAAGTCAAAGTCATGGCTTTGTTTCACATTCATATTGATTTGCAGGCTCAGAGCAGAGCTGAGGAGAAAAGCCTTCACCCTCCTACAGCTTTCCCCAGGCACTCTTAAGGTTTATTGCATGAACATTTCATTGCTAAATGCTCATTTGACTGGTCATTGTAAATTAAGGCCACAGAACCTCTTTCAGAGTAATATATCTGAGTTTTCATGAACAGATTTTACGTATCCATTTAGAAATAGTCTTTATTATTTAGGTTATCCATTCTTGCTCAGGAGAAAAACCCTCATTGTGGATACAATGTAAGTACAGTCAAACTGAATATTATGGTCAGATCTATTTAAAAAAACTGTTGTTAAAGGATACCATAGTTTTTATATGATAATACAAATGGAAAATTTCAGTCAAACACAGCCAAAAACTGCTATAGAATTTGAGAATCTATATAACAAGAAAATTTTTAATAATACGAAAATTTTATTTTATCTTATTCTTGCAGCCTCATCCATCGACTAAAATCAAAACAAAAAAAAAGCTGAAAATTATGTGCATGTTTTCCCATTGGGGGTTTGCTGCACTTGCTATTTGGTTTTAGTTATTCTGGAGTCAGAAGAGATTATTTAATTCTTTTCTTGTGATAACCCCTTTAATGGTCATCTCTGTGAGAAAGCCAGGTGGGTAATTTGAATCGGAGCAATGACAAAGAGGGAAAGATGAATGGTGAAATTGCTACAGATGCAAAGAAAAGCAGGGGCTTGCATGCGAAGTGGTAATATAGAGAATTCTGTAGCAGATCCAGTACCTATAAAAATGGGCCACAGAAAAGGAAGCACGTTAACATCTTTTCTGAGTGTTAAAAACAGGCCACGTATAAGTCATCGTATATGGAATCTTTTTACCAGATGTCAGAGGGGAGGAGGTGGCAAAACGTGAGGTTTAATCTCCTTCTTCTGCTTTGCTTTATGTGGGGTTTGGCAATAAAGACGGATCCTTCTAAAACACCTGCAAAGGCTGATCGCTGTGCCTTTACATCTGAAACTTCCAAATAGCTCCTTAAATAATATTTTTCTCTATTGCCTTTTAAAGTTGATTGATGACATACGAGTCTGAACTTATCTTCTGATTAAGCATCAGAACAGATGATACACCAGGCAATTTGTTTAGCTTTTTATTAATTCAAACCCACCCAGACTGCAAATAGAAGAGCGTATGACTATAGGATTCAGAAACTTTGGGCTAATATAAAATTTTGAAAGCCAAGGAAAGACAAACTTCAGGTATGCAGAATTTTAATGAATTTTTTTTCTGCCAGACAGTAACAAAAATTTTGGAGGTTTTTTTATGCCCTATAAGTTAAATTGCCCAAACTACTCTTAGTTATGTGAATTATATTGCCTAAGTGATTTAAGCACTATTGGAACTTAGCCAGTAAGATTACAGGCTGTTTGGTCTCTATAACTTGCAAATACCTGAATACAGGGCAGAAGTTCAGATGATGAATAAGGATGAGATTAAGGAGCATGTACATTCACACAAGTACCTTGAATTCGCTAAGATTTGTTGTAAGCAGTGGACCTCATGAAGCCCATCTTCTTTAGGACTTTCTGTGCTTTACTCTTACACTTCCTGACCTCCCCGATAATTCCAGCTCACCTTCTCATTTCTGCTATGGCATCACCCTCTGCAATATCCACCATCTCACTGGAGGTTCCCTAGCTCGCAGCACCTTCCTCATCTCCTCTCTCCACAAGAAGCAATTTATGCTGCAGCTGTTTCTGAGCCATCAGCCAGGTTTTTGCCTCGCTGGTATATGCCAGGCAGAACAGAATGGTGCTGAGCCTCACACTATATGCTTTTCCTAGGTAGAGGTACTAACCCAAGTGCCCTTCCAACACAGTGTCTATCCGGTTTTCACAGAACTTACAGAAACTTTGTGTGTCTGAACTTTTTCTCCTTACCTTAAATTTGTTTAAAATCAACTAACACATTGCAAAGTCATTTAGGGAAACAGACAGGAGGAACACAAAAGGCATCACTCCACCCAGAAGCAAAACTAAAAAAGAAAGAAAGAAATAGAGCGTGCAGATTTCTCCTCCCAAAACCCCATCAAAAGTTCTATTTTTTCCCCGGGAATTATTGTCTTGTTTTAATTCTTTTTTTTTTTTCTCCCCATACACAAAACTGCAATCTCTCCATAGAATCTATTCTTGCTGTTCTACCACACTGTGTATTATACTACAAAGTAAGGGAGGAGATTTCAGAGCACACATGAAGATGTTACAGCCATGCTGGGGTGAGTCAGAGGCAGTCAAAAACAAGGATCTTCTTTGCAGACTCATCATTCCATCCATCATTCGGTCAGAGCTTCATTCTGGACCTGAAGGAGAGGGAACAGGAAGACAGGAGTGCCCCCATCTCCCACGAGTGTCTTCAATTTGAGAGAGCTCAGCTCATTGGGATCAGGGTGATAAATAAGCATATATGATTCGGAAGGGTTGTCAGCGAGATGAATAAGCAGTTCAATGAGCCTAATAAACATTTCATATTGTCATTTAAAGCTAAGTATGACAGATGTCAATGGGGCTGATGCTAGTTTTCAGTCTATATTATGATTAATTAGGTAGACAACCTACTGGTGTAGTAGTGCTAACACATTCATAGTAAATGGTCATTTTTCAGGATTGTCTCCTAAGCTTTTGCATTAGAAAATCTTCCAATAACTTCAATGGTAGTGTAAAGGAAGAACTGAACAAAGCACCAAGAGATGCAAGTTTCCCTTCTCCCACTCATTGAGAATGTCTTAATCTTTAGGAAAGGAATATTCAAGAAGTCCAGCATATTCTTGTTTCTCCTGAATCTATGAAAACTCTTCTCTAAGATGTCTGCACAGTTTGAAGAGGAAGAGAAAAGGGGGGGGGGGGAAGATGTTAATAATGTATAAAGACTTGTTAGTTCCCCAGCGGTTTGGATCTCTGAATACAGGTTTCTCTGGAGCGTTCTGATATGGTGGGTACCTCAGGTAACCTTAACATTATAATTCCATCCACCTAGATTGCCAAGCAGCTATGGTGGGTGTGAGGAGGCGAGAAGAGGGTGAGTGAACTGTGAACCTCCATGTGTCCCCAGGCTTCAGCAGGCATCAGATGGCAGAGAATTATGAAGGTTGGACTTTTCCCCCTGTTTTCTTCTCTTGTCTAGAGAGACAACACTTTTGTCTCTTTACACATGTAGATTACTCCCCTGTGGGAGAGGTCAGAACTATTCTTCTATCTGTTACTATATTAACTATGTCCAGAATTTTTTGTTAAATTGTAATTAAATGGAGTAAAAAGTTTTGGAAGTGCTTATTTCAGCAAAAACTTTGGCTCTCCCCTCTGAAAGAATGGCAGCATTTAATACCTTTACATGCTGAGCAGGAGTCAATGTTTCATCACGTACTAAGCCAGTAAATACCGTTAAATTCCCTTACCTTTACTATTTTATATACTCTTGATTGAAATGTCCCGTGTTCTAAAATAGAAATCATTAGTGAACCTGTTAGTTCCTCTGACCTTAATAATGTGTAACCAGAATTAATTACCACATTGAAGCGTTTGCTGTAACTTGTCATTAAGTGATTATTGCAGAGCAAGAATGCAGAGTCCCAGTGAATTAATCAGTGACCTATATTTTCTGGTGCTTCTACTTAAATTTAGCTTTGGTCAGAATGACGGGAGATCTGTCCAATTGCATTCTTGTTAAATGTTCTCAACTGAACAAGCCTGGTTACTGTCACTCCGTGAATAAAGGAGTGCTTTCTTCACAATGCTGTCACACATGGGTTGGTATATTGATGGGAACTTCTAATTCATGCAGCTACGTCCACACCAGAGCCTCCCCAAACCCCGTGTAGGAAGCAGGACCCTGCTGTCCCTAAAGCAATGAGAGCTTTGCCACTGAGTATGCTGGGAGCAAGTTTCAAACTTAAATTATTCATCTGCTTTTACTTCAGAGCGCTCAGCAATGGAAAAAAATGTTTCTCTGGGAACAAACACGTTTGAATACTGTGATAGACACCAGTAATTCAGCAGTTTAGAATCAATGTGCTGCAGCAATTTACTTGTGCCATAATGTATGCCCAGGAGGATGGAAAAAGTGATAACCTCATGGTAAATGACAGTTTCTGACAATAAACAAAAAGGTTATGGTTATTTTGAGAGAGAACTTTTTCCTCACCCATATTTAAATATATAACCTATCATGAAAATAAATTACATCAGAAACAACAGGAAAGCAATTTTTAAATAACACCCACTGCACTAGCATGGTATTAATACTATATAGTTATATCTCCCCCCAGCAGAAAACATAAGGACCATCATCAATAATGAGGTACATTTTGAACACTGAAGTATAACATTTAAGAGAAAATAATAATTTGTTTGGATCCAGCTTGTGGGCAAAAAGGAGAAAAGGTGTGGGAAGAATAAAACAAGTTGAGGCAGGCTATGGAAAGTGGACACTACATAACTAGGAGAGCAAACCTAAAAGATAAAGCAAATATATACTACTGGCTGTTTGACCAGTAAAACTGCAGAGCTGCAGAAAAAGAGAGGGCAAACACCCAGAACAGATTCACATACTGATGTCATTTTGATAAATTTTTTTTTTTTAAATATAGAGTAGCTGCAAGGATCAAGAATAAAATGGACAGGTTGATGTTTAAATGAGGAAGTTGAAGGTCAAGATTAGAGGTGCAAGAAAAGTGATTTTTCTGCATCTTTTATTTATCAACCTTGAAGCTAGAAAATATGTTAGGTGGGACCCATCCAACAAAGTGGTGCAAGACCATTTTTTCCAATAAGCTTATTAACCTAATGAGCATGGCTTTAAACTATTTTTTTTTTTTTTTGGAGGGGGAGAGGGGTTAGAGATCTAAGTCTGAAGAGAAATGGAGAAACAGGGGACAAGAAAGGATGCCAGGGGGACCACCCAGTGGGGGAGGCTGTCATACCTCCCCTGAGAAAGAACCATGAGCGGGGACCATTTTCCAGTGCCAGTATGCACATGCTCACAGTGTGGGAAACAAACAGGAGTTAGAAATCTATGGACAGACGCATAGCTCAGTGTTTCTGGAATCAGAAGGATACAGCACTGTGATGGAAAGACACAGACTCTTTAGGTAGGACCTAAAGTTAGGCTAAGTTTATGATTCAGTCAGGGAACTGGTAGACAAGATCTCTCAGGAAGCTATCCTGAAGGGCAAAGGACCCAGGAGATCTGGTTGATCTTTAAGGGCAACCTCTTCAGAACAGAACAGTGTCCTGATGGGCAGGAAGCTGAGGACTCCTGGCAGGAGAGTTGAGGAACTCCTGGCTGGGCTCCAACAGAAAAAGGAAGCATACAGGGGGTAAATGTGGGGACAGGCTACCCAGGAGGGGTACAGAAACATATCCTGGGCATGCAGGGCCAGAACCAGGCATGCCAAACATCCACTGGGGACAAAATGGGTGCAGAATGTGCAGCGAGGAAGTCTACTACAGGGTCATTGGAGCAAGAGGAAGGCTAAGGAAGATGAGGCTGCTGCATCCTAGTGACGAGAGATACAGAAAAGGCTGAATTGCTCAGTACCTTCTTTGTCTCAGTCTTCACTGACAAGGGTTTCTCTCAGACTTTCCAACTCTAACTGGCTTGTGCAGACCCCAGAGGATAAGCTCCCTACCCACAGGAAACAAAAACTGAGTTGTCGACCCCTTGAGCAAACTGAATAGAACACAGGTATAAGGGACTGACTAGGACGCATCCAAGGTGCTGAGGGAGCTGGTTGCCATCATTGCAGAGCGACTTTCTGTCATCTTGGACAAGTTGTGGCAGTCAAGGAGGACCCTGGTGACTGGGTAAAGACATCACTCACATTCAAGAAGGGCAAGAAGGAGAATCCAGGAAGCTACAGGTTTGCTGTTCTCTTACTCGTTCATTTTTGCTGAGCAAAGAGTCAATTTAAAATTTAATCAAACTAGCTTTGCTGTTTAGGAGTTAAAATTAAACCAGTGTTTTCTTTAACAGGCTACAGGTAAAAAAACCCCATCAGCAATTGAGTTCTGCCTTCAAAGTCTCAGTAGAAACAGTTCAATATTTTGCACATTAATGCAGAATTCACAAATGTCTCCTATATTCTTATATACCAGCCCAGTCTTTGTTCATCTTGCATACTGGAACACATACTAATTGCACAAAACAAAGAGTCATCCTTTAACTACAGATACTGAAAAAAAAAACTTACAAAATGAAACAGGGTGGAGAAAGAAGAAAGAAGCTCGTCTCCTCAGAGCATACAGTTTACATAATATAGATTTTTACTTTTTTCCCAGCAAGTCTGTTTCCTATTTCACTACACACTTATCTGCTTTGTTGAAACAGCTGTATCTGCCCAGCACAGTATGAGTGAAGATCACAAATAATATTTGTACAGCAATTTTTAACTACTGTACAAACAGAAATAATCACTCTCTTAATTGTCTTTTTCTTTCTACATGTACAGTACATTCTTTATTCTCAAAAGAGGTGATGACACCATGAAAGCCAACCAGAGTGAAAATGTACATCTTGTATTATTGATTATGTGAAGATTCTTACTTGCACTGATTTGTCTTGCAGTTAAAAATATTAAAAAAAAAATTCTTGCTTTATTATGAAGAACCTATGTCCATATTTGCAAAAATGATGGTGCCATCTACCACTTACTGCAGTACTTGGAACACAAGAACAGCTGAGATGGATCAGTCCAAAAACCCAGCTAACACGCAATCTTGTCATTAGTAGTGGTCGGTACGGATGCGCAGGAAACGGTGCCACAGTAGAGTGATTATTCCTGCGGTGCATACCCCCAACTTTCAAGTGTCTATGGTTTAGAGACTTCTTGAGTTTGAGGTTGCATCAGTATAATTCTGCTTAACAGCTTTGGTGGGTCTTCTTTCATCACTGTGTTAATTACCTTATGAACCCATTAGTAATTCTGCATTTACTAAGTGGGGTGACAATGAGTTGCAAAGTTAAATTACATGTTGTGAGAAACAGTGTTCCTTTTGTCTATTTTGGGTCTGCTGCCAGACAACTTTATTAAGCCTCCCTGATTGTCAGGATTTATTACTATTCCTCGTGTTATTTTCTTCTCAAAGCAGTTCTATGGACACTGCAATCTGAGAGCTCCTCAAACATATCCCCCTGTGGTCAGAACTTCCTCAAGCTCCTTTTTTCATAAGCACCAATGCAAAAAGATTAATTTAGCTCTTTCGCTTTCACACTTTTTTCTTTTACTGTCCTCTTGAGATGTCTTTATTTTTATTAATCCTTGCCATCGTCCACAAACCCCCATCAGGTATGCCACCTTGTCATTCTAGCTGCCTGGTCACCATCCCTCGCCAGGTCACATAGTGCTCTTACTATTACTTTTTCTACATTGGTATGGAATTTCAGTCCACGGGGAGAGTGCATAACTGATGCAGAAAGTTTACAGCCATGCCAAT
This sequence comes from Egretta garzetta, assembly GCF_000687185.1. Lineage (NCBI taxonomy): Eukaryota > Metazoa > Chordata > Aves > Pelecaniformes > Ardeidae > Egretta > Egretta garzetta. The sequence continues at coordinate 13,291,850 of NW_009260182.1, forward strand.
TTTGTTACTCCATATAGTATGTATACATCATTGACATTATCCAGTGCTATCACAGTAATACATGATCAACTGCCAGTGCATACAGTATGTCACACAGATGGCAGAAGCCTACTAATCAAACTAACTGTCTATTCTAAGGATGAAAACCCACTGTAAATCTGTTTGCACATTTCCTGTTAACATCAGTAAATTATGCATGGGAGTAATTATTTTATGGCCTTTGATACAGAAACAGAGCTAATTGCTTTCTTAGAGTAATTTAAAGCTTCTCTCTACTAGTAAAGTAATACAGGGTCCCACTTGGTGGAGTGGGACAGCAGTGAGCTCTCTGCAGCCTCTGATGTAGAAGGAAATATTTTATATGGGTTGAAAGGGACTGGACAAGTTAATGAAAGGGAAAACAGAAAAAAAAATTTAAAAGTCCATTGAGGATTTTTAAGCAGATAGAAACAATGTCTGGTTCAGAAAGGCCCTGAATTACAAGTGGCTGGAATCTCTCAGAGGGCGGTATCCTATATGCTTGCCCTGTCTGATGTTATTTTCTGGACATCTGCTTTCTCTAGGCAGCGTGAGACAGATCTGGAGCTTTGATCTGACCTAATGCAGCTGCTCTCATGTTCTTGTAGTTAGTGACAACCTGAATATTGACACAACCAGTCTCTAAAATGTATACCATTGTATAAAATATGACAGCAAATCCTACTAGCAGACATAACCTAAAGCACATTATTGTGGGACTCTAAGTGGTAGTTATATTTACTTTGAGTTTGCAGATATATATGATTTACTTACAGATGTCTGATCATTTCTGCATCGTTCCATCTCAGGCGTTGTTCCACAGACTTCCATTGTCCTCTAACTTCTTCCAGGAACATGATGCTTTCACAGTTGTAGAAAAAGAATTTACTGTTGGGCTAATGCCATATGGGGCTTGGAAAGTCCCAATTCTTAAACATCTGCTCTTTTAAAGTAAAACTGGGCACATTTTCAGCTTAATGAGTGTGATACACTTGTAATATCAGATGAAAGTGGAGACTGTATCCTGCAAACAGGTGCTGGAACCCATAATCTTTTAGACGTCAAATCCTCATCAGAAAAGAGGGAGAAGATCTTAATATGATGGAACGATACCCATGAGAGAAGATGAAGCAATTAAAACTTGTTACCTAATTCCCAATTTATAACTAGCTATATCAGAGAGTTATACAAATATAAATTAAATCTCACAAAACCTAATAAATATGATTATGTCTGTTCTACAGATGGGTGGAAGACTTGCACTGTGAGTAGGATGTATGTGAAAAGTCCCAGCTGTTGCTTCTGTATTTCAGATGAGACTATAAAAGCTTACAAAAGCCTAAGTCTGTTTTAGCTTTGGTGTGTATGTGTATTTACTTCCCCTAACCAAAGGGTTATGCGACAGTTCAGTGCTCATTTTGTGGAAACCCATGGCTGTAGCAGGAGGAACTACTCAAAAATAATTTTCACAGAGGAAAGTAACTTACTACGGTTTAATTAAGTTTGTTCCGCAGTTTATGGATAAAGAAAGGGAATGGATTCTAGAAGGGATGTGTAATATCTGTTAATGATATCTGTGATATGTCACTTGTGTATACATCTATTTATTTGTGTAAACATTCATTCATTTGATTCAGCACTGCTTTAGACAAACATATGGTTCATCATGCCTACTTACAGTCCTGTGTTTGACTTAATGAATTCACACAGATTCATTTCTCTCTTTGAGTAAATAACTTGTGATGTTTCTAAGGAATGGCACATCTGCACTCGAGATTTGGAAATCACATAGCAGGATGCAATTTTTCACCAGGAGTGCAGCTGAGGGACTTGGTCCAAAACCTGATGAAAGCGCTAGCCATAGAAATATATCTTTATAAGCTTCCTTTCATGACTTTTTTTTCCCCAAAGTTCACTTGACATTTCTGTTACATGATGGAGAAAGGTACAGTCTTTCCCAAATACTTTAAGCAATTGCTGTGCAAACATACTATTCTTTGTTGCTGCTTGTCAGCAGCACACAAGTGCCAGCTACAAAATAACTTTAATTTAGCTGACAAGAATCCACTCCAGAGCACTGTAACGTATTTAAACAAAGCAGTTTTAAAACACACAAAGAACAAAACATACCTCTGTTAAGTGCCCCATACACACATTTTGAATTATTTTTATGTGTAGGAAGAGATTGCTCAGTTGCACTGGAAAATGTTATTCCAAATAAACACCAAAAAACTGGGCTGCCCCAGAAATGCTCCACTTGATATTTTAGACGTGTATAAGGAAATTCAGGAGTACAAATCATTTTCACGTTATGTGAAATGTTAGTGTTCTGTTTGTGCTATGCTCCCCGATTTGTGACTGATCCGCAGGAGATATAACTGTCACATAGTTCTTAGAGACACCAATATCCATGGATTTCAGGGCTTTAGGTGTTACTGAACAACAGAATAAGAAAGTGTCTGCACCTTTAGAAGTCTTTAAAAAAATAACATCAACTTTCTGCTAAATTAATGTTATGCAATGGGTTAAAAGAGACAATTATAGATGCATTTTGTAAATTGTCCTTTTATAGGACTCCGAAGAGTTCTACCATTTGTTATAAAATATATAATCCTGGTGAGAGGCTTTTGTCCTGAAAATGTAGCAACTGAAGCAATGCTCAAAAAATCTCAACATAAGAAGCTGCAGCAAAAACGGTGCAGATTCTGAAATTATTCACATTCTGAATTTTATACACAGTAGGCATACAAGGTAAATTTAAAAATAAACATACCTTAGCAATTAGGGTACCTAACTTGAGCTATAGAGGCCATTCAATCTTGCCTAAGAAACCAAGAAGAAATTTTCCCTGAACACCTGTATTATAGGCCTAGTCCCCTTCATGTCCAGGAGCCAGGACATCTGAGTTCAGTTTGAGAAAGTTGCTGGAAAAATTTGTCTTTCTTTTCTCTTGTGAAGGAAAAATAAACAAGGGCCCCTGTAGGTGTGTGTAACCTGTATGATCCCAGAGTACTTTCTACTTCTGGATGCTGGCTGGTCTCCTGCTTTTGTGTTATGATACCCCCAGCGCGTGCTTTGCCCTCTGCATGCCCTGCTTCCCCTGCACGGGCAAGGAAAGGAGTCAAAGTGCAGTTGTATGTCCCTCTTAACAGACAGTCAAGACAGAGACAGAAGGACATGTGCAGCACATCTGTTCTGCAGCTTAGATGGACATGATAAACCTCATATAGGTAGCCTGGCATGTTCCACAGTTTGGTCCTTCATGGTCTGTACCCAGAATATCACAGAGTCATGGAATGGTTTGAATTGGAAAGGACCTTTAAAGGCCATCTAGTCCAACCCCCCTGCAATGAGCAGGGACATCTTCAACTCGATCAGGTTGCTCAGAGCCCCATCCAGCCTAACCTTGAATGTTTCCAGGATGGGCCATCTACCACCTCTCTTGGCAACCCATTCCAGTGTTTTACCACCCTCATCATAAAAAATGTCTTCCTTATATCGAGTCTGAATCTACCCTCTTTTAGTTTAAAACCATTAGCCCATTGCTACAGGCCCTACTAAAAAGTCTGTCCCTATCTTTCTCATAAGCCCCTATAAGTAATGAAAGGCCACAATAAGGTCTCCCCAGAGCCTTCTCTTCTCCAGGCTGAACAACACCAACTACCTACAAGTTTGCCCAGAAAATCTAGGAAGAAAGATCTAATGGAAAGCTTTACTCCTCTGTCTCCATGCAACTCAGCACATTGAAGCTCAGGCTTTAGTCTTCTCCAAGGAAGAAAAGCCAGAAGAGGAGCTCCTCTGGGCTGCAGGATAACTGCTCCCAGGAAGGAAGGATGGCTCCAAGAGCAGAAGGCAGGTTGGAACATTTCTTTTGCGTCTGCTTCTGTAGTATAAACAAACATAAACAGAGAAAATAACAACAAGAGGAAGTAAAACCAAAATGAAACACTCTTACAAACTTTTCTTCCCCTGGGGAGGCACTGAGTCTACAAACAGAAGACAGATGTGGGGATGCTGGATTTCCCCCCCCCTCAGTGTGGTTCTGAAAGGAGCTTCCAAAGTTATGATCCCAAGCATTATATAGGAAACCATATAGAAAATGACAGAGGATAAACAGTTTCCTGCCTGTATAACTGCATTTCACTGCCAATTTTGTACTGGATGGTTATACACAGATGCTGCAAGAATTTGGTCCTGAAACTGGTTATTTGCCAGCTGTAACAACTGAAGAATTAGATCAGCTTCTGTACAGTGCCATAAAATGCACAATGGCTCTTGTAATACCATATCTTACAGATTCTTCCATGTGTTCATTTTTTTTGAACGATGAATGTAAATATTAAAATGCCGTGATATTTTTAAACTTGGCTGTGGAATACTGGAGTGGCTCTGTGGGAAAATCATTTGTCCCTGGCTGTGTAACAATCACTTTCCACCAGTCAAAACTCTGGCTACAATCTGTTTCTAATTAATCAGTAAGACAAGACAGGGCGAGTCTTGTTCTGAGACAATGTCATATATAGTGGACTCACTGTAAAGCACGCCAGACAAATGCGTTTAGTGCACTAAAAGGAACATTCTAATTATCAGCTTAAAGCTCGAGCCTTAAATTCTTTTGAAAAAAACAAAGCATGTTAAAGCATAGCAAATAATCTGGACACAGTGAAAACACATAATGTAAAAGAGCAATGCCTAGGCCAAACTGTTGTATTTAGAATTTTGCCATAAAATTATCTAATTCTTCCAGAAGCCCTGCAGAGTACAGGAAATTCAAAAATGTTGAAAATGTAGCCTCTTGTTCAGAGCTAGGCCTTTGACTATTCACCTTCAATAATTGTAAGAGCTGATAGAGCCCAAATAGTTTTTACAGCTTACAGAGTAGAAGATGTGATGCCCCAAAAGATGATGAAAAAAAGAGATATTATTTAAAAAATAGTTTTTGAAATCCCTCTATTTTTTGGCCAGCACTAGTTCTTAGTTGCTGTAAAGAGCTCTCTTGCAAGCCTTCCTAACACAGATGATTCAGCTAAAGTAAGGGGAAGCATTCATCTATCAGCTATGTGCAGGGGCAGATCATAAGAGAGAAAAATGATTTGCTTTAGAAAACGGGAGTAATGGAAAGTCTGTCCATGTTCACTTCATTTTGCTCTTGTTCCTTTTATTCCTGATGTGAGGAGCACTGTAGTGAGTGCTGTGTGTCATTGCTCTTTGGGATGCTGGAAATAAAATAGGAATTGCTCCAGCAACAGAGCTCGGCAATGATAGTCAGCGAGTGTGTTTGTGAAAGAGGAGTTACGTCTGTTTATTATTCTGTCGTCTTTTGAAGAATGCCAGAGCTGTCCTATAATCTCTTAAAATTAAACTCTTCTCAAGCTCTTTCCAGAAAAGTATTTCTGCTTTTATTGCAAATATGAATAGAAGTCCAGGGTACTGTTTCTGTACTTAAAACGATAGCTTGTTATTTCTAGGTGGATAAAGTAGTGAAATAACCCATCGGCCTGTTTAACTTCTGTTCATGCTATAGTACAGCAGTGTCAGATAAAGCGATATTCTGGGCGTATGAATTCAGCTGAAGGGTTGATGTTATGCTGCAGATTAAAATCACAGATGAAGGGAAGACCTACAGGTTGCTTTGTGCACCAGCACCAGTTGGAGATTTCAGCTGACTTTTACATATGAAGCAGTTCTTGTGAGTGGGTGGGCTTTGTGGGCAGAAACTCTCCCAGGACTGAGATCTCACTCGATAATCCAGCTCCGGATGTAAAAATGTGAGCCATTGGAAACTTAATCCAGAAAGGGCCTTCTCTTCCTTTCTAACATTCCATCTGTGCAGCACATACCCTTTTTCTCTACCCTTTTCCTCCCACCCCTCAAGGTCTGCTTCCTTATCAGCAAAATACACAAAAAAGGATTTGTTACGGATTTGTTTTGCAAGATTTCTCATAATTGATGTGAGCACATGAATAATATATATCTCAATTAGACCACTCTGATAACTTCTAAATTTCAATCTGCAGTAACTTTCCCTGTTGCTGCACTCTGCCCAAAATTAGACTGTATGTTCTTTGGGGACAGGAATTTGTGTGAAAATCCTAGTTACGTTCAATTTAAAGAGAGTTTTGCACTCTAGGACTTTACTGCTTGCCCTTCTACCTGTAATGCAAGGCACCTAATCTGCCTTTGGGCTATAAAAGCGTGAATAATAATAGTAATTCACAGGGAAAAAGTAATTGTAACAGAAAGGGGTGAGTAAAACCATAATAAAGTCTGCTCAGGCTAAACTAAACAGCATGAGTCATTTCTCAACAGGGTCTATTTCTGTGACGTGCACTGAGCACAGGATGCTAGGATCGAGAAAACTCATTGTGGATACCTGGGCTTAGCATTGTTGCAAGACAAAGAGAATGTTTTAGTAAACATGCTGTGAGGTTTTAAAAAAAAAAAAAAAAATCCCACAGGAAAAAAAACCAAAATCTTGCAGGAGCAAGAAAACAGTAATTTGATCAGTGTTAAGGCAGCATGTGGGAAGGCGGCAGCAAAAGGTGCTTGCTGGAGAGCTCAGCATTGTTGCAAGACAAAGAGAATGTTTTAGTAAACATGCTGTGAGGTTTTAAAAAAAAAAAAAAAAAATCCCACAGGAAAAAAACCAAAAAACCCACCACCACCATCAAGCAACAAATACCAACTGAGAGGGACAATGACTGCTTGGTACCTTTCACCAGGCATTCTCAGCTATGGCTGTGAATCACCAGTGGCCTGGGAAGACCTTCCTGGAGATTATTGGAAATATTTTGGTCACCTGGGGTTGGCTTTTTGGGGTTCAGCTTCTAAACTCAATTATAATGGAATAAACATAGGAGGGAGTATCTCCCTGGTGCTGTGATGCTGGCTGCTCAGGGCATGGCCAGCAGCCTGGAGGGAGGCAGGAGCAGACGGGTCACACCGGCGATGTAGGACAGCCCGCTCCACAGAGGGGTGTGGGGGCTCTGGTTTTGATCTGTAAGATTTTTGGGGCAGGGGCTTTGCTGCATCTGGCTGCTGCCTCCGAAGAGCATACCTGTTTCAAGGTACTAATGGTATTAAGTGGCAAGACCCTGTTCCAAGAAAAAAATATTTATGTCACTGATTATGTTTTATACACAATTCCTACAAAGATTTTTATATGGCTATTGTAATTAAATATAAATATAATAAAACCATAATCCTCCTAATTTTAAGAAAAATATTTATCGGAATTACATGAGCTTCTGATATATGTGCAATTATATTCATTAACATTGGCTATGAAATTCATTTTTAAGGTAAAGTTTTCACACACAGAAACATCATCTGTACAGTTTCTCAATTAAGGAATAGTAGGAAATTAGGGTTTCATTGTAAATATATTACATTTTGCTATCAGAAACATTATGTAAGCTTAATTTAAAACAATGTTTATACCAGATTTTTTTATGTATAATATCTCCACCTGGTGATTAAAAGCATTGCAAACAAGCTAGGCATTTTCGAACCATAATGGACAGACTTGGATACTCCTGTTTCCTTTTCTGGAGTACACAGATATCACAGAAAGGAGTTTACCCAAACACAGAAGACTGGAACCATTCTTTTTACTGACAGCTCTGTTGCCCCTTTCTCTTCTAAGGACCTTCTGACCCCATCATGACTATTATCTCCTCTCCCATGCTTAATAAGCATATTTCAGATTAGATGAAGATACGCCAACTCAGTTGCCTCGCTGTTTGTAACCTAAACCACAATTCACAACAGTTGAAGCGCATACTCTGTATTTGCCAACTCAAACTTGTTTTAATATTTGTTTGTGTTTTTTTTTTTTAAAGAAAAACTGATGGAGGACATTTTATGGTTTTATATTTGAAAGAGGGATAGTTCAATAAAACAGGCAGCTATCTGAATAGTTAACGAGAATGTGAAAGTACAATACCAGGGAAACAACAACCCCACAGAACTAATCCTGCCAAATAGAAATAGCACGAAACTCTAATGCTATACAAGAAGTTCACTGTGTAAAAAATTTGCTGTGGTTTCTCCAGGAATTGAACTGAGCATCTGTGGCTTGACCTTTAGGTATATGAACAGCCAGCCCTCAAACAGCATAGCAGACAGCACGGGGGGGCTGTTGGTTGGTTGGGGTTTGGGGTGTGACTTTTGATGGATTTATCACGTTCATTACTTTGTCTCTTTTGTTAAGGGAATGGAATCAAGGAAGAAAAACAACATAGGAAAGTGGACTGAATGTGGAGAAATGTTGTTTTATTCTTAGCTTTGTTGTGCATTTTCTGTGGTCCTCAGGGCACAGAAACTTCAGCAGCTCTGCTGTGACTGCACAAGCACAGGTCCTTACACAGTGACAAATACCAGCTGATTTGAGATAGTGTGAAACCTGTTAAGGAGAGAGAAACTGCGAGAGGTCGTCTTTCCACCTACATTATCTATGCTCCTGTGTAAGCTAATTCAGTGATAATTATGGTTGCCAAGTGCTGAGTACATTTGTTCTAGATCTTACGGATTTACAGTCACATACCAGCATTACAACAAGTTTATACAAGTCCTTGAAATTAACCTTATCTTTAAAATTTCTCAGTAGTATGCTTACAAACAAAGTGGTTTTGTAAAGTCATTAGGCCATACTGGCAAGCGTACTCCTATGTCTCATAATCTAGTGTTTGTGTAAATAGAAAAGAGATTTCTTTGCTTGTTTTTACTCTGCCCTTTAAAGCAGAAATAAAAGTAATTATTTTAGGAATTCTGAATTTACTCACTGAAGCCCATAGACACCCTATGATATGCTATCACAGACTTTCTTGAAACTGGGAAAACATTATAGGAGGTTCTGGTATCTTCTCAATAAAGTTTCTGAGCAAACACACTAGGGAAACATTAATATGAAAAGAAAAGAACATGTCTGCAATTATTCTGGAATTAAGTAGTCGTGAGCATTACGAACTGAAGTCAGTGTGAACCAATTGTACCTGCTCTTAAAAGACCGTACATGCTTGGGTAACTGATATTTAAGCAGATTGCCAACAACATTTTCAGTCTGCAGGAGTCCAGCTAAAGGAGAAAAGAAGTGACATAACCCCTCGGGTCCTTCTTACACGCACACAACAGTTAGTTGCTTGAAGACTGATATAAGGAAGAAATTCTTTACAATGAGGGTGGTGAAACACTGGAATGGGTTGCCCAGAGAGGTGGTAGAGGCCCCATCCCTGGAAACATTCAAGACCAGGTTGGACAGGGGTCTGAGCAACCTGATCTGGTTAGCGGTGTCCCTGCTCATTGCAACCCAAAACATTCTATGATTCTATGATCTTTGAGCTAGATTCCTTCAAGTGCTTTGTAACTAAACAACGATCTCGTATTGTTCATGGAGCGTCCATTGTGGACTCCTTCTCAGGAAAGTTGCATGGTGGAAAACCCACAGACTAATGGGATAATTTCCTGCTAAATGAAGTGACATCACATATGTGATTAATATCCAAACAACCTAAAGTTATCAAAAGACCGGTCATTTAGGAAAATGAGAGACTAGACAATTCCGCTGAACTTTCATGAATTCCTATTGCCGATTATGACAAGATACTAAAAAGGAGAATTTGGGAGCCTCTAAATTATTTCATGAAGATCATGCATCTATGAAACATGCTGTAATTAGATATTCATGCCTAATTACAGAAGAGAAAGTGTGTTAAACCTACAGATGTAGAAACCCTGGGAGGAACATCTAATTCCTATCCTTTCACCCTTGATGCAGGCTACCTGGATTTCCCAATCCACCAGCAAATGTCACTGCATTATTGCTCATCCTTCAGAAGTTCCAAAGGCTAAATCCAAGGATTTAATGTGAAATGTTACCTTAATGATATTTCTGCGAGCCTGAGCAGATCCAAGAAATGGAATTATTTCATGTTTCAGGCTGAAGTAGGCAGGCATGTGTCTCCTCTAGATGCTCAATTATAAAGCTTTTGCTTTATATTCAGTTATACATGAATGGTTACCCAAATGCTATTTCTCCGTGTCTATCAAGGTTGAAAAAATGCCTCGCAGCCTTCATTTCCTCAGTGAGTTCAGTAGTAGGTTAATTAGCATTTGGAGACTAACAGAGACATTTAGCAGTGGAACATACTATTGGGCATTAAGGATAAAAAAAAACAGTTATTCATTTTAGCACAGAGGCAAGGAATGACAGAGAGCTTGAGTACATAAGCAAGTTAAGTAGTGTTTCTGCTACTAATAATAAAATTGGGTAAAATATAGACACAAGAGAAGAGTTTCAGAACCAGAGGGATGTGTGGCATTAACTCTCAATGTCAATGCATTTGTGTGCACAGTAATTAAACAGTGATAAACCAAGGTCTATGAAGCTTTCCATTGAGAAAATTTCACATTGGGCAGTGCTTTTTGGAAATAAATTCGGAGTAAGCCATGCACAGAAGTCTTCAGGACATGCAGAATGCTTTGCAGTACAGCTGTCCTCATGTCAGTCTCTGCGCATGGGCAAAAAAGGTGTTAAGCACATCTATGGAAGCAAAATCTTATGCCACAGGCTTCCTCAGTTGTCTTTAGATTCAATAAGTAAGTGTTCCTCACTTGTCTACTCTGGTCTTACAAACTTTCGTAAGTACAGAAAGAAAGGGTTCTGCAACTCTCACTCCTGGTTGCCACCGTTTGTAACTCAATAAGCAAATCACAAGAAGTAAAAAAAAAAAAAAAGTCTCCTTTTAAACTGAGGGCAGTTCAAAATTATCTTCGCAAATCACTATTAGCCACCTGGAAAACAAGTAAATTCTGATCAATTCTGTCTATCAGAAATATTTAGTAACATCTGTTTGTTGCAGACATCTTTCAGACCTTAAACTTCTAAAGTTTAAGCAAGAGCTTGCTCATTCGCATTCACATACTCCTTCCACATAGGTTAATTTGCTTGGAGGCTTGAGAGGCTGATGAAACTTTAATTGAAGTCAAACAAAAGATTTTCATTACCTCCTTTGGAAATTCAATCAGGTACTTGGTCTGCAAATAACATGGATCTAGACATAATCAGTCATATTTTTCTTTACATTACTATTTACCACATGTTCTGTGACTAACTTTTAAATGACTTGTATAAGAAACAATATTTGAAAAGGTTGTGATATAATATGGAAGACTATTGACATTTTTCTGGAATGTTATTGAACTCAGTGGTTTTCAATAAAGAGGATGATCTATATTGGCTCAGTAAATATACTGAGTTATGTACGTTAGAAGATTATTTAATTAGAATACAGTGAACACCCTGTGGGAATGGTCTTATCATTAACACCAAAATGGGTTGCAAAGATTTAAGTGCTTATTTCAGTACATATCAAATACATACACACAATTGAATAAGAACAGTGACACATATCAGTGGTGCAAACCCTTCCTTAGGCAAACTTTGCTGCAAATCCACCCCTTCTCCTGCTCGACTCCTCAGTTCTCCGTGTAACATATGGCACAGGAGGGACGGAGGGAAGGGGAATGCATACCCAAGATTTAGTACAACGAATCTGTCAATGAAGAACCTGTGTAGCAGAGAAGGGCACCAAGCAGCTGTGTCAATCTAAGCAACCCTTACCCACTCTGCAACACCAACCTGAACTCAGGTGCAAGGGACAACTGAACCTATGACACCACTTTCAGAAACCAGAAATACCCAGAGAAGGAAGATAAGAAAGTAGTTTATGTGTATAATTCCAAAACAACACTACTTTCCTGAGAAAAGGAAATTTTAATTTATGCTTGTCAGCATAAAAAAAAAACAAATTAAATTCACATCCACCTCTGCATAGCAAAGGATAATACACTGCTCCTTGACCCTGTTCGGACTGTTTGCAGTCTGGACACCAGCACAGAGAAAGCCAGAGGCAGCATTCCTGGGAGGCATCTGTCCTAGCTGACTGGGCTCGTTGGCTAGTGCAGTACTTTTCCTGGCTAACAAGTGTGGCATGCATCTCCAAGCTGGCACCCACTAAATGTGATCAACAGCATACAATCCCTGGTTGTTTTGTGGTTGGTAGGGGTTTTTTGTCTTTTAATACTGTCAATTAAATCATTAACAATGACAAAATATTAAACCATCATGCATTCCAAATCAATATCAAAATTCAGAGAAAAATACTACCTGCTTCTGCAGCTTGTCATTTGGAAGGAATAATATATGACTCACTAACCAAGCAACATAACTGAGATTATAAATCAGTAAGATGGAAATCCCCACAGCATCATCTTCCTGTCAGCCTTTCCCCAAGTCTCACAGAGTTGCAGGACGTCTGCCAGACAAGTAGCATAAAACGCTGCAACACAGATAAATAAAATACAGTTATCCCTTCTAAAAGTTCAGCTAGGCAAAGTTTCAAGGAGAGAAAGGGAGTGTGCAACTCAGTCACACCCTGCAGGAATCCCTTCAATATCTTTCCACAGAACTTTTCTTAGATGTTAGCTAGAAGGTTTCAGGTCCTGCTTCACACCTGATTACGACCCATTATGGTATTTCCATTGACAAAAAAAAAGAAAAATTTTTATCCTTCATTCTAATGGTTCATTTTCAGAAGCATCCAACTCATGTGCAACTCATGTCGGGGTAGAGGAAAAGACGAGGAAGGAACTGTAGACCATTAGCCGACATACAGATGTTCAAGGAAAAGCCTTTTTGCCATTTGTGCAAAGATTAAGTATGGCTCAATCACTACATCTCAATTTCTTAGGTCTTCAACAGTGATAACAGCTGAACGTCTTCTTTTTAGCCCCTTTAAATCCTAAGTCTCTACTTCCAGAAGCATTATCAGTATTAGATACCAGTGTTACTAGTAAACTAAAACAAGTTAGCATTTTACTTCTTTCACCTGACAATAGACTCAGAGAGTTCTCTCACTGGCAAGATTTCAGGAGAAATGCCTGCATATGGACAGCAAGTATACTTTAAACTCACATTACTGTTCATCTTCAAGCAAAGCATCTAAGCACAGGAATCAACCTTCAGTCCTCTACTCAGACAAAATTCCCAAAGTGCATCACATAGAGGTTTTTAAGACTTTGGGAAGTCAGTGTTAAAGACATAGACCTTAAACAGATCTCAAACACAGAAAAAGAAGGACATATGTATTGTTAAAAACTGGACTGTTGAAAAGTCTTTACAGATCAAATCTCTTACTTGATTAAGAGGTTCCCAAACCAATCCCATGAATAGCTAAAATTGCTGTGTCAGTGTAGGGCAGGATTTTGCAAACCTTCATTCAATCATTTATTCCCTATCCACCAGCTGTGATAATTCTGAAAAGGATTGAATTCACATGGTACTGAATAGTTCTCTGTCCTATAGAGATGTCTGTGGGTTATCTGAAGCAATACAATTATAGTCGTTGCAATGAGGAAATATCTTTGTGGTTCTTTATACGTAAATGAATTTTAACTATAAAATATTCATTGTATTTTTTGTTGTTGATGGAGGAAAGAAAAACCAGCTTGTACAAATGCCTCTTTTAAATCAAAACCCAGCTGCTGCTGGTTTTGAAGTTTCATTTTCTTCCCTGTAAAAAATCTGAGATGGAACCCCACAGACTTTACCGACAAGGGGCAATGGGTGCAGGATCAGTCATATATTCTTCGCTTCAGTTTTATTGCAGAAATCAATGCTGAATTTTTAAATACATACTATATTCTGAAGTCTTTTCAAGGATTTCTCATTTTCTTGCATATATTTTCCTCAGAGGTCCAAAATCCTACTGGTAAGCACTCATGATGGCTGTTCAAAGGAGCAGGATACTTCCCAGCTATGCTACTGATACGCCACCTGCAGTAAAGCAGTTGTCACTCAGAAGTGGGTGATTAAGAATTGATCCAAAAGTTGGATCCATGAAATAAATATAGTAGTGATTTTTTTTTATGTAAAATCACTGCCAATCAATGTAGGTAAGTCAGCTTAGTAGCAGCTTTCAGACCATGGATCCTTATGAACAGTAAAGCATTTAGTAGTGAACAATAAAAGCTACACAAAAATTATGTGAGGTTAAATCATTAGCTGAGTAGCGACAGGCAGTAAATAGAGATCTACACTTGTACATATAATCAGGTCAGGTTTTCAGGGGCAGTGGAAAGAAGAATACAAGCAACAAATGTGAATGTTTAAAAATATGCACAGCCATGGCAATTTACAGCTTGCTGCTCCCTCAGCTATTGGGGCCAGAGGAGCAGCTATTCACAGCTCATTTGCTAGCTCTGAAAGTGCTGGTGGAGATAGAGGCAAAACAAGGCAGAAAGATTGAATATAAATTCTTTGTTGTGATCTATAAAAAATAGCCCATTGTCCTTAGATATCTTCAGTAGTGGAATAATTCAGCTTGTTCTTTGCAGGCTGAGGCATCAAACAGAGAAAATGCTAAGATGACTTCCTGTGAAAAGCAATTATCTTTTTCCACTGAACTAGAAAAACTGCACAGGGTTATTTGAAGACATTTTGTTTAAATTTGCCTTAAATACAAGGTAGTTTTTTAATTGCAAAATAGGTTGCAGCTAATTGTTTTACATAGCATGTTAACCTTTTTTGGCCTTCCACACCCAAAAAGCTGTGATTCAGAGCTTCTAATGATCAACTGAGTCTGTCTGCTTCTTATTAGCACTGTTTTCTATTGAGAAATAGTTTGAATCCAAGGAGATATCTTCACTGTATGACTTTTGGCATGTATTTGTGCCTTCACTTGCCCTGATAATAAAAGCCATCACAGAGTCAAAGAAATGAGGACTGAAAGATACCCCAAGGGTCCAGTACTCCACCCTTTTGCCCCGTCCAGAAGACCAGGGTGCTCAAAGTCATACCGGAAAATCTGTTCTCTTATTATAAGGGTAACATAACGCTGCTGATAGCAGTTTGCATTATTAGACCAAGAACTTTTACATGAAAGGTTAGTAACTTCCACACATTAAGTGGAGAGGTTCAAGCTGAAAAGGACACCAAACAGAGCTGGGACTAGTGCTAAAGTCTCCAAAAATCTCAGTCCAGTGCTCTGTGAGGCTACAATGCTCCTTATGCTGGTTTGTCAGTGGGAAGTAAAAGCCATTGAAAATCAAACTCTCAGACTCTTCTTTTGTTCAGCCTACATCTCATCAAATGCAAAGGCAATCAGAGAGGGAAACTGCAGTGTTCTGGGATGGGACTGGCTTCCCCTTTTTTTGCTACAGTAGCCCCATTTGGGGTGGAAACTTACCTTGGCAATAGGTGAAACAGATTGATATTTTCCAAGGTGTCATCTTATGAGGCTATCATTACGCCTCTGCTAGTTTTCTTCCAGGCATTTAGAAACTGAGTGATTGGTGCTAACACCATTATAATCCCTTAGCCTAATCTGACTGAATTTGCAAGGCAGCAATGGATGTGTGTTGCCAGCTCTCGGGTCATGCTATACACACATTTGTATTTGTAATACTTGCTAGGTCTTAAGCAGGAATCTCAGTTCTCCTGTCTGCAATGCAGTGTTTTAGCTGCAGTACAAGTCACTAATATCTATTTTCCCTGTCCAAGTCTCAGAGAGGTCAGCTATGATTTTGTGAACATCCCCCTGCAATTGCTTTCCACAGCCTGGTGTGTCTTTCACAAGCAGTGTGATTAGGGGGTATGCATTGCCTTTCGATTTGTGCTGGGTTATTGCTGACCCAACAGCTCAGTTCCTGCTTTTTCCTATGACTTTGTAATGCACCCTCATTCCTGATCCTCCAGACACTCTCCCAGCCTAAGTAGCTACAAGGGTGACCTATGGTCTTTGACCACCCTTCTTCATTGTGTAGTGAATATCCAATAACTCATTTGTTCCATTCTCTGATGTGCCTTTGGGTCCCACTTTACACTAATCCGTGTGAGACCAGCAATGAGCTTCTCTCCTGACAGCTGGGACAGTGCTGCCCAGCTACACGGTTCCTTCATTTTTACCCTGTCATGTTGAGGAGTGCAGGAACAGCAAGAACATGGGTGGAAATCATTAGAATAGCAGTGACAGGTTGCCTCCTTGTAATATGGTGCTTTCAGATAAACATTTTATAAGAAAACTCATTTTGGTTTTGTGTTTTCTCACTTTCATTTCTTCTTTCAGAAGAAATCTGAAAAAAAACAATGAAAGCATAAAATGGTGGAAGCCAGGTTTTCCTTAATTAGAGTCCTGGCAAACATCAGCCATTTTCCCACAAATGTAAACAGACTCAGTGAGGCAGGGACTCTATTTTTTCTCCCGCTAGGAGCTCTGTTTATTACTTGGTTTGATTTTTGACCTGACCATTGATGCACATAATTGAAAAGCAGTCTCTTAAGTGCAGAATGAACCAACCCATAAAACCATGCTTTTGCAAGAAACATTTGTACGGATATATGTATATAGATATATAGATATATAGATATACAGACACAGAGAGTGAGAATCCTTTTACAATCCATTTCAACCACTGCTGTTGCATACAGGAAGCACGAGCCTCCCCCTCCAGGCAGTTTCTACATGTGCCTGTAAAAGATGGCTACACAGTACTTTATACAAATGTTAAGTATTGCTAGAAAACGTGAAACGGTGGGGAATCAGTCACGGAGGTCTCTTCCATGAGCAGGCTGGACCAGAGCTAAATGCTGCATTGCACCAACTATAAGAGGGTGCCTTCCTTCTGCCTGAATTTGCCCTCTGTTACACTACTGCAGACAAGAAAACCAAGACTGCAGACGTCTAGGGTTATAGCCATGACTTATTCCTGTGTTCTAGTGCTGTGTGCACAGCAAAATTTCATCACCTTAAAAAACTGGCCCTTCAGAAGATGAAGAAACCGCACGCATATATCAACTCACTCTTAAAAGGCTTACATTTATCCATGACATCAACATTGCTATAATAAAACTTATCAAATGTCAGATGTTTTGAGATGCACCACCCTCCCTGAAGTGAACTCTGTGCTCAGATGCTTTGCTTAAAACCTCGTTATTGGCAGCACTAAGTTTTCATTAAATTATTCTCTAAAGATCAATTAATCACTTGTTTGTGAACAGTTTGATATGTGGGATATTTCAATAATTGGAAATTGATGACTGAAGTTATATCTTATTGTCTCTTTTTCATGCCTGGATAAAAATGCAAGAGTTATTGGAATTAATTGCTGCTCTTGTAATTTTTTAAGTTTTCCATAGCACTCAGTCATGGGTCCTAGGAATTCAGTTCCTGTAAATATTAATGTCACCAGAGTGTGACTGCATGAGAGCATAAACATAACATAGAAAATAGTGTAAGCCCAAACAGAGCAAGTTTGTTGTGAAATGACTTGAGTTAGTATTAGAAAAAGCCTTCTGAAGCATATAGAAAAGTCTAGAATCAAAGACTTGAGCCATATTTTACGCATGGTGCAGTACAAAGGGCAATCTATTTGGTGAAAAATCCCAGACAATATTTCACAAAAAGTCATTTTATCAATCCCAACAAGGGGAGAAGAAAATTCTGCAGACTCCCACCAAAATGTTCAAAACAAAACCAAAACAGCATGAGCTGAGAGCACCCTCTTCTGATCATTATTTTGGTTTTCAAGTTCTAGACAAAATATCTTCCGCATATGTTGTAAAATTCCAGTGACCTGCTCTTTAATCAGGATTACAAATACATAATCTGCCAGGGAGATGAATACAATAAATTTGTTTCAGCTACAGCCAGTATTTTTACTTTAGTTGTTCTTTTTTATGAACATGAAGACACTTCTTCCAGTAACTCTTTGCCCTTGTATGTCCCAGTTTGATTTCCATGAGGCCATCCAGGGCAAGAGGTGAAGGAGGCAGGCTGATTTTTTATTTAGCTCAGGTCACCAAGAGAAAGATTTAAATTCAGCTGAAAAAAATGCTAGTCTAATACTAAAAGAGTGCATTTACAATGATTAAGGGGGGGAGGGAGGGGGGGAAGGATGGGGGGACAATGAGAGCAAGAGGAAGATTAGGGACATAAATATTTTTTTCTATAGGTATAGCAACATCATTTGTACAGTGTTCTCACACAGGCCAAGCTGAAGACATAAATTCTAACTCCTGCTGTAATTCAGAAAAAAAGCAGAGAGCGCAGTGCCTCTGCCCTTCTTCCTCACTTTCAGTCTCTGAGAACCAGAGAAGAGAAGTAGCTCATGAATATTAGAGCTACTGAAGCCTGATTTTCTACAGATTTGTGTTTTGGTGTTGATTGACTCTCATGGGTGGAAGATGTAAATTGTGACTGAAGCCTGTTTTGCATTTGAGGCACTTAGATGTGCTCTTTGGTGTGTATTCTCTAGGATTTAAAAAGATTCAAGCTCATCCTGGAGTGTTTTTCTCAGTGGGTGGCAGCCAGCTGTCTCTCTGACCTGGACACCTATTTTCATAAGGCTTGTAGGACATCCTATCTCTAAGATTTCTATTCCTTTATCATATTTGGCAAAAATACAACAATGTGTTCAAAAAGCATGGACTAATGGGCAGATATATTGATACATCTAACCTAATACATTCACCTACTTAAGTCTCTGAAGCTTTCTTTTAGAGAGCCCTTGATAGGCAGAGATGTGGGTAGAGGTTCCCCTTGGTGTAGGCAGTGATTCAAATCAGAAATGAAACCCAAAGAGGAGCCGGCAGCCAATGAGTCTCCCACACTGCGGATGAGGCAGTACATTTTGGGGTGAGTGATCCCACCTCTCAGCAAGAGCGGCTTACGTACCAGCATGCACTCTCAGCATTGCACACATTGAAATGAAATTGGAAGATACGGGGACAATCCTATTATGTGATAAGGAAACCAGGGTGGATAGAGACAGCATGGAGATAAGAAGGTCATGAAAACTAACAGAGTAATTTGGATCTGAGAAAGTGGATGCACTATTCACCAGCTGCACTCAGCCACACTGGATTACCAGATGAGGCTTGTCCTTGTCAAACTGTAATAAATTAGCCTCTTCAGCCCTCTCTACATTTAAGGTTCTGGCACGAACCATTTTAGACAAACATAGATTGATGGCTGCAGTGTACACAGGAATGACACAGGACCAGGATGATGCTGAAATATCATTAAAATTGATGATTTTGGCTTGTCCCTCTGTCATGTTTAGTACAGCATGGCAGTGCATCTGGAGACCTGACATTATCACAGAACAACGTAGAGCCTTCTGGGAAGGGAAATGTTAGAGCTAGAATACAGGCACATGAAGAGATGCAAAAGATACAGAAACAGCTTTTGATTCTGCTGGTAAAGAGCTGCATGGTAATTCAAGTAATCTGACAGGAGAGAAATCCAACTCAGGCCATTACGTGCACTTCCTTACAGAAAAGGCAACCTACAGCTGTGTTTTAGAAACAAAGGTTCAGATACTGTCCAAAGACTTTTGAGGGAATTCATGGCAACCCAAAGCAAATGCAACTTTGAAATTATTGGCCCTGAAGAGGTAAATTAGAAATTAGGATATTAGAGTAGAAATAAAGGAATTGGCTCTTTTTCCTCTTGGGCTCTTATATTCAGTTGGAGGTGCACAGTGGGACTGATCAACCGCAAAAAATCTTTACCTTTACAACTGCTGTAACACCACATTTTCCAAAACTTTAGCAAGGGTTTACCCAGCAGCTGGAATGTACTGGAAAGGATAGTTGTAGAACAAGGAGTTTGCATTTTTGAGTCAGGTCATTTGTTGCACCTGAAATAAGACCCTAGCATCTGTGAGCATATGTGGTTTGAAATGGTGCGGGGTCAGCCATGTAGTTGGCATCCCTATGGGATCCTCTATGGAAATGTAAGGGAAGTCTCCAGAATTGTCAGTCCTTACCAGCAAGCTTCACAAAATGTGGACCAGAAGTGCACAAAAAGGTTGTTCAGTAGAATTAAAATTAACCTGGGGCATAGGAAGCCTCAGACTTCAAAGTCTTTAGTTATTTGTGCACCATACTTCAGGTTTTTTCTTTACAGAAAAAAAAATGACAAGGGTCTCTGAATCTTTCATTATGAAAGAACCTCAAAAACTACTGGGAATGACACTTGAGCCCAACACTTAGACAAAGATGATAAAGAATGATGGGGAAAGATTAATCTCTTACTCATCTTTCTGGGAAAGAAGTTGAGAACAAAGTTCAATTTATATTTAGCTACTTACAAAATTTCTTCAGACCTTAATCTGCTCTATTATTATTTTTTAAGATTGTGCCACTTCGAGAGGTCAAGACTGTCAGTTCTTCTCTTCTCAGAAATGCACCAAAGGGTTGTCAAGGCAAGCCTTGCAAAACTACAACAAGGGCTGGACCAGATCCCTGGGGCCAACTCATACGCTGATAGTGTAGGGTAGAAGCTATTCCTGTAGGTCTTCTTTTCTTCCTTGTATCCTTGTATCCGTTGTATCCATTAGATATCATCAAAAACATATCACTGTGAATGGAAAGCACTTTGATTAGGACTCAATTAGCTACACACATAACATAGTTCTGCATATGAGTCTAAAGGACTGGCATTTAAATGCATATAACTGAACAGATGGTTCCCTTAGAAGGGACTATTGCAGTGCTACGTGATTCTCGTTCACCCTGTTGTGGCACTCATCCAAAGCAGGTGCTCGACAAACCAAAACTGGAAGTGGACTGAGAGGAACTGGCTCCTAAAGAAACTGGATGTAGAAAAGGAGGGACAACTCCTTCTCCTGCATCTTTCCAGAATGTGTCAGTGGGTGCAATGTTAGCTTTCCCCGGCTGGTAAATCTCACAAGTTTGTTGCTGTTTCTGAGATGCAATGGATATTGTTTGTAGCGACATCATTAACATCAGCATGAGGGCCAGGGGCATATAAGATGAGAATGTCAAAACTCAGATTTAAAATCCATTTTATACTCTCATGTTATTTATTTTCTAACTTTGCCAGCTTGTTCTGCTTCCAAAGCGGCCAAGCCCCAGCTAGAGCCAGTGCTGTGAGAGCTGCTAGTTTGGATCCATTCCTGACCTGCTTTTAAAGCAGAAAAATTGCATTCCTCTCCTTTCTGAGAAATCAAATAACCCTGGTATCAAATCTTTTTACTGTCTAGGTTCCAACAGTTACCTACTATAGCAAGGTAAGCAACCGTGGTGCAGCTGTTTGTCCATTAACACAGATGAGGTTATCCAGTGGATAAATCTGGATTAAATTTAAATTCAGGGCAGGGTTTGAAAATGCATCAGGGTTATGGTTTGTGTGCACATGTGATGGTGCTAAAATCTTATGGGGTTTTTTGTCTTCTGAAGTTTTGGCTGTGTTTGATCTGGAATGGGAAAATAGGGTCCATTCCAGTTTGGCAAGAAACCCAGAACCCAAATTATATGAGTAAATCACATCAAGAGACTGAAATGCCCCCAAATGCCCCCTTATCCTTCTCTTTCTGAGGATGGAAAGTTTGACTGTCAGATAGGACTGGGGAAGAAAGATGTCTCCAGATGGAACCTGATGAAAAGCTGAATTTGGCAATATTATTGAAGTGGGGCCCTGGTTTTAATTATAAAGTTATATAGCAAGTAATGGCAAATCCATTACAGACTTCGAAATCATATCAGGCTTATCTGCTTTAAGTGCTGTCAAGCACCCACTTCTCCACAGTAAGCAGACTCCACTCGTGTCTTCAGCTCCCAGGTCGAGGCAGCTTGCTCCTGTAGCAACCTGTTTAATCAGCCCAGAAGACTCCTGCCATTTCAACAAACCCTATTTCAAGGAAAACTTTTCCAAAAGATTTCAACTGGCTTTGAAAATTAATTTGATCCTTGTGTCAACTGTTAGCAGTTTGCCAGTGAATTACCTGGGATTTAGGATTCATAAATATTTATAGGATAACTGTTGGTACAGCCACTATTCTGCCTGCCTTTAAATAGGGAGGTGCTATAATACTTTGATTTGAAACGTTATAACCTGCAGAAGAAAACCTTGACATAAGGATAGAAAATTCGGGCATAAAACACAAGATATCGTGGTCATGAAGTGACTTTGCAGACTGGCAGAATACGTTAACGCTTTCAGTGGCTAAAATGATGGAAACAACAGTCCGGGTGCAAGAAGCCTGAACTTTAGTGTGAAAAACAGAAGTCCTCAACAGTCCACCTGACAATGCTGTTTTGTCTGATTTTAATTAATCTGTCACTACAAACATGACCTAGTTACCACAGTACAAATGTCAGCTTGTAACAGCTTTTCCCAGGAGTCCTTCTTAACTAGCATTTGCCATTTAGGTTTGCTCATTCAATCATGAAGAGTAGTTAATTAGCTCCATCTACTGCTGCATGGAGCGAATTGTTCTCCAGTAGCCTCTTCAGATCCCGCTGGCGGTGGTGTTTTATGCGCTCGGCTGCACCGTGCCCCTGGCAAGGGCTGCTAGTGGAAAGCAGAAGGTTTGCATCTCCCTGTTCCTTCTTCTGTCATCAGCTTTACCATTACATAGGTTTTCTTTCATCTCTCATCTTTTTGGTAATTTCTTTTTGAATTGCAGGGTGACAATGTGGGGCATCGTTCTTTTTAATACCTCTTCCCATGCCAAAAGACATAACAGTTCTCCTAAAATAATTAGCACTATCAATGAAGAGACTTGCAAGGAAGGAAACAGCTATTTAAATTACTGCTGCACTGATATTAAAGGCGGCCACTGTGCTGAAAATGGGTACTCAGATCAACAGATGGATGCCCTTGTCTTATGCTTGCCATATGTGTTGACTGGAGTATTCAGATGGGGTATTTAGTTGTTTATGTTTTAAAATAAATGTTCTGATATTCATTTAAAATGCCACCTTAGTTTATGAGAGAGTTAATGAATGCCTGTTCTAAAATGTCATCTTTCTTAGTATTTCCCTTTTGATTTAGGTGAAATATTTCAAATGCTCTCAAAATATCCCAGCTAGCATTCCAGTAAGCAGGCTGCACGAGATACTTACCTACGACATAGCTGAACCAGAGAAACACACCAGATAACTACTGAAGTGGAAACGTAGCAAGGATTAATACCTTCAAATGTCTGGAAATCTCAAAAATAAATAGTATTATTATCTTAAAAGAAGTAGCTCAGCAAAGGATTTTATTTTCATAATAGATTTACTTTTCCATTAAGAAAGAAAATAATATCAAAGAGCTTATTAAGGTCAGAGATGTTTTTCTAGTTGGCGCAATGCTTAGACACCTGTGAGATGGCTGCTAAAACTAGAGACCAGGCTTGCAGGTATTCCATAGAGGAAAGAAATTTATTCCTTGGGCTGGCTGCTGCCTTCAGATACACCAAAAGCTGTGCGCCTCGTGCTAACAGCAAAGTAAATTACACAAAGGTGCATCATCAGTTCGCGCCGCTACCCCCTTCCTCCTGTCTCGTGTCCCTGGTTGTATATCTGCCTCAAGTTGCCTCAAAATAGAACAGGACATTTCTGAATATAGAGTCAGAGAAGGTCACCGATTAGAAAACATTAAAATCGGAGTAAGCAAAAGAAAGAGAAGGCAACTATCAATCAGAAAATGATTGCAGAAAATCCTAGGTCTTTCCCCTTTGCTTTTCACCAGGTAGGAATACAAAGCCATTTTCATTGCTAAGGCTAGCTTTGAGTGCTTCAGCCTCAACTTTGGCTCCTGTATTTAGCTCTAAAAGAAACTTCTCCACCTCTAATTTACCTCTGAGCTGTGGGCCTCCAATGCCTTGTCTGTGAATGTCACTTACTTAGAAGAGCCTTCCCAGCTAACCCCAAGGAATTAGTTTCTGGGGACAGTTTTGTAT
This sequence comes from Egretta garzetta, assembly GCF_000687185.1. Taxonomy (NCBI): domain Eukaryota; kingdom Metazoa; phylum Chordata; class Aves; order Pelecaniformes; family Ardeidae; genus Egretta; species Egretta garzetta. The sequence continues at coordinate 13,315,622 of NW_009260182.1, forward strand.
GTTTGAATGGGATAATTTAAATGCTGTTCTTCATTCTTCATACACAGCACTGAAAATCTGTTCCCTGTCCCCTGGAGGGAACATCTTCTACTTACACAAATTCATGTCAAACCAAATTTTGTTTTTCAAATTTGTAATTAATGCAGTATTATGCAAAGCAGAATAATAAATAATGTGGCTGTGCGGTCTATTCTCTCATGAAAACATGGGGGACTTCAGTCTCTAACTCTGTTTACAATTAACACATCAGCGAGACAACAGATCTCGTGGGCAGTTAATGCATTGTAAATAAATCCATCCAGACCTTCAACGGCTTTCCAAAAGAATATTTAAGCTTAATTGGAAGTTACAAACCTCTAAATTCTTACTTTATGTTTGTAGTACATGTAAATCTCAAATTTAATGTTAACACAACAGGTAACTTGCAACGTGTGGTTGAATTATTTGAAATCATTGAGGATAAATGTAAACTTCAAATTTAAGAAACTAAATACAGAGCTTCACCATATTCCTTCTGTGAATTTTATGGGAGTAAGAACTTGAAAGAGATCTCAGAGTTCAGTTCCACACATCATTTCCAAGAAAAAAAATCTCGCAGAATGTGTTCCTGAGTACAAGGTTTAAAGTTAAATCTGCAACACTAGAATGACAAATAAAAAACATACTTTTTCTTGGTTTGTCTTTAACACAGGCAGTCTTGGTTTGATTTCTTGAATGCAGTTGCTTTTACATGAATGTCAGAAGAGTCACTAGGAACCAAAAGCCACTAGACTGTTCCTGAAGTCACGTTGCCTCAAATAAGCCTTGCAAGAGGCATTACTGATGACAGTAGAGGAACAAACTTTCAGTACTTGACCAGTTTAGAATATAAAAATACTGAGGGGATTTTATCGACCTCATACTTGTTTACCAGTGTGCAATTATGCCACTTTCATGGATGTAGTTGTGAGCAGGAACAAATCTCACCCACACTGATATTTTGCATTTTCCTTCTTCTCATGTGTTCTTCACAGACAGCACACTGGTAGAAAGGTCTACCAAAGTCTCGATAATATGGGGGCTTTTTAATGCGTTTCTATGTGCGCAGTGTGTCAGATAATCATAAATGTCAAGGTACATGGTCTATGAAAGCACACATACACATTTATACATATAAATGCAACCCACACATATATTGTGGTCAGAAAAAAAGATATAGTAATAAGTGCTTCCAAACTTCCAGGCTGCAGTATAAGAAACAGGTTGCCATATCAATAACTTTTGTAATAGCTGTCAGTAAAGTAACCACTCAGAAAGACTGTTATGGTTTCTTGTCAGGCATAACCATTCTCTCATGTGGATCATAATTTCATCCATGTAAAAATTTCCCTTTTTTCATCAGGAGTTATTGCATATCCCGGGTTTTCTTTTCAATTCAAGAAGTGAGCTTTTTCATCTTTACATGAAATTTTTAATGACAAGTGACTCAAGAGGCATTTGCTAAGCTGAAAATAAAGCGTATCAAATGTTTCCTCTGCATAGCAGTTAGCTGGGCAGCTGTGACTCAGCAGAGTACAAATGTCAGGATAAATGGCCATATTCCATTAAGGGTTGGCCATCCTCACTTGGGAAAACCATCTCTCTGGATCTAAACCTTTTGGCTCCAGTCCATTTCTGTATTCTGCCCTGCACTCATTCAGAAAAGCCATTGATGCCCGTGGGAGTTCTGTCTAAAGATGTAGGGAAGAGTCTCAATACATGTTTTTGTGTTGGCAGCCCATGCCTTCAAAGCCATTTCTTGCTATGAAGCAAAACCACTTTGATCTGCAATTATACATTTTCTTATAAAATCTGGAAAATTTATGCATTATTGACAAAGCTAGAAGGAACTGAATACTGAAAACATAGCAGGAAAACAACACTTCATTGTTTTTATTTTTAAATATATTCAATGCAGTTCAGAAACAAGTGTAATATAACTCTTATTTTACAAAGTTGACCATTAAAATATTTAAAAAGGGCTTATGGGCCTTTGATAAATAGTTTAATATGGGAGATGCATGCTAATAGGGAAGTCGGTTTTGGAAGACAGCCATTTAACAGTGGAAAAGTTAGTTAAAAAGAGACTTTGTAGAAATGCCTGAAAAGACAGCATGTCCTTCCATATCCCTTTATCCAAATGCAACTTCATTCTTCTGCAACTTCCCCTCCCATATCCCCTTTCTAAACTTTAAACCAATTTTGCACCTTGAAGTATTTAGAAATACAAATAATATACCCAATAAAATACATTAATTATGATGAATGATAAAGGGAAAGAAAACCTGGCATAGTTGTCTATGTGGTAAGGATTTTTAACATGGAAGCAATCAAAGATACAGCAAAGTTTTTTCATCACTGACATTGGTGAACTACACCCACTGTGTTTACTTCTCTCCCTTTTCCCATCAATGCTGGTTTTGCGGCTCTTGTTTGAATCGATCCTGTTGGTATTGTCAGGGGCACCGCGACTGTTAGCAACCACTGCCAGGGCGCCATTCCTCTCTTCTTCAGCCTCTTCATCCTCCTCCTGATAGAAAACAAAACAGCAGGTACTTAAGTGCCTGTTTCATCACCTATTTACTTTAGAGCTATGGAAAATAATAAGATTTTTCTTACAACGACTTCTGTAGCTCACTCCTTGATTTCAAGGGCAAGCACCTACATGTACCAGACAGCTCCTTTCAGCTTTCAAAGCCTCCATTTAGAGGAAAAACACTGGCTTAAACAACATTGTACTGCAAAAATTTTCACAGGACTGTCGAGCAAAGCTGGATTTGTTCAAATATGACCCACTAAGCTTTACTAAAGAACAGCAAATCCGTGAAATGCACAACCATAAGCTGCCTTCTGCTCTGGCAAAAAAAAAAAAAAAAAAAAAAAAAACAAACTGGCAAAGTTCAGTGTCTAGAAAGTGGGTAAAGCAAAGTCACAGTCTGGAGATGGAGAAGGTGGGGGAGCTGCCAGACCACCTGCTCAAGCTGGTTGTGTCCAAAATCAAGCACCCCAGAACACAAGACACTTTCCTTCGGTTGGCTACTCTGTTCCTGGTGCTTTGTGATGAAAATCAAAGTACTTAAAAAAAAAAAAACAACAAGCAAACAAACAAAAAAAAGCACAAAAAAAGATCATAAAGAGGGACAAGCCTCACAACTAATACAGTGCTAAACAGCTCATACTACTTTCTTTCAAGTCCTGAAACCCATTCTTTAAGTTCAAAGTTATGCTAAGGTTAAGCACATTTTTGTGCTTCACTGCAGCAAGACAGCTCTTTGGAGAATGTTGTATAAGCCTTCTGGTGGGTTTTGTTTCTTTGATTAGAAATGGCTCAGAGCCATGAAGTTCATGTATGAAATCTTCACCCTTTGAAGTCAGCAGGTTTTCTCTTAGTGACTCAGAGGACACAGGATTAGACATCATCTGCAGCTTCAGCTCTAAACACAAACTTTCTTAAAAGTTCTGGGGTATCTAGGTTGGTTTGGGATATTGCAGATGTACCAGCAGATCTACAAAGATTGGCTCCAACTTTATATCTAAATTAAACCTAAATTTGTATAGTTGGAAAAGGGGTCATTTTAATTCAGGGAGGTGTACATGTAATTTTAATTTTCTCCTGATGGTTTTATTACCCTCTAAATCAGTGAGTGGCATACAAGCAAGAAGAAAAGGCTAAAAATTTATTTGTGAAATGTAGAATGCAGAAGCTCTGACCCATTTGCTTTTTCCATTTGTATCATGAGAAGAAATAGATTAGACAAGGACAAACTTTAGAAAAGTTAAGAAGTGCAGCCCTATGTTTAGCCACACAAAAAGCTCATTTAGAAATATCCCAGCTATTAAAGTCAAAGAAAGCTCATTAAGCCACCTGAATGATCTCTGTGCTGGTGCAGAATTGCTCTTCTGCCCAGGGTACTTGTAGACGGCACGGTACTTGAGCTTTTCTTCATCTAAATGAGTAACGCCCTTGAAAATTAAAGTGTAGTCTGGACAATGTCCTCAGACTGCTGTGAGTCAGTGAAGCAGAGCAGATGGAGCCAGAAGAAGGGATTATTACTGCTTTTCATTTTCAATTTACAAAAAAATTCCAGTGTATTTTATTTGAGAGAGATAAACGTAGCTCAACACAACGTGTTATCCTAAATACACTGACTACAAAACCTTGCTCATCCTCCACCTAGCAAACCACAGCTAGGGGAGAATCTTGAAACCAAAGGCCAGGATAAAAATCATTCAGAGGATCAATCCATAAAATTTCAGTCTGAACCTTAAACAATCCCCAGGGTAGTACTAAAACTCAAACTTGGAGTTCTACTTGGGGCCTAATGCTGTTACGAACACCAAGCTCTTCTGCTTCAAAAAGTTCAGGCAGCTGAGGGAAGTGGTGGGGCTGGCAGAGGAGCCATCAGCAGCAGCACCTGGCACTTGGAACAAGGCACCGGAGCGACAGCCTAATGAATGCACTCGGCACTTCAAAAGTTAATAAAATAAAGAAACCTGTCAGAAGAGTCCTAACTTTTTTCCCCCACTGCTCTCATTTTTTAGAAAGGGAGAAAAAGAGCAAAATAACATCTGTACTTCAAAACTGGCAGGATTTGGGGCATTATTCAGTGTAAGAGTCTATTTGTCTCTCAGGAAGGGCTAGCTAAAAGTTGTACAGATTTAGTTCTACTGCGGAGCATAAAAGGACGTTGCGTACGTGCCATTTTCCTTTTCACACAACCGTATGCAAACAATTCGCAGGAGGCTGGTGCTTAATTAGGCTGTTCTTAACTTCTTTTTACTCCCCAAAAGGCAGTTATTACTTAGGCAGAAAATACCATACATGGTGCATATGTACTTGATTCTGCTTGCAGCGTTACAAGGCAGGGCTCTTGCAGAACAGAGACAAATTTACAGCAAAAGTGCTCTATCACATTGCTTCACAAGGACAAAGCTAGAGGAGAACCATAACTTCTAGTCTATAAAAAAACTAGTCTTATAAACTGGGACTATCGAGGGACTTTTCCGACTCACTATGGAGAACTGAATGTGATGAGAGATTAAGCTGGTTTACATTAAATAAAAAACATTGCGTTACAAATGTTCAGCTGCGGCTCTAATTCTAAATGTCATGCTAAGTTTTCTCTAGATTGCAGCTGTCAGTGAGAAAATGGCAGCTGGCACAAACAGAAGGGTTTTGTTTGGATACAAAATCGGTAGCACCCAGGAAAGGTACTCTGCATCACCTGAAAAGCACTGTATATGGCACATGCTGCAGTGGCTGCTCTTCATGGTAGCCAAAGTGTTTGCTGATATCTAACAGCCAGCAGAATAGAGGAACATTGTCACTTCCACTGAATAATAAAGACACTCAAGATTAAAAATACTTCGACTCAGAGCATTGCACACCCAGAGCTTCTTCAGCATTCAGAAAGACTGCTCGATTCTCGCACAGAAACGCCAAATAGGCTGAACACTGCCCTTGTAACCCTATTTTGAGTTTTCAAATGTCTCTCCTTTCAGACCAAAAGGGAGAGGCTTAGTTGAAAGACAGAGGAAGCCAAGGAGGAAATATCCGTTTTGTAGGAGGACACAGTTCACACCTTTGTATAAAAGAGAAGAAACTCAGGGTTTTGAAGAGGCAACTTCTAGGTTTAGGCAGTCTGTTACGCAGTTGACATGAATGGCACGTTTTGCCTGACCTTCCTTGCAGCAGGTGGTTCCTCTGCTTTTGCAGCTTTGAAGCTGTCTCTGTGGGTCCTGGTTCATGTGATGTGAGACACCACAAGAATGTGGATATGATGAGCTGTTCCACCAGTTTATATTCTAAACTGGAGACCCCAAGGGCTTCAAAAGAACATGATATGCCAGTGCCCAACTGCTTTAAAGAGCAAAGCAGAAAGCAAACCAGTACAACTAATTCCTATACAAGGCAGAGGGTTACATTTTCAATGCACCTCCTACATTTATTTACACAATTCTGAGTGCAAATTTTCTATCAGCTCACATATGGGAATAACAAACTGGGAAGTGAGATTTCTAATTAACCTATGTCCACAAGGGAATATGGTAATGAGGAGAACACATCTGTGGTGACGATACACAGAAATTTGTTAAGTACCTGCTAGACAGTGACATGAGATTTTAGCTGCTACTTCTGTCCTTGTGATGTTTTGGTTTTTACAGTGAGAAATGAGAAGGACATGTCAGGTGTGCTCTTCGTGGCACCCTGCTCAGTAAGCGGTGCTTGTCCTTAGCTACAGTAGGAAAAGGACGTGACAGGCATTTTCCTTATTCTAGAGTCTTGAGTTGATCTAGGACCCACCAACTGCCCCTTTACTTATACGCTTGTGTGGGCAAGAAGCGAGTTGGACTGGCTTGCTCACTCCTGATGCACAGGGGAAGGCAGGAATCATGCCTGAAGTGACAGACCATTCCTTTCAGTCATTAAGTCCATCACAAAACTGAACCTTAAGCCTTTTTTCCTTCTTCATTTTAGGGCTGTGCCTCCACTTGCTTCCATGCACGTCTTTCAGGTCCACGAGTTCCCAGGTCTGCCCCACCTGCAAGCACTAGTACATGTGCTCCAGATGAAAGGGAATCTGCCACAGGTCAGCAATGGCAGGGGCAGTCATCAGTGCCCTTCACAGGTCCAAAGATGCTTAATCATCCAAGGACTGAAACACTTTCTTTTCTTGCCCAAACCTCCAATAAGATATTTTTTTTCCTGCTCTATGAGCAAAATGACAACCACTTACTTCACAAGATGGATATGCTCAGAGGGAATTGTCACTGATGCTACCTTGCTAAGAAAAATTCACTTTCAGCCTTTCCACTCAAATTCTTATTGGAAATGAGTGTTTGCCCATTTGCAGACATTCCCCTGTTAGATGTTGTCTTTTAAAACCCACTGGGTGGCTCAGCTTTGTGTCTGTTTTTCAGTCTTCCACACACTTAGATCTAATAACAGCTTTGAACACATTCGTGTACATTTACAGAATCTCTCTCATCCAAACAGCAAGATCCCAAAGTAACTGTTGAACTATCTAGGCTGATCTTAATTGGTTTTAAGCTTCTCTATTTGAATTCAATATCCTGCTTCATGAGCCTACCGAGGAGCTTTGCTTAGGCATTTGTGATGCTCTGTTCTAGTTTGGCTTAAATAGTTAACAATCTTTCTTCTTCTGGCCATTTATCCCTACAGCAATCAACCAAACTTTTTCCTGCCTTTTTTTCTGTTATTCTCACTTCCCATGTTTTACTTTTTTCTATTCATCCAGAAATTTCATAAGCTGCTTAAAATTTTCTTTTCTACCATGCATATTAGGTTCCGTTCCGTAATTAAAAGCTGCAAGACAATCAGCTTCCAACTGCCTTGTGATTTCTTTTTCACTGCTTATGAAAGCAGTGCAAAACACTGGAGATGGAAGATGTGAAAAAAATTCTTCATGAATCTGTCCTGATTATTTCAGCAAGATGACAACCACCAGACTCACAAATGCCTATGTTGATTTGATCCCTTTTTATTTTAAGTATATTTCACAGTATTTCAGAGTTGTGAGAAGCTCATTAGAGGAGCAAAAAGTGCTGATATAATAATTATGCAGAACAGAAAGTGAACCCCAGTCTGACCTTCAGCTGCAGCTGTTGGAAGAGGTGTACATGGAAGGCTATAGGCACCCCATACACCTTGTATGTGAAGCTGTCTGCTGCTGACCCACGTACCATGTGTGTGCAGTAGGTTTCATAAAGGGAATGTGATAAAAATCTCTTCTTTTTCGCTGTATTGCCATAAGATCAAGTCACCAAGTTCAATCTAATTTTTGAACTGTAAATAAGCATATGTCATTGTAGGGAGACAACAAGGGCCTGTGATTTTTGTGATATGTCTAGCACATTGTTTGATAAATGGCCATAAAGTCCATGCCAAAATTCATTATGGAAAGGTGTTTCAGTTTGGTTGATCTCTTCCAAAAAGTCAGAGGTATACAAATCCTTTTTCTCAAGATTATTCTGCTTTCACTGTCCTTATTCTAAAACAGAAACTTCCTCAAATACATTTATCATTAGTGCCAAAAGAATGCATTCTCTTTAGCAGGTGTAACTGAAGCCTGTTGTGTAGGGACAACAATCAATGAATTAAAATACCTTTGGAAGTTCCTTTGAACTGAGGCGATGCAGAGTGCAGAAGTGAGCCACGGCATACTCTAACAGTGCGCCAAAGATGAAACTGAAGCAGATACCGAGGTACACATCAATTGCCTTAATAAAGCAATTAGCATTTGGGAGTGAAGTCCTGGCTCCCATCATCAGTGTTGTCATCGTGAGGACTGTGGTAACACCTGTGGAATGCAAAAATATAAGTTCTGATAAAACACAGATAGCAATGAGGGCCTCTACTGCAAGGGCCCTGCTACAAGACAGTTTTTCCTGGCTCTGTGAAATCCTAAGATGCCACAGCATTTAATGTGTCATGTTTTGGAAAGAAATGAACCTGTGATTCTGAAGTTAAATGCTTAAAAGCACTTATGAAAACTGTTCGTAAAGCTGAGAAGATGGGATATTAAAATGAGAGAGATTTTGGTGTCATAGAATGTACATTTATGATTAACCCATTATTATTGCAATACCATGCAAATGCTCCCTTTAAAACATTCAGATATCGTTTTGCTCAGTGCGGTTGCCCACCAGCCTCATCTGATGTGAAATCCTTCTTTCTTCCCTATTCTGTAGGAGTGTTTTTCCCACCCCACCTGCAGTCTGATCAGAACTGATTTGCATTCTTTCCCTTTCAGAATCTCCTTTATTTGAAATTAATTATATTTAATCTCTCATAATTCTCTTATTATTCATGTGTTAATTAGTAGGTATCATTAACCCTCACAAAAGCCTCACAATTCTGTCTGTGCATGCCCTGTGTTTGAATATGTTGAAATTCTTTCCAAAATGACTAAGTTTTCCTTTGCTTTCAGCAGCCTCCCCTGCCTCAAAGTCTCCTGTAGCTCCCAAAAACATTTTCTTAGTTAAAGAATAGCAAGGCTTTAAGGGGAATCTGCATGATGTACTGCAGATGGCAAACCAGAACAGTAATTCCATAAAACCCAGAAGCATTTACAACTTTTAGAAAAGGATGCCATGTACATGCCATAAAGAAAGCATCTTAATGATCCAGCTCTTGGTTTGTTTTGTTTTATCAGCTTCTCACCTATGCAGATTCTGGCTGGAACTGATGACTGGCTTATCCAAAACGATACCCAGGAGAGTACAACCAGTAGGATTGATGGTACATATGTCTCTAGTATGAAATACAAGATGTTTCTCTTGAGTTCAAAGTGAAACACTAGCTTTGGGTAATGACCTGTGGAAAGAGCCAGAAAAAAATATTGTGAAGGTGTAATTCATAAGAATTTCTTTAAATTATCAACCTGTATTATTTTTGTACATTATTATGCAGTAAAAGCTTAACAAACAAGCCTGAAAAAAAATAAACACAGCACTGAAAAATTCTATCATGAAGACTTTTGAACTGAGGGAAAAAAAAAAAAAAAAATACGTAACATGCAGTCACCATATCCAGAGTTTCATTAAAGATGTCTTGAATTGGAAATTCACTGAGGATTACTGAAGGAAAAAATAAATTCATCAATGTGTGGAGAGGACGTTTCATTATATAACACAATGCAAGGAAATTTGAAATCACATCTGTATTTAGCTGTGGTTATTCATAAGAATTACCACAATGAGCTACTATATAAACTAGCATAATAGCAATTCTAATTTTATGAAGTTAGCATGGGTCCTTATCTTTAACTGCCTCACATGTCTAGATTATTGTGTGCTTTTTTTTTTTTCATTTACTATTACTCAAGATGTGGATGGAAGGCACCTCCTCTGATACTGCTGACCTAACTCTTATATTCCACTTAAAAACAAGCAGTGTCTTTGCATCTTCACTATCTATTTTTCCTTTACATTAGTGCATTGCAGTGTTTGTGTCATTTGGAGCAGTGTCACTGTTGTGGCACAAATGGTTTGCTTCTAAGTGGGTGACGTCCAGGAGTTGAAAGTTTGGGCTCACAGAATCAAATACAGAACTTGGTTTCATAAGGGGACAGCACACTGGTAAGCAAAGCCTGAACTGGTTATCCAGCTTGCTAACCAAGACAAGTTGGCTATGTTTGGGCAACAGAAGCACAGGATCTGAAATCATTACCAGTCCAACAGATCAAAGGAAGGCAAAAGCTTGCTTTGCAGCAACTTAAATGTACAGAATAGACTTTTTATTCAGAAGTTCAAAGTTCAAAATTAAGTGTTAAAGTGTTTAAGTTTTTTAAAACATTATTTTAACAAAATTCTTGAACCAAAATATTGATGAAAGAGGAGTACTTCAATATACGGTGATCAGATAGCTTTGGCCTCATCTATTTTAATCCAACAAACGATGATCTCCAGGACATGTTTGTTCCAGTGCTGGGTGCTGTGAATTGGGACAGAACTACAGAATGGTGACTGCACTTCAGCAACAACAGTATACACATACACAGGCTATTTGTGCATCCCTCAGGTGTGCCGCAAGACATGGAGTCAAAGAAAGAGTACTTTTAAAAGCTTGAAGTGCAAGTAACAGATGCCAAGAAATGTCTTCTTGCTGCCAGACTAGAAAATGGATGGTTACATTTCCCCTGTCAAAAGTACTGTATGAGTTGCATCCAGAGAATAAGGTTTCACAGAACTCTTAAAATCGGAAAGAATCACTATAGATTATGTAGTCCGACCCTAATCACAAGTCACTAAATTTCCTGAATTATGCCTTGCTTTGAACTCAATCACTTTGATTGGAATAGAGCCCACCCTTCAGACAGACATCTAGGCTTAATCTGAGGATATAGAGACATGCGGCATTCACCATTTTTCTCAGTAATCTGTTAGAATGGTTTTAATCATTGTATCTGTTAAAAATTACTAATCTTAAACTGATTTAAGAAAGCTTAACCCAGATTTCTCCATGTTGACTCTGCCTTTTCACTAGTAGACTAAATAGTCCTTTGGTAGTCAACTTTTTCTCCTCCTGAAGGTACAAATACACTGCACTTGAGATTCCTCTTTGTAAGTTCAATATGTTGAGTTCTTCAAGTTTCAGACTGATAGAAATAAGGACACAAAGATGGACAGTAGCCTTCAACTCTCTCCATGAGGCAGGAGATACAGGGATGATTTATACAGTTACCATCATTTTTATGTGAAAAGAGAAGCATTACATTAGTGTACTTCTATCAATACTGTGATTTTTACCAATACAGTTCTTCCAGTAAAAGTCATTTTGCCCACCAAAATTGATTTTAAGTGTAAGCAGACCAAGGTAAAGCACTTAAAAGTTAGGAAGTGCAAAACTTACAGTTGACTGCGCAACATTACTTCTGCTTCTGTCTGCACTCACCCTTGCACTAAATCAAGCACTAGTACTATGGAAAAACACTGAGTCTGTGCAATGAAAGATGATAGCATAAAGCATATTTAAGGAAAGAGAATTAGGGTTGTACAAGCAATTGTAAATCTGTGGCTTCCCAGTGTGCAAGAGCAAGCATTTAAAAACTTAATAAAAACTGTTATGGATTTTATTAATTTTGCTTGCAATCTTCTAGGCTGCTATTTAACTAGGACTCAAAACAGATACTTCTAAATAGAAAGACAAGGTTTTCTCTGCAGTATTTGTACCCCAAATTGTCATTACTGTGGCACAATTGCAGCTAGCATGCAAAGTTTGATGGCATGGCCACCATGAGTGAAGGAAGGACGTCAACCCAGAGCTCATTTGAGAGTGCAGAGGGTGCAAACCATCAGCAGGGAACTGAAACCTCCACAAAAGTAATTTGTCTTGTGTTTCTGTGCTGACGACAGGGAAGGATGTGGTGCCATGTACCCAGCAAAGAGGGGTGAAGAGACTGGACTATGCTTCCAGCGGAGTACCACAGGCACCTGGGGGTTACAGCTTGTCTTTAAGAAGGCAGACTCTGAAACAGCCAACACAGCCATACAGCAATAGCCTCTCCTTGTTAGCACCCTACAGCTGTATCTCTGTTCACCTTAGTATAAAAGTCAAGTGCATACATGGGAAGTTAGTTCAAAATATCAAACCTAAAAGCCCCACTTTGCCAATTCACTGCAATTTCCAAGTGTAGACAAGCCCTTTGAATGTTCCTGTGTTCTTTTGTGTTATTTTTCCTGATGCTAGAAATTTCTGAAGCAATGTGAAAAACAAAGAGAAATAAAGATGTAACAGCTTATAGCTGAGTGGCTTTTGGGGGAACAAAGAAAAGGCATTTCTCTAACCTTAAGGCTTTCTGCTTTCCAGAATCCAAAGACACATCATGGACACGATAATAATAGTGTCAGCATTTCTCTAAAGAGTTCAGAAAAGCTTTTATAATGGAAATTTTGAAGCAACCTATATAAGAATTCATATGAGCTCCTCCTGTAATAAACTGAAGGAAGAAGTAGTCAAGAAAAAGTATGTAATGCATACTTATCATGCTAAAGAAATGTACAATGGGACAAAATGAAGACAGGGAAATATTACAGTCCTTTTTTCATCTACACTCCACAGGTACCAAAAGTTATCATCTTGAAACAGATTTGCTACTCCTACTATGTGAGTCGCATATGAGATAGCAATGCTGTATCTCATTGCCTTTGACCTGCGCATCTGAGGCTATGGTGCCATCAATCAGATCAAAAGAAAATAGGTTCATATAATCCTAGTCCTAGCTTTACTGGAGTTAACTCAAGTACAGCTCAAGTTATCTCCTCCAAACTGTCAACTTTGCCCCTTGCTTGAGTCTTATTGAAACAAAATATTTGCAGTACAATGAGAAGATGCTTTTTCATTCAAGTTTCTGGCCCATGATGGCACCTCAGTGTGTGACTGCTCTTATTTAAATTTGATAATGTGATGGAAACAACTCCTGTGCAGCTTACCAAAGTATCAAATTACTGTATTTAACAGTTTCTCAGATGAACCTGAACCTAAATGACTGTCAGTATGCACACCCTAAACCCACCAGAAGGTGAGGTGATCTACTTAGGTCACCCCACAGTGAAAGAAGATTAAGCTGAGTTACTTGGGTTTTATAGAATTTACTGGATGGCAGAAGTACAAAAGTAGACAGTAACTCCAGGCTGTAGGTGAAGAGCAAGTCTAGAGAGCAGACTACACTCTCCATACCTACTCTAACTCCCTCTACTGCTTCAAAAAAAAAAAAAGTAATACCCTAGAAAGTAGA
>NW_009260182.1:13328918-13362614 GCF_000687185.1 Egretta garzetta
CTTTCCCAGTAACTGAGCAGGTGTAGGTCTAGGTCTAAGGCAGATCTTTGTGACGGCAAGAAAACCTAGTTTATTCCTCTTTATAACTTAACTTTGAAGTTTGGCTTTTGGCTTCTAAAAGCAATATTCTAATCTACAGCACTGCCTATCTGACACTTTGAATAGATCTTGCCATAATACTGACAATTTTTGTCACCACTGACTATTGCTGCACTGCCTGAGAAATAGATGAAAACCTAAATAAACAGGCTTCCTCATAGCATCATAGAATCATTTAGGTTGGAAAAGACCTTTAAGTTCATCAAGTCCAACCATTAATCTAACACTGCCATCTCACCAGTAAACCACGACCCTAGGTCATCCATTTTTTGATTATCCCATTTTTCTATGGTGTCTGTTCCCAGCTGATGGCAGAATGCTGTGTCTCTGCTCTTTCCCGCCACCCTCAGACCAGCAGATGGTCACAGCAGAGGCACCTGAAGGAATGACCAGTGCTCTACAAATGCTGTCGGCAGTTCCTAACCTCCACTGTAACACAGCAGGATGGGAGCATCTTCCCCACAGTTACTCCCCGAGGACTTCTTGATGAACTCTACTCCAGTAAAAGACTGCTCCACATCACTCTTTATGTAAGAAGCACTTTGGTATCCGGCACAGGGGTGTGCAGCCAGGCACAAAGAGCACATTCTTCTCTATCATGAAATATGTATGCTAACCTCTTGGGTGCCAGCTAAAATGTGTGATGTACATCTCACACAAGCACATCAGTATAACTCTACCGATGCATCATTTTCTTTTCTTCTTGCACCTTTTAAGGGCGCAGTACAGGAAAGCTTTAAACAGAATTTTACTGCTTTAACTGTGTGCTGAAAGCATAGTTTTCAGTATGCATTTTTATTGCTTGTTTACAGTGAACATACACATTAAGGAACAGGTAGTGTCCCCATTTATACCCAACAAATCAGTTGTGCAACTGAAATGCAATTCTCTGACTGATGCAGGATGCTAAGGGTGTCAATACATATGGTTAACATGTTATTACGGCTCCTCTGTCCCTCCCTCAGAGAGCAATCATCATCTCCTGTTCTTCACAGTCAAGATCTTATAAACTACCTCTTCTCCTACTTCTTCAGAGGTGAACTGGAAGAAATGAAAGATTAGGGTAGGCTTATCAACATATGTTTCATCTTCACAAAAATGCTTTACAAAAAATGAGTTTGAAATTCAAATTTCCTAAGAATGAAACAAACCCCTTCATGTAGTGTTTGTGCGTGAATGTATTTATCTATTTAGCTTACAAAACACTTATGCCACAGAAATTTTTCAAGTCTTTATGTGCATTTCTGTCTATACTACAAAGAACTTCTCAGAAGGTAACAAAAACATGCCTCTCCTTAATATCCTTGATATTACATTCATTAGATTTCCACAGGTTTTTATGTTACTGTAACTTTTTCAATGCCTTTTCCCAAACTGTTTTCTTTCTAATCTTTTCTACATTGCAGAAGTATCACAAAAACAACTCACGATGGAAAACCTTTTAGCGTTAACTCAAGTAGAAAACCTTGCTTACAAAGAGTGATTATATAAGCTCAGATAGGTAAGTTGAACATAACACAGTAACAGATATATATATATGCAACTGCTCAAATCTTAGATGAGACTGACCAAAGACTCACCAGATAAGATTATACCAAATGTGGTTCTGAGATTAAGTCCTATATGGCAAAGATGATGTTCTCAGAAATAACAACTGGAAAGCAATTGCAGATTATAGAGGAACTGCTAAACGGAATGAGAGAAGTTACTCAGTGTACCATACCTCAAAAAAGAATTGGAAGTCCTAGAAAAGTTTGATTGTTAACTAAGAAATCTCCTGAGCCTTAGGAAACTGCAGGCAGGCCCGTAGGACAAAGCGATGCGATACCTCTATTTCAGGAGAAGGAGACTGACTGATGAACATAGACTCTGTGTAGGAGTCTGCTATATTTATACACTCATATACACCCTTTATAGTTTATATGGTAGTTTATATACTTTTTGATTTTCAGATCACTAATTATAAATGAGAGCAACTCATTACTGGCTTAGTCATGACCTCCCGCCTGAGAAGCCAATAACATGGAGGGGCCGGGGGTCAGCAGAGTTTCAACAGGGCATAGCCAGAGGAGGTCTGACGAGGCCTCTCGCCCAAGGAGGCTAAAGCAGGATTTGTGATAGACATCAAAACGCTGGCAGTGACTGCAGACAAGGAACAGCAGCCAGCTCCCCTTGCAGTCTTTTTCAAGAGGGCAAATGTCTTGTCTTTGTGCATCAAGGAGACGAGACTGACTTTATGCTTCTGTCTCTTCTTTCCTTCTGTTCTGCCAAAATAATACTGTTTGAACACACCATTTTGCTGACTTCACAGTTTTCTAAGCAGGGAAGTGCACCGAGAGCCCTGACTGCCTGACATAACTCTCCCTGCCTTCTGGGCTCAGGCTGAAGACTCAGCATTAGGCTAGACCTGAGCAAGCTGAGCCTCTTCATTCTGGCTACGGCTGAAGACTTGGCAAGAGGCTGCAGTAGTGAGAGCAAGACTAAGGAAAATTGCTGGCCAGAAGAAAAGCTATCAACAGCCAATTGGCCTCAAGTATTAAATGACGTTTTTTGTTTCTTTTTCCAATTAAACATGTTAGATGAGATGAATTAGCTCTCTCTTGCTGTGAAAATAGAAGCATTTATTGAGTGGGAACACATGGGGTCTGTCCTGTGCCCAGTACTGCTCACTAACAAACATGACGACGGGCCGAGTGTCTTTTAAGAGAGGGGCATTAGCGCATTGGAGAACAGCATTAGAGTTCAAAATTATCTCAACAACTATCAAAACCAGCCTGAGTAAAAGACAAAAGTCAACAAAAGTACCAAGTCCTACACTCAGACAGGAACCACTAGTTCCCTAAGGAGAGCACAGGGAATATGTGGCTACAGGGCAATAAAGGAGGTGGAGTACTAAAAGGAATCGCAAGCTGAGCAAGACCAAAAATATGCAACAATTTTCTGCAAGAAAAACAAATATCAACCCGGAATGGATAACAAGGAACAGAGGTCATGAAATGTGTAAATCCTTCCCTCTGCGGAGGATATCGGATGGGAACAGGGTACCTAGATTTGGGTGCTGCACATCAGCAAAGATATGAGAAATTCCATAGGAGAACAATAGCAGAGACAGGAGATTAGGAAACTGTTTATATGAATTAAAAAGAGGGAAAGTGTTCGTCTGAAAAAAAAATATATCTGTCCTGAAATCATGAAAGGGCTGCTGAAAAATAGCGGGAAAATTGTCTTCCATATCCACATAACAGGTTTGAAATGCAGCAGCAAGGGAGATAAAGATTAGACATGAGGAAAATATGCTTGCAATAATCACCAGGAAAAAAAAAAATGTTTATATGAATTAAAAAGAGGGAAAGTGTAGACACTTTGGAGGTTTGTCAAACTTACCCCTGAAACATCTGTCAGGAAGTAGACTGTAGATACAGATGACCTTGACTTGCAACATGAGAATAGATTAAATGAATTCTTAAAGTGTATTTCAGCCTTATTTCTATGATTATTTACACAAAAATCTAGACTGTAACAGCATTTAATTGCTTTTATGCTTTTCCAATAAGAAAGGCAAGCTTTCTGTGTCACTATTTATTACTCTGAGAATGCAGGTGGTGTTGGCTAGGCAGCTAAAATAAAAACCCAGCAGCCACTGATGCAGATAGATTCTTGGACCCCAAAACTATGTATCAGTGTATGCAGAATAAGGACTATAATTAAAAGACATGTAGGAAGTGGTTCTAGCAATTAATTTACCCATATCAGAAATGGTCTGTACCAAAACGATATCAACACCAAACCCTAGCCAGCAGCCTAGCTAACATTATTCAAAGTGACTTACCATTATGTGATTACAATAATGTAATTCCTATTACGTGATACACACTTTTATAAACAAGATTAATCCACAATGTCCTTTTCTTAAATTTACTGAAGTTACTTATGCAGGAATTTTGCTGACTACATTTTAAATTTGGCTCTGTCAGTGGCTGTACGTGAACTCGGGCCTTGCGCTGTTGTACAATATTTCACTTGCACAGCAGCTGTGCTGCCTGTTCAAGTTCACAGAGTATCAAACCCTGATTGCTTTTTTTGCTGTGTTAGGAAATACTACAGACAGTTGTTCTCTTGTATCTTTAGCTCTAGCCTTTTAAATCGTAACTGTTATAAACAACTGTAATTTATAATATAACTTTTCTTATAAAATGCTCTCAGATATCTATTAATGATGTTAAGGAAATGCAAAGCATCAATTTTCATTTTGAAATTGATTACATAGTTCCATAATCTGGTTGCTTTTTTCTTTTAATATGGGCTACAGTAGGCACTGTTTTCCTGAAATTAAAAAAATCTGTAGAAAATAGCACCTATTTCATAACAACTCAATAGAAAATTAAGAGGATTATGAAATTTCCTTCTACTGCATAGCACTTGATAACATGGCTTTCTTGAACAGGAGAATTGAAACAAGAAGGTGTGGGCAATTTTAATCTAATTAAGTTGCATATGTTAAAAGGTATAATTGAAAGAAAAAGTGGCTTTTGACTTTAGACATATGATTCCTGCCAACATAAAGGGAGGAAGACAGCATCATTTACTGAAAAGAGTATAGTTCATCTGATCATGCCTCTTCAGTTATAATTGCAAACTGGTTTGATTTTATTTCGTAAAAAATAATAGAACTTTTTTTTGGTTTTAGAGTCTGGACTCTACGATAGAAGATGGTAAGAATTAAGCAGGTTCCCTCCTCCTCTTTCCTGTACGGTGAACAGGTCCTAATACCCTTCTGGGCAGAACAGCAGCCAAGGATTATTCTCCTTTGATTGAACCTGATGTTGCTTACCCAGAAGCTGTAAAGAGGAGGAAGGCAAGCAGATGTCACTTATGTAAGCAGCAAGATACTTTGTGATCCCAGAGCCTGCCAGGATGTATTTCATTTCTCCTTTTATATCCATTTAGAGAACTTTGACTTTTAGCCTGAATTAATACCTGAAATTAGATCATAAAGTTTCTTTGTGTTGAATTATTAAAGCAGAAATACCCAACAATGGAACAGAGAAATTCTACTTCTGTGTTTCAGAATTAGTAACATATCCTCTGGTGAAGCTACAGCTCAAAGAGCATAAAGCAGGTTTGGCAGGTCTTGAACTCTCTGAAAGCCCTTTCAGAATCTCTGGAAAATAAACAGGAGCAGACTCTTTCATGAGGTTAAGTCCTGCAGTTAGAGGAAACTTTCTACAGCAGTTTCCCAAGATCAGCAGAAGAGCAGGTCTGTGGAAATGCTTCTGACCCTTCCCTGGGCAGAGGAACCTCAGGCTGGGCAGTCTGCGCTCTGCTGCCCACCAGGCTGGACAGAGGTTGCCGCAGAAAAAGAGCAACTCCGGCAAGCACTAGCCATGAAACCCCACGTACTGCAGTTGTAAAAGCACCCAGCACATTCACCGAAATCCCCATGGCCAAATAGAGCCAGAGTGGCTATTTCCAGGAAGGCTGGGAACTGTTCTGAGCTGGGTACCCAGGGTCCCTGGTCTCTCTCCAATTTAAATCCCCAATTCACAGGCTCTTCTTCCTTCACAAGAGCTCTCCCTGACATTACATGGACGAAGTAGTACATCTCTTGTTTATCATTTTTCAGATAATGCGCAGCCTCCAAGAAAATGCTCAAAGCCTCTCAACATTTACATTAGCTGGGTCTCTGCTGGTAACATCTGGAAAAGTATGTATTGTTTCAAGAATGTAGTCTAGCAGAAGATGAAAACTATCATCCTGAAAGAAAGCAACGTTCTCAGTTCCTTAGTGGTGCTCTGTTCCAAAAGCCATATTCTGAACTGTACCTAGAAAGCATTAGAAGGATATTTTTACCTGTCTCATACACCGCTTCGGACACCGAGGTAAAGTGGTCTTCTACTGTGTATTGTGCCAGTCGGAGCGTGTCCAAACCTCGAACTGAATCATTTCCTCTGGTCCAGTAAAACATCACATCATTGATGTTATAACCCCCTGTAGTGATACACAAGCCAACACAAGTGTTTATTTTACACAATAATTAATTTGTGTTCAGCACACTTATGGTTCAGCTGCTTCTTATTTATTTGTCTGAAAGTACAGTTAGACATAAACAATGACGGGGTTTGGCAGAACATAATGCCTGTTTGCAGCAAAACTCCAAAATAACATGCAAAGTCTTATAATTTAAAAGCTGACTGGTTTGGAGCTGGTCTTTTTTGTATCTTTTATTCTAGTATAGATGACAAACTAATAAAAGAGATGAGTACCGCATGGTATTCCAAAGGCAAAAGCTATTAAGCTAAAGAAATACAGGTTTTATTAATTATAGCACTGCCAGCATTTGGACTAAACATTAAGGGTGCCCTTCGTTGCATCCCAGGCCGCTGTTTCCTCGATGCGGTGCATTCGGTCCTCATTCCCATAGAATCGAAGGGGCGAGGAGAGCAGCAGGGCTGCTGCGTGCTGGCGCCGCGCTCCGAGCTGGGCTTGGGTTGTCCCTTGGGACAACATTTTGGCTTAGGAGCTTGGATGCTTCCCAAGGACACCAGTTTAGATGCTGATGTTTCTGCAGGCTCAACAGCCTGGCATGCTCCAGGGGCCCCAGGAGATTTCCTCTTAACCTTCAAGTAGTAATTAGGAGCGGAGACGGGACATGAATCATCTATCAGAAGGCAACTCTATTTTGCACACACTCGTCAATATGCGGCACAATCATAGCTAAAACACCTCAGTAGCTTTTCCCTATTATATTAAAAGGCAGGCAATTTTCAGGCTAGTGTATATGATTAATTCAAGATTATGTTAATGTAATTTACATGTTAACAGGGAGCGTTTGAACATCTTTTCCTTTAGCTTACTTAGATCAATCATTCTTCTATTTGACAGATTTATATTGTGCAAGTTAATAGCTAAGCTTAGGGGACAGAAACATGAGCTGATGATTATTTTTAGACTCCAGTCAATTGTAAGTAAATTACAGCGAGACAATAATGCAGTGCATTGCACAAGGGGATATGCTGCAAAAAAGAACAAAGCTCTAGAATCACAGAAAGAAAAAAAAAAAAAGAGATGTATTAAAATAAAAAGAGCATTTTAATATTTTTAAGTTAATGGCTTTGTTTCTTGCAATGACAAAAAAGGAGTGATTTCCTACAGCCATTTAATGGAGGAAAAACAGGAGTTCAGAAATTTCATTTCAAGGAAACACTATGCTGGTTACCAATTAAAATGACAATTTCACCTGGAAATTCTTTCCCTGACCATTCTTTAAGTGTAAATCTGATTTTCACTGTCACTGGCAGTTTTCTGAAAAGGTACTGTGACCAGGATCTCTGCACACACCATCACATTCATAGAAATTAAAGACAAAACACAGCAGTCAAAAGACTAAGCCAAATGCATGCACATCCAAGCTTATTTCCTGATTGTCTAAAGCCCAAATCTAGGAAATGTTATTTTTCACCTCCCAAATTTCCCAGATTTGGGAGGTGAAAAATAAAAGTAAATTTCCTATGAAAAAAATAATTGCATTGTCCTCAGTCAAAACAAAGAGGTTCGTAGCAGCAGTTTTCATGAGTGACTCCAGGCATGGATTCATTTCACTTTCAGTATAAATGAGCTGCAGATATTTAAAGAAAGTCCAAAGAACTAGAGAGTACCACAGTACACTCTTATTTTTACAAGTTATTCAGTCTTCCAAGTTGTGAGATGGGAGAAATTCGATGCCCAGGTGGACAATAACAAGCATATCTCCAAATGGACGTTGTTTTGCTCTAACAGAACCATTTTTGTTCCAAAGTATTTTCACTAGCTGAGCAATTAGTAGGTTTTGGTGGTCCTTCCTATGAAAACTCTTTGAAAATACTAATTCCAAATCTCTATTTGTGAAGAATTTTCACGGGGAGAGTCTTCCCAATAGTCAGTAAAGTTAAATAGCAGAGTGCTCCCTCTGTGCTAAGTTATTCTTTGTTCAGGGGATTAATATTTTACTAATTATAAAATGTTTTAAAAGTTTATAGAGACAAAATCCTTAAGCCATGTTATTTGGCTTTTATAAGTAATCTCTATTCTCTCTAGATGACACAGAGTTTTCGTTCTAATTCCTCAAGCCCAAAATGCCTCATTCCTGTACTTCGTTGATAGAGAGTGAACAGCTAACATCAACAGGGTTAACTACAGGAATAGTAAATTTGGGATTAAACATTCATAATGCCTAATACAAATGAGTTTCTTTACCTTTCTGTTGCTAATTTTAATTTCCCCTGATTGTCAAGCACAAGTTAAGTGCCTTCACATGGCTCTTCACTGAATAAATGCTAAAGGACAAGTTCAATAAGGAAATAAAATTTCAGAGATGGGCCCAAAACATGAATATGTATTTGGACTGGAGGCCTTAGGGGGAGGAAAAGGAAAAAAATCCCTCAGCCCAGTGTGAATGAAAGGTGATGTTCCCTACCACATAGCAGAGAACACGAACCCCCCTACAGCACCAACCGAGACAGGAGCCCTCCAAGTCCCCAAATGTCACATCTGCCACATCAGCTGAGACTCAGAGTGGCAACTCTGTCTCCTAACATATGCCTGCCCTACCTGCCAAAGTGTTGCACTAACAGGGGAAGGAAACAACAGGCATTTTGGCTGAAATATATTTTGCTGTGTGGAAAGTATAAATCAATTAATGCTATTAACTACCAAGAGCAGACTAGCACATTGTAAAGGCCACTAGGGATGCTTTACTGTGTAAAGCCATTACTTGATGTTGTAAAGGCCACTAGGGATGCTTTATTGTGTAAAGTCATTACTTGATAATACTGATTGATTGCATTAGTGATCACTTAATAAAAGGCCTAACACTTGGTGTCAGATCACGTATTTGCTATGTATTTTACATCTTATTTATACATGTTGGTGCTTGTGTGGATGTATATACATGCTTGCATTCATGATTCTTAATTCCAGGTAATGGTATTTTGCAAGCAGTATTCTAGGATGATGTCATTCATCTATAAATTGTCATAGCTTATCTCACGAGGAAGCAAACACCATTTCCAGCATACCCAAAAGAAAGTATTGTAGCGCACTGAAGAAAGAGCCACAGCTAAAGGCGCACTCTTTCTTTCTGCGTTTATTGCTTCTAGCGGCTTTCTGTAAAACTTAACAGCAATGTTATGGGCACATTTGTGATGACATTACTATGTTTTCCCCTTGGACAGGAGACACTTGTGTGTTGTTGAAAAAGCAGATGGAATCATTCTGAAAAAATGTTTAATTTTAATTACATAGGGAATTTTTCTTTTTTTTTAATCTTGTCAAATAAATTTAAGTACTTGTGGGACATATATATCATTCTGTAACTAGAGAAAACATTAAATGAGTCATTAGGCAATGCTGTTGATATAAAACCATATGGGTTGACTTACCAATATGCTCTTCCAAAGGAAAATAAATTAGAGATAAATCCAAATTCTAATTCAAATCACTATTTGTTAACCAGATCTTATAAAACTGCTGATTCTAGAGGGACTCCGGTGTAATGAAGGTTTTGGGGTTGATTCCCTTTGTGGTTTGTCTAAAAATGAAACTGTGCAGCAATCTTCTAATTGGTCATTACCAACAGGAGATAAAGAACATACACACGTCTGAAATGGTAAAGGATACTTGACAAGCCTTGAAAAACCTTCCAAAAGATTTTGAATGTGTATTGATATATATTTGAACATATATTTTCATCTTACAGGATTGGGTATCCTTTTACATTATCCCATGCAAAAATATTTTGATAGAGACTTATCATATGAATAATAGCAAACAGTTAACTATAAACATGCAACATTCAGGTATTTGCAAATCAACCATGTCTACAAAGTATTAGAGAGCATATTTTAATGAAAATTATGAAAACGTTGGTAAAAGGAGGTTCTATGAAGGTATATTTAGTCTTGGTCCATGAACTGATGGTATTTTTTCCCAGGGCACAGGCATAGACGCAATTAAGTAAGTCATAGAAAGATCTCTATGTATCCATCTCAGAACAGAACATGCAGCTGCCTTTTTTTCAGTATGAAGACAGTAAATTAATTAAATATGAACTCTATGCCTTACAAATAAGCCTTATTCTAATTTCTTTCTTTCCTAAAGGAATTGTGCCTCAGGCAGGGGGGAGGGATACATACTGTCTGAAAGAGAAAAACAAATTAAAAATATTTTCTCGGCTGGGCTGGAAATTGTCTGCTCACAGAACTCCCCCTGAAGACCAACAGAATAACTGCAGGATGCACTGCAAAACCAGGCCTATGATAACCCGAGATTTTGTTTAACCATGAATAGCATGGCAGCATTTCAGTACTGCCATGCTATTTTCAGTGACGCCTTATGCTTTTATCTTTGTATACAGACACTACTGTAATTCGACAGGGGCTGGTCACATACTGTCCCTTGGCTTCATTGAAAATTCCAGCCTCTTCGATAATAATATCTAGCAGCCCTGGAAAAAGATCACAAATATTTTTCTAACTGTATAAAAATACTAAGTATTAAGTGTCTTACAGCTTTCCAGTTGCAAAGTACACGTCTGCTTATCCATGGGATATTTGCTTAGATCCATGCTACATGCAACAGTTGTGGTGATCCTTAGAGGAAAAAAAGGGTATTGCTGATTATTAATGGGGTAAAATTATTCATCAGTAAAAATGTAAATAAGCCATGTATCTATCTTGAACTAATATTTGCAGGCAAAAAATTGCAAGGCAAAAAAAAAAAATCTAGCATTTACTGGTATCTAATGGGGAAGAATAATAGCATCCAAACCAGGAAACCACTCCAGAACAGCTGAGTGGTAGTCGAAAAAAGCCACCCCCTTGCTTCCTTCTCACTGATGGTGTGCATATTCCTTTGTTGGTATTATACAATATATTTTACAATTTTGTTATATTTATAAAAATTTATTATAAAGGGTAATCTGCAATAATTGCAAAAACAGCTCATTGTAAAACAACTGGAAAGGCAAAATGCAGTTCCTGTATTTGGTCTACATGAGAGCACAAGGGTCTATTCAGGGAAAAGGACAACTAGTATTAAATTTCAGAATTTAATCATATTGGCCAGTAATATTACATATTAATAAAACTACAAGACCATGCATCTTCTACTTTGACAAATAGATCAGTTTAAGCATAAAATTCTGCTAACCCAGGAAGTTTAAAGTGTAAGTAGAAGCCAAATATAAAGGCTGGTATGTGGTATATACATACCGTAGAGCATACAAGACTGTTCCATTAGGGTATATTCTTATAAGACGATTCTCAACAGTGATATCATGAAGAAAAGACTTCTTTGAATCAACTATGAAGGTATCTGGTACCCAAAGCATTTCCACAAGGCGACCATCTAAGCTTAAACTCTTATTGCCATCGAAACAAAGTCTCTCATCAGTCCATCGCTGCCTTAGAAATATGGTAGCCGTGTAGTCCTGAAAGAGGAAAAACAAAGTTATCGTACAGAGTAAGATTGTATTATATTCTGTTTTACAAAAGCATATAGAAACAGCTGTTGGGCACAAACAGCCTGTGACTCTCCGTGTCTTATTCTTCAATGCTGACACTCCGATAGCAGTTGTACTGGCTCTTGTACTGCCAAATTTTCCAGCACTTGATGCGAGGTTGACATCATTAAGAAATATTATCTTGAGTAGATTTTGTTACAGTCATTGGAATTTTATTGTAAAGCTGATGGCCTAAGTCTGGGTCTATAAATCAGCTAAGTCATCAGAGTTTTGTAAGCAGATAATCTGGCTCTGTATATCTTTAAATTTTAGAATTATTTATATAAGTGGATGCAAATATCATTTTGTTCACATAAACTACTAAATAATGGATTTTTAAGAAAACTTTGAAAAAAGTTGTATGAATTCAGATAGGCAAAACAACAGAAGTCAGTGAAATAGGAAGGGAATCATAACCTTTTAGCACAATTTATCCTTTCGACATCAGAAGGGAAACAGCAGCGCCAGATTTATCAAGACCTTGAATACAGCTCTCAGCCCGATTCACCTTCAATTCAGATATGCCTTGTAGCCTTACATTAAAACAGTATTTCTTAGCATCTTTTTAGTCAGCTTTTGATTTTATGGTGCTTTTTTATCAGTACAAGCTCATCTTACCTTCTGACCTTACTTCCCCCTTTGTAAATACTAAGTAATACTTACTATGTACAAAGGGATTCTGATACTCAACTTCTGTTGAAGCCCAAGTGGTGAAATGGTGAGGTACTTATAAACAAACACATTATTTTTTGTGTGTACATACTTTTTTATACACACAAATATTTTCTAATATTAAATATCTGATTCATTATTTTTGCCTTTTATTTCTATGTACTGATGGAGGATCTTTGATTCGGAAAGTATACTCCATTTCGTAGTTTGCTCAAAAATAAATGATACAAATGTAATGAAACACAGCTGGAATAAGTTAATGTGTGACAGTAACAGTAAAAGAGAAAAATATGAGTTCAGCTGTGTCTAATCACAATGAAAGGGAGAGGCTTCAAAGTCACATGAATATATCTAATTTTCTGAAATGCATAAAGATTTAAACATTTCATCTGGAATATAAATACTGCTCTACATGCCTTTCATTCAGATTAATACTTAGCAGCAAATCTGGTTGTATCTGTCAGAGGTGTGATTTGCATCTACATTTCTGTACTTATGAGAGTGCTATAGCCACTATCGGTAGTGAAAAATAAGATTCCATCTCCTAGCACACACTGACTGCACAAGGGGAGCAGCCTCCAAGTCACATTGCCAGCAGCTGTAAACACAAGACATTAGCTTATCAACAAGCAAAACAAAAAAGATTGCAAAAGCTACAATACCATATTTATTTCTGATATCGTATCAATGCTTGCAATATCCAGGCTCATTCCAACTGACACAGGACCATCTGCAAAAAAGCAAAAGTCAGAATCTAGCACATGGTTCCTTAATACTCAGTGTTCAGAACTGGCTACAAGATCTTCCACAATATGATCCATTTTTTTCTAAATATTTAGTAGCTTTTTTAAAGGGAAATATTCCTCAAACTCAAATTATGAAAGAATTTTAACAATTTCATAACCAAAATATAATACTTCTAGACTAACAGTATCTTGGTTTTAAAAAACATGCTTTATTTCCTAAATATTTCTTGATTTACATGATTTTTTTTTTTCCCCCCCCAGAAAAAAAAGTGCTGGGGAAAACGTTGCACAGCAAGTTGGGAAAGGTACAATCCCCATGGTACATCACACCCTTCTGCTCTGAGATGCAGAGCAGTGGAAAGAATCCTTCCAGTTGCAACATCTGGTCCATCAGATGTTAGGGAACCAAGGAGCTGCACCTGGCAATGTCACATGGTTAATATCCAGATGGGATGGCTGAGTGACTTTATTTACTGCCTATTTAAGAATATATTGTCTATATTGTGTCACAGCATTTTAATGTCTTGCTTTGACCATTAGCGGTTAACTTGCTATTTAAATACTTGCATTTATAAAGGAAAACTAGTCATTTATTCTCCTTTTAATATCAGCTGAAGGTTTATTCAGTGTGATTAAATACCTTACCTGAGCAGTCATCATTGTAATGTTAGTACGCTCAGACTCTCGCTTCCTTGTGAATGTGCATTTTACAGCGTAAGAAGGAAGGTCACCAGCCTTGCATTTTAAAATGCAGAATTTGTGCAGAGCTTTCATGGAAACATGACATTGCTCCTGGTTGAATACGTGCAGAATAATTAACAGAGTACACGTACAAGGAAATTCATATTAAATAAGTACATCTTTCCAAGTATTTGAGAAGCAGAGAATGCAGTACTGAGAAATGCAGAAACACTTAAGATCTCTGTAGCTGATGGCACCAGTGTATCACCAGCACACCACTGAAACCCTCTCTTGGCGCCTTGCAATGCATTACAGACATAGCTCTTACATGCCCCCAAATGGCACCTAGAGGAAGATGAGTCCAACTCTACCCCACTGAGTAACACTAAAGAAAAAAAAAAATTATCTAAGTGGGATAAGCATATTGGTGTTTTTTCCCAAAATAATTTCCATTTGTAATGCATGTGTTAAAGTTCTTGAACATCTGGCACTTCTGAAAGAATCTACAAATGCTTTGTTCTGGACTCAGTTGAAAGTTCAAATCAGCTTAAAGCAGAACTGTAGGCTTGCAGCATCCCCTGTTAGTAATCTATATGCTTATTATATACTATAAATTGTACAGGGGGATTAGAAGAAATTGTTCATCTATTGGAAGAAGACTTTGGAGGTTAACTTTAGAACAAAATTATTTGACAGAAGAGTTCTCAGACCATTGCCAGCTTGTTCTCCTGCTTCTTTCCCTTCTTTTCAAGTTTTGATACTCCAAGAATACATTTGTGTTTTGTTAAAAACTTGACCCTCCAGGAAACTCAGCCCAACTTTCTAGAGTGCAACAGCAGAGTCAATTTATACATATGCTTACCATTCTACTATATAATTATTACAGGTACAATATTGCCAGCCTCAAAAGATGTGTCAGATCCTCAAAAATCATTGCTTTTAAAATAAGTGTGATAAAAAAATCAGAATATTGATTATAAAAGTCTTCCTACAGATTCCCACATATGACTAACAGAGCATATTATCGCCAACTGCCACACAAGAATTTGGGGGGGAACCTCGTCATGCAAGGCATCATGCTTAATGATGGACCATCTTAAGGAGATGACAACACAATGTTCAGCTGTCTATGCAGGAATTGTGGCTCAGAATAATCCAACCCTTTCTTATCATATCCTATTTTTATTGGTAGGAATAACACTCAATCCTTGTTAATTAAATTGATACAGATGAGGGGAAATATTCATTAGCACTATTTCAGTATCATCAGTGCTATTGTTACATGTCTGAGAGGAAAAGCTGACTTTCCAGAAAGATTACTGAAATTAAATTAAGTTTCTTTTTTTCTGGAACTACAGAAACAGGGTCTTCCTTCTTTCCTGTTGTGCTATTTTTCAAAATACTGAGTAACACAACAGAACTGTAGTGTTGGGTGACTCCCAACCACCAGAAGACACCTAGCTTAGGTTAAGAGGTACCTCAAGCTCAAGCTGACTGTCTTAGCACAGACCTGCCTTGGGGTTCAAGCGCTAAGGAGCCAGGACAAAGCCATCCCGCTCTGCTGGCCCTGACAGTCTTCACAACCCACGCGCGCAAGCTGTGCAGCCAGCCTGTCGAGCCAAGCACTCCTGAAAACTCAGCAGAAAGTGAGTTCCCGCAGATACAGGAACATGCCAGGGAGGAGTTGTGCAGAAAAACTCCACAATTATTGAAGGGGTCTTTCCTAACACAATACAAGCTGCAGAGAACACCTTTAACAAAACAATATTAATAGTCAAAAGACAATTTCTTTTTCTGTGTGAGGCTAAATACAGTTTATGGTTCCTTACTAAATAAGCAAAGTATTAATAACAATGAGTCTTCCCATAATTATCCACCAGGGTTTCCCCTGAACTTCCTCTGAAAGGTCTCCAGCTGACAGTGTCAGAAACAGGGCAGGATACCAGATGAGGCAGTCCATTCCCACATTTCCATATGTTTGGCAGGAATCGTATGTATAATGACAGCTTCGGAAGAGATCTACCAGTCTCAGAAGAAAACTAAAGTCAGTCTGTCCTGCAGTCATGAAGGGAATCTTCAAAACATGGCAAAGAAACACTGAAGGGTGTGCCTTGTTACAGCAATGGGTGCCCAACCTAATTAACATACATTTTAGCTTTTACTGAAATTTCTGTAGAAAGACTGTTACTTTATGCACTTTACAGATATTTGCAGTAATCCCATATACTAAAGTGGCCAGAAGAGTGGCAGATACCATACCTAAAAACTAAGTTCAGCTCACTGCAATCATCACAGTCTTAAATTTGGTACCAATGAAGGAAACCACCACTGTGTCACAGATGTATTTGTAACTCTGAGGACCTACTAAAATCATTCAGCACCATCAGGAACTGCCAGTGCTGAGCTGTTAGCACAAGCTCTTTTTCCGTTTAGTTTAAGAAAACTTAAAACAATTCTGACCTTCAGAAATATCTCAAAGGGGATGGCTCTTTAAAAGAACACCTCATCCTTGCAGCAATACTAGATAAAACACCATGCAAGCCTAACAGTGAATTAAAAGGAAAAATATCACTACAATAATTTATTACAGTTTCATGATGTCATGGTTTAACCCCAGCTGGCAACTAAGCCCTGCACAGCCGCTTGCTCACTCCTGGCCTGGTGGGAAGGGGGAGGGAATCAGAAGGGTAAAAGTGAGAAATTTCGTGGGTTGAGATAAAGACAGTTTAACAGGTAAAGCAAAAGCTGTGCACTCAATCAAAGCAAAAGAAGGGATTAATTCACTAATTCCCATCAGCAGGTGGGTGCTCAGCCATCTCCAGGAAAACAGGGATCCATCACGCGTAACGGTGATTTGGGAAGACAAATGCCATCACTCAAAGTACCCCTCTTCCTTCTTCCCCCAGCTTTATGTGCTGAGCATGACATCAGATGGTGTGGGATATCCCTTGGATCTGTTGGGGTCAGCTGTCCCAGCTGTGCCCCCTCTCAGCTTCTTGTGTCCCCCCAGCCTAGTGGGGTGGGGTGAGGAGCAGAAAAGGCCTTGGGGCTCTGGGTCAGCCCTACTCAGCAATAGCCAAAACATCTCTGTTATCAACACTGTTTTCAGCACAAATCTAACTTAGCCCCACTGTAGCTGCTATGAAGAAAATTAAATCCAACCACACAAAACCAGCACACATGAAAAACTGGTTTTGTCTGCCTGATTGCCAGCTTTGCTTTGGTTTACGGTATTATGGGACTTTTAAATAAAATGATACATTATGCTTGGATTTGTTCAGTACACTTAACTTCCCACCACAAGACATCTTTCTTGACAAATATATGTTACATGAAGAGACAGGACAGATTAAGATAGGCTTTCTGACAGACCTCAGCTGTAACTGTTGATATGAAGACATCAGAAGACAGACCCATTTCTAGCAGGAATCAGCTTCACCCCTATTCATTCACATCAATGATCTTTAGACAGTGAATGTAGCTTTGCCAGTACAGATTGTAGACAATACAAAAATTGGTGAGGATTGTAATAATAGCTTGTTAAGTCATTTGTCAGAAAGCCATATGTTAATACAGCCAAATGCAAGTAATTAATGTGGGGACAAATAATGCAGGCAGAATGTACAGGATAGGAAACTGTCTTGGCAAGCAGTGCCTTTGAGAAGGATTTAGGGGTTGTCACAGATAATCATTTCAATAGGATCTTTCCATATCATGCTTTGGCAGAAGCACTATTGCAGTGGGGAGCAATACACAGGATTAAGTTATCTTGCAATCTAGACTGTATTGGCAAGACTGTTATGAGATTACTGTGGCGAGATTTGTTTTCCACATTTGAAAAAAACATGCAAGTAGTAGACAGAGTTCAATGGAGAGAGAGCAATAGTCTAGAAGGCAAAAAACTCCAGAAGCTTAATATCAAAGCTCGTAACATGAAAATTAAGGAACAGCATAACAGCATTTACTCAGCTCCCCAGAGATAAGACAGAGAGGTGACTTGCCCAACGTCAGTAAGTGCACAGAAAAAGTATCCAGTAGTAAGTTGTACACGTTCTCTGACAAAGCAAAGCAAGACTCATTTATGGAACCTAGAGACAACATGAAACTTCAAATAAATTGATTTTTTCCTAACTGAACTTCATTAGTGTTCATCAGAGTATCTAAAACTCAGCATTTAGGGGCAGGGGAAAAAAAAAAAAAACACCACACAAAAAAGAAAACCTCAAAAACAAAACCCAAACTGTTTTGCATGTAGGAAGCTGTATCATAGTGTCTCGTATTTCCATGGGAAAGGAAGGAAAAATCTACATGACCATCTGTATGCTGAAGTTCACAGGTTTGCACCAAGTCATTGATTTATTAAATACCAATTTTTAAGGATTCAGTAGGGATTCAAAAGATCTTTTTCCATTGCAACTGGCCATACGTATTCTGGGCTTTTTACCTTTCTCTGAAGGATTAGACATTGGCTAACCAGTACATAAGATAGTCTTTAGATAACAATTATGTGGTATTTCTTTCTCATGTAGCCTGTGAGCTTGTCTCAATAAATCAAAGAGTCTTAGACATAGCTAACATTCTGATATCTCCTGGTCTCTCTTGGGGGTAAACTGTAAACTTCTGGGGACTAAAATGCCTTCATCTAATTAAACTCATAGAACTTAAATGTTGTTTGTAATAAGAAAAAAATATCATGGCTGGTCTTACAGAGAAGGTTGGACTCGAAGATTTAATTTGCTTTCTTGAATTTAAACCTTAAGACCATGAAATGCATTACTCATTACAACACTAAGGAAAATAATCTTTTAAATGTGGTTTAGAGTAACTGATTCAAGCATGACACTTTTCTGTACCACTTGAAAACAGCTTCCATACTCAAATATACTTAGCTGTGACCTTTTCCTAGTCTCTCTTTTTAATTAGAACACAAATTATCACACTCAATCACAGAACAAAATCTATTTGTATAAAATTATTTACAAGATTTTATGCATCCCTTAACAACTCTACGAACCTGATCCAAGGTTCACTGAAGTCAGAAGGACCTGCTCATTAATTCAGAGAGGCTTGGCACAGCACCCAAAGTTATAAAATTGGCCTACACAGTTTCAGCACAAAACCTGATGTTGAAATCAGCTTGTATTGCTGAGATAAAGTGTCAGGGTTATGTAGCACATTTAAGTGAAATAACCATGCATTTTAAAAATCCTTTATGTCAGCTTTTCTAAGGAAGACTTTCACATCGAAAAGTCTAGGATAGATATTATTACACTAAGGGGTACTATCTACTAACACTACTATAGGAGTATTTCATATTCCTGTCCAAAGAACAGCTAAAATTATTCTAGATTAGGTAATTTTTTAATTTGTTAATGGAACTTCTTGGGCCTATCTGGTCAGTTTATTAAGACTTGCTTGATGAACCAGCTTAGAGGGACATTAAAATGCTATAGTTCAGGAAAGAGAACATTCTTAATAGTAACACTCAGATGAGGGCAGAGCCAACAAACCAGTCCAGCTGGGATTCCTCTGTGTAAAAGTACCCCCACAATTTGGTGACTGGTATGTGCCACCCACCATGGACAAACATAAAAGGCTCAGTCAGTTCTACTTGTCTGCAAACCTTTGACGTGGCTTCAACTAATCTGACTTTAGGCACCTAGCTTCAGTGCCTAGAGATGGGAATGACAGCCTGTACTGGGCTTAAATGGCAGCATTTGGGTATCAAGGGTCTGGAGGGGTGACCTGTGGGGGACAAGATGACTAAAGTAAGGAGAGATTAATCCAGGCTTAACATCTAGAAAACTGTCAGATCCAATCCATGCAAGAAGAGGAGGAGAAGACAAGTTTTTGTGTTTATGCACAGTCATTGGATTAAAATGAAAAATATCTTCAGAATCCCCTCATTAAGGCACTAGCTGGGCTGTATCCACTTCAGTAATTCCCAGTCATCTGCCAGGCCTAGCACAAGGACCAAACACAAACAAATAGGCAAATGGAGGGCTTATTAAACTAACAATTTACACGCTGCCATAAAATTTCCTTGACTAGTAAATATTTCTGTTTCTCCTGGCTTTAGGAAAAAGGAACCTTCATTTTTTGATCATTTGTTTACACTTAATGCTTTCAGGACTAAAAAAACCATTTTGCTAAATATTAAGGAGTTCAGTGTTGCTGATTTTGTAAGAGTATGATTGTATCTTGGCAGCAAGCATCCCTTCAAAAATCCCCATTTCCTGCTTGGAGAAAAATTTCAAGGACAAATAACTTTGAAATGACTTTGTATTACGTTATCCTAAAATTCAAGCTAACCTCTGGCCCTCTCACACTTGATAAAAATCACATTTCAGTTGTTCCATTATGACTAGCTAACATTAAGCTCAAAGCACTGTAGATGCCAACAAATAATACCGTCTAGTTTTATGACAAATTTCTTCATGCATATTTATGAGTGCATATCTAACTGGCCACACAAATAAGCAGAAATATATACACTTACAAAAGATTTTTTTTTTATATTCCTGTTTCTAGAAATACAAGTTTCCCTCTCAGGAGTAAATGGGCACTGATAGGTGGACACAATTAGAACTGCATAGGCTTTTATGGCAGCTGATAATCTCCACCAGTACCCAAATACCCCCACTTATGTTTTTATCGTGCATTTGTTCATTAGTCAACTCAAGTCTAACCAGCACTTTGATCTTATGATCCAATTTTGGTCTGTCTCTTATTATTAACATGCAAATATCATACCAAAGAAATTAAGGATTTGGGGGGATAAGGAAGGCAAAAAAAAAGTCACAGAAGAGGTATAAACAACTAAATTGATACTCTGCCTTCATCAGCTATTTATCAGATGTGCTGTAGCCATTGATATAACTCTGAGCAAAGCCAGTTATACTGAATTCTTTCTCATGAAGAACAGGTAATATCCACAGGGATAAGGAAAATATTACATGGAACAAAGCTAGGATAGCTGTGGTCACACAGATCTGTATAATCCACCAGTTTGGTGAGCTTAGGGTTTAGGTGATTTACTAGCTCTGCTTCTGAGAAGAACAACAGTTTCTCCTGGACCTGAATCTCATCTAAGCTGCAGCGCACCTTGACAGTAACATAGAGGGGTCAGGGCTCAGTAGATACCATTCCCCACCCCACCGCAAGCATACATGCCTCTATCACATGGAAAATTATCCCAAATGATCTTGAAAAAAGCTACAGGTCCAAAAATCTAGATGAATGCTTCCTGGGTCATCCTAACCTAATTATTCCTACAAAGAAGTAATTTCTTACACAACCACCAACCCTCCATTTAGAAATGGCATCAATAAAATGTATTTTTCAGAGTCTCATCCCATTCCTTCAGTAGTAATGCTAATATAGAACCATCAAAAACTTCTGAGGCTCAGTGTCTGCATGACTGAGCTGTGGCAAGCATACGCAACCATGCTGGTGCTGCCTGGAAGTACCAGACTGGCTCTACACGTGACATTGACTTGGCCTGTGCTTGAGTTCATCTGGGATGTCCAGGCACAGAAAGTCCATAGCATCCCTCGGAACAAAATTCCCAGGCAGAAAAAGATGCCTTGCTGCATTACAACAGCTGAGAAAAAAAAAAAAAATGGCTCACATCAGAAAAGGGAGATTCATAACTCAGGTGCTTTACTATTGGTCTTTACTACCGTAGGATTTTGCAATGAAATCCTGTTTGCTGTGTACCAAAGCACATCCGTCATGACAGTGCCAACATTATCTCTAGTACTAGCATGAAGTAATGAATGAAATGTATTACTAGCCACTGAACATATAGTTATTTTCCATTATGCATCATCTCCAATGAGAAGGGGTTAGTTTATTAGCGTTACTTTTACTTTGACGAAGATCATCTTGGACCATGTAAATACTTTATAGCAGTTGTACCAGCAGCTGAGACAATTACAATAAAACCTAACAGATTGCAGAGTCTCTCCTTTCTTCTAAACCTAAAATACAGATTTATCTTAATATTTTTAATGAATGGATTTAGAAATTGCACATGATGTGGAGTGCCCTTATTGAACAAGCTGATGGTCTCACCAGGTATTTGGATGGCAAGAGGTAACAGTATGGTCTGAGAAATTCTTTAGTCAATCACTTTTAAGCAGGATATAAAGGGATATAAAAATCTTCATTTGAAACCTCTAATGTTTCTGAACTTAAGAATTATTGCCTAGCATTCACTGTAAGTTTATTTTCTGGCAGACACATGATGCTGAGCATCTTTTCAACATGCAGAATATTTTTCCCCCCGGAGTTCTGCAGTTACTCCAAGCAGAGATCTTTACCCCACCTTGTAACTCTTCAGTATTCCTGATACATTCAATAGCCTGATTCAAGCAAGGAAGATGTTTGTCACTGAGATTTCAGGCACCTAACGTTGACTGCACTGCAGGGCAATAAAATCAGCCTTGGTGCAATAGACTACGTGGGTCTGCCAACCTGGTGACCATGGCCTTCTGAAACAGGGAAGCGACATTTTTGATTAATTTTCCCCTCACAGTTCCACAGTGAGCCAGTTCAGGGACCTTTAAGATACAACACAAGAAGCATTTGTTAAATAATCCTCTTGCAGTCTTATAGGAGATGCACATAATACTTGGTATAGGAACAAGATTTGCCTGTGCTTTTATGAACGGTTTAATATATAAAGCTTTCTTACCTTTAATCAAAAATTTATAGTTGTTATTTAGTAAATTAGGGGAAGCTATGCTTTTAAATAGGTAAGATACTACAGCTTGTTTCACTGAGGACACAAGAACATCGATAGTCAAGTTTCTAACCAAGTCTGAAGTTTTGCTTGTGAATGCCTAGAATATATAAAGTTTCACCTTGGGCCACAGAAGCTGTTACACTGTATCTCAGTATATCATAGCACAGCATATATAATCAGATCAGTCACTGGCAAACACTGGAGAAAATGAGTATAGCAAAAAAACATTTGCTCTCATTGCTGAGTTTCAGACACCACATTATGTTACAGCTCGATCTTATTAAAACAGCTTTTCTACTTACTATCAAAAAATGGACGTAGATACTTGTTGTATCCTTTTATTATTTTTTGGATAGTTGGAGGTAGAATTTCACCTTTTCCTTCAGCTTCAGGAATTTGCATTGACCTAAAAGGAATGAAAAAAGTAAGAATGTTTTAAAATAACATCATCAGTTACAGCATAGATGACATTCCAGGAAAATGCTGTATTACTTTCAAGGTTGCTGATGATTACTGCCCATCAGATAACACATCACGAAACACATGCATGCTTGCATTTCACAGAACTGTAGAAAAAAAAAAAATTCTAGAAAATATCAGGTTTTATGACCTGCATTAGTCTCTTATTGGAAAAAAAAAATACTTTTATGCTTTAAAGTCTATTATTTCTTAAAGGCTATCCTTTCTTAACACCTCACCTAAGAAAATAGTTCAGTCTTCTTTAATATCTCCTCTGTAAATAGGACACTGTTGTTATAATCCAGGAATGCAAGAGGGGTATTAATTGTTTATTTCAGCATTTAAAATTAAGCTGCTTTTTACATATGAAATACATTCAATTTAGTTCCTAGAAAGAGACAGAAACCAGCCTCAGAGATTAGTGCATAAAAATATTTTTTAAAGCCTGCTTTTACAATGCAGTTTTTAAACAGGTTACAGAAATAATCCTGTTGGGCAAAATTAGTGAAGCATAATGAGAACACAAACCCTGCCTTTGTTCAGAAACAGCTATAAATATGACCCACAGAAGTCAAATATAAGTAAGTAATTACAAACCCCATCTTTGCCCTGGGGCCCCCACAATACCCTCATTAGGAGGATGAGCAAGGGGACTAGAAAAGGGACATACCTCAATTGCAATTCTTTACTCAGACCACATCAGGATCCGTTTTTATATATTCCCCTCCACCTTTTATGGGTCTTGATGGTTCGCAGCTGTGGGAGGGCTCCTGGGGCCATGAAGGGCTGCTATGCTGTAAGCAGCCCCATAGCAAAAGATGTCATAGCTTTGCTCTTAATTTCTGCCTAACCCCTAAGGTGAGCTCCCCAAGAGTGCAAGCAGGGTGTGCTCACCCATCACAGCTTCAGGCTGTTCTCTTCATAAATTAAAACACAGGTGGTACTGACTGCTCATTGCCCATGATTTGAGAAAGGTGGGAATGTTGACTGCTCTTAAATTATGAACATGAGAAGCAAATAACTGATTGACTCAAGGAAGCCCAGCTGGCTGCAGACAGCTGATGGAGAGCAGCCACCTATATATTCACCAGGAGAGGGGCTCTAGATTTCTTAGCTCCCACACCAAAAGCAATGGGATGTTAAGAGTGACCAGCTCTACTCCTTAGTTCTTCTACAGCAGATACAGGAGCTGTAGCTGTGGTGGTTCAGCACTGGGGAGAAGGATGTAAGTACAAACCTATAGCTAAGGGGGCACTGGTGCTTTGTGGTCTTTCCTAGTTCTGCCAAATCCTTGCTGAATTTTTTCTTCCCAATTTCTCCCAGAGCTGTTCCTGAGAACTCTGCTTGCTAAGTGATGCTTCTGGTCCTCCTGTAGCTTTCCAAAGGTTGTTCCTTTGATTTTAGTTTTACTGTGTTTCTGAGAGAGCTTGAGCTGTTCTGTCAGGAAACTGTGGTTTTCATCCACTAGAAATAACTTGGTATCTTAGATTGGCAAAACTTAAATGCTAAGATGATCTCACTGAATGCACATGGCCAAATTGTGCTGTGGTTTTAAATGTGGTGTCCACTGTGTTGAAGTGCTGTTACTGCTATGTAATTTTTCTGTTCACCAGACCCTATTCTCATACAAGTAGCTGTTTTTCATTAGCAGTCTTGTAACTCATCTGGCTTAGATACTTGAATGATCCTATTTATTTCCCTTATTTTAGCCCTGGTTTTTATTTCTCTGTTGCTGGAGAGCTGTGTTATTACTTTACTTAACATTAAGTGTGGCCTTGAATAATGCCAGCATTGAAATAAGGAATGCTTCTCCTGTAAGTTGCATCCTAAAGAAAAAAGTGTGGTCATGTGGAGTTGAAATATGAATATAAATAAAAAGGCTAGTTTTACGCTGTAAAAACTGTTAGAATCAGAAGCCTGCTTAAACTTAATTAATTTCTTAAACACTGACCTTCCAATAGATATTTCTGCTTTTGTAATTTGCATATTATTTTAGCTAATTGTTCAATGAGCTGCTTGAGTTGAATTTTACAGCTTTACTGAGTTGTTCTTAAATAACTTTCACATATTGTAAAACAGTAAAGGAAAACTTGTCCCTTTTCCACTGTGAGAGTATGGTATTGTTTTTCTAATAAGTATGCAATTGCAGAGTGGTCTGGTGTGTTACCATGAACAGCTGAAATATATATTACCTGAAATATATCTTAAATATTTGGCATGATTTTATGGAAGTCCTTCCCTTAAATCACCTGTGGTACCCTTTGAGATAATTCTTGATTTCCCTCACTAATATGTGATGATCTGTAGCCTCATATTTTTGGTCTTTGATTTCTATGATTAAGTAAGGACTTGTTGGTATGGAAAAGCTGTTGTACAGTAACTGAGGCTGTGAATTAATGGGGCCCTGTCCCTTGTGTGCTATATTGCCATGCAATCTTGGAGAGGCCCTATCACAGTAAGCCAATACGTGAGAGGAACCTGATGTCTCCTGAATGTGAGCGTGTGGTGTTACTGTCCTGGTAATTTGGGGGATACACAGAAGCAGATTGTCGCTGTTGAAAGGCAAGGAACCTACAGATGTTGTGTGCCTTATCCACATTTTAAGGAAGGATGCCCTATGTCCTTTAGAGTGCCCTACAATTTGCATGCCCCATTCCTCACGAAGCACGAGTGAGCTTTCGGCTGCCCACGTTCCTGTGTTCTGGCACAAAGCCTTGTGCTGGGATCACACAGGGTAAAAGTAAAAGCTGAGACTCGTTCCTTTTATTCATGTACATCTCCTCATCAATGCATCTAAGCTTCTTTTTTACCCAGTGTTTGTGGTGTTTTAACTAACTGTGTATGCTTTAGTTCCTCCATTTTCTTAATGTGTTTGAAATACATTCATGTGCATCTAAGTATGGAATTGCCCTGACACAGCTGTTCCAGACACTGAGGAGAGAATAGGCGTTTATAGAAGAAAACTGCATATATATATATATATTTGATAGCTAGGAATATCTATCTGTTCTGGGCTGTCAATGTATAATCCATGTTTTAAACTCTTCAGCTCCAATGGCCCATGCTTGCTTTTATAAAAGCTGAATTATAATTACTTCCTTAGTTATGGCTCCAAAACTTTGCATTTTTACAGGGTAGGCTAAGCTTGGAAGGTAAAACCACTGCTTATTACTCAAGATACTTTCAAGGCAGAGTCTTAACAGAATTGGATAACTGGAGGAGGAAAAGGGAACATCTGCCCTGAATAGTAGTATGTATCGTTGCTTAAAATGAAAGAACTATCTAGACATATGTATGGGAATATTTTTCCTGGCTACTTTTTGTCATAAGTTATGCATCATGAAAGAGGCAGAAACACCTTAGAACTGGGAGAAGGG
Source organism: Egretta garzetta (assembly GCF_000687185.1). Taxonomy (NCBI): domain Eukaryota; kingdom Metazoa; phylum Chordata; class Aves; order Pelecaniformes; family Ardeidae; genus Egretta; species Egretta garzetta. Next base: position 13,355,238 of record NW_009260182.1, read on the forward strand.
AGAAACAAAATGCCAAACACAGTCTGAGCAATCTTTTGAAATGCCACCCCTCAGGAAAAGCTAGAGAAAGGAAAAAAGCTTTTTCCCAGGCAATCCACTGACAGGCAGAGGGTTTACAGATGCAAACAAAGGTGTTACTTCTTGTTTCACAGCTGATGCTCAAGGATACAGGCTTTTGTGTGGTCTTTGTAGATCAAATGCAGCAGAATCGCCCACATCAGTGATTAATTCTCTGCTTCAAAACAGCCAGTACTGTCATGAGGTTTTTTTGTTAATTGGTGAGGTTAAAACAGTAGCATTACATTACCACTTACCAGGTACAGGAACAAATACTTAATGTAAGTGCTCTTAAACTCACCCCCCAAAAAATAAACATTCCACAGAATATTTTGGATCTGGCCCTATAAACCCAGGCTAGCATTCTTTAATTTGAAAACAACCTTCCTGAAATAAATGGGAGCCCTTCTTGCGTTCAGATAGCATATATTTACTTAAGCTGATTCCGATAATGATTTGAAAGGTAAGATCTATTGATTACTTTGATAAATTTGCCTCAATTTTTTTATTTCTACCTCTTAATAAAAATATTTCTGGGAAAGTGATCATCCCAGCAACTCTCTGGATACACGTTTTTGGCACGTGTGTCTATGATGTGATCACAATACAACTTCATGTCAAGTGCTGAAAGTGAATTTAAGAAGTGTTGTTCAGAAAGGGAGAACTGGGAGGTAAGGTGGAGTCCAACAGGCTGGTGTGACGCTGTTAGCATGCGCGGTGTGACAGATTGTGTCCTCTGTGTATGCAAGGGAAGGTGAGGCTCCGGCTGTCTCTAAACTTTAAAACAAAAAAAAAAAACCCCACACTGTCATTGACTATTAAGTACTCTGTAGAGGAAACTCTCTTCATGTTAGCCAGAGCTCGTAGAGGTGGGAAATCAAAGGGGCCACCTGGGGAACAATCCTGGCCATTGCTTCAGTGTGCCTCAGTCCCTGGATATTGCTCAGAAATATTTCTCTGTTTCAGTGCCAAGCAGGATAGCTTCTGCTTTAAACAGACCTTTCACCAAACCTTCCTGATTTGTGCACTGGAAAAAGGCATTTATGTGCCTAAGTATGATCTTGGCTGTGAGCTAGCCATGGGGCAGAGCTGCTTCTCAGCCTGTGTTTGTATTTGGGTGCCACACGATCAGATCAGTTCAGTGCCGTGCGTTTGTGGCCAAGCTAAAGAGGCGCTGTGCATGCACATAACTCCCACGGATGCTGCACGGGCACTACCTCTGAGCTTCTGGAAGCTTTTAGCCATGGCGAAGTTCTGAGAGAGGACTCGCAAAGTATGCCTGATAGTACCGAAGGCAACTCGATACTGCAGGCTGAACTTCTCAGGGAATTTTGTCTCCTTGTTACTTTAGATGCTTCTGAAATTCTGTTGGTCTCTTAGCAGTGTTTTATTACTGCAAAGCCATGAATCATCCAGTGATTACAGTGTGGCGAGTCACAGCTGATGAGGAGGGAAGGGGGAATTAGAACCAGTGTGCGTTCTGGGCAAAGATCTCTTTATAGCACTGGAGAAGGTGGGCGAGATGGATGTTTTAAGCTCCCTTCCAGGGGACTGCTCCACCTGCCCTCACAACCAAGCGGAGGCTTTATCTAAGTGTGTGTTTGCACACTCACTTGAACTAAAGCTCAGGCAGAATCTTATCTTGAGGCATTTACTGGGAGACCAAATAGCTTAGGCAGTTCTACACAGACAATTGGCTAACAGACTTCAAATAATTCAGTTAAAGGTGGTAATGACAATGTTTAACCTGTCCATGCTTGCATTTTCTTATTAGAATTACTTATAAAGAATAACTTCCCCCCCATTTTTATAGAAGGAATAGATTTTAAGTGCTCTGTTTCTATCTTAAGTTTTTTGTCGTGGCAACCACACTGTCAACAGGGATACTTGTACACAGAAGGGACCAGCTTTATGTTCCAGCTGAACACAACTCTGTTTTCCTAAAGACTTCACAATTTCATCAACAGAGAATAAGAAGACACCATTTTGCCCAGGTAATTCTTTTTAAGACCTCTCCTTCAGTGACGAATGCACAGCAATGACTTTACCCCCTCAAGCTTACAGTATCTCTAGGTGGCCGGTGTCCTTCTGTCCTTGGGCAAGGTACCATGCTCTGGGCAATGACCATGTGCCCTTCTAAATTTGCTAAGCATCTGACAGGATATTCACATTCTACGCAGTTATCTTTTGTTTGAAGGATCATTTGCTTGAGTTTAATTCCTTTCTGTTCTTCCCCCATGAGTCTTCTCAGTGACAAAAATCTATAACTAGATCAAGGCAGCTGAGATGTTTTGTTGAGGAGTTCAGTCCTGTATTTCTGTTATTAATATCCAGGTTGTTTAACCAACCTTTGTAAGAGGCAAGATTTGACTGTCAAGTAGAATTGGCTTTGTTACCTGGTCAGATATATTTCTAATTGTAAGTAAATTGATTATAAAACAACTGATATTATTATACAATAAAGAAATAATATTGTTAGCAAATATTTCTTACCTACACAGCATCAATACAAAAAGGGCTCTGAGACTGCAGCATTTAAGACTGCACATTGTCAGGTATGGTTTTAAAAGTTCTTGTAGCTCCTAAAAAAAAAAAAAATTAGAGGTAATATTTGAAATGCAAATGTGTTGTAAAACATATGAATCTCACATGGTTTTCAACACTAAAGGTATCGAATAGGTGCTGCTATAAATATATCAGTAAATATCTACAACAATAAGAAACTGTCGACTTCAAAAAAAAAAAAAAACCACGGTAGCAGCAGTTATTTAACTTAGCTATAGAAGTTGCATTCCAGTACACTTACAGCTCTTTCATTTTTGCATCTGTCCTTTAATTATTAGGGAAAGTAATTTTCAAAAAGCAATCATGTGCAGGAGGATCATAAACAATGAGTTTTGCCTCTGCTGTTCATGTTTGTGGATGAGCATATCATCTCTGGTGATTCAGTGCACTCCTCTGAATGGAAAATACATAACCCATCTAAGAACAGAGCTGTTTAAGAGCAACATCTCCAGTACAGGGGTAGTAACAATACCTATGATACATAGCTTTGGTAAGCTTTTTGTTAATGAGGAAAATTGAAATTGTATGTTTCAATTCTCTAGCTATTAAAAAAAAATCCTTTGACTGTATATAAATAATCACATAACCATCCACATTCATCAAAGTGTTTGGCTGAGGCAAGATGTTTTCTTCTGAATGGGATTTCTTCGCTTTTGTCAGCATGACTCACATCCATAACAGTTATTTTAAGTAATCTGTCAGCTCTGTAATCCATTTCTGGATGAAAAGAGTATCAATCAGTAGTTTAATGCAGTCATGCAACAGATCTGAAATTCATGGACTGTGCAAACTTTTTGCTATATTTCATCAAGGCACTGAAACATTATTTGTAAGACTTGCTTCAAAACCTTAAAAAAAAAAAACACAACCTACATGACAGGAACACTACCTATCCAGAATCTGCAAGACAACTGTTAAATGTTAGTAAAAGCAAATTAAATACCTGTTTTAGGAAGGGGCAATCAAACAATACTATTTTCAATGTCCAGAGTGAATTTTGCAGGAGTCTCTTGCTCTTTAATTTCACAATACATTACCAACAGCAAATAATTTGAAGCTTCACAACTTGAAGCTTTGTTTCACCATCCTTCAGTAACCAATGCAAAATGCTAGCAAGCTTTTTTACCCCAAAGTAATTTTTCTTTCAGTCTATAGTTCTAGTAAGAGCAACACTAGTGGTATTTACTTAAATTAATGTGGTGTGAATTGTATCTGACTCCTATGTAACAGCGGTGAAGTGGCAAAATATGTTGTTAATGTCTCCAAAGAAAATTGAAAGCCATTTCAATGGCTTTTTAAACAAGTAAAAATTCTCAGTATCTTGGATACTTTAAGCATACACCAGCCTGGTAAATATTAATGTCAAAATAAATCATACACTCCTACTGACTTCCACAGAAAATCATGCATGAGATGCTAGGAGAGCCTGTAATAGGAAGATACAGCACAAATGAGCAGATGGTGTTGTCAGAACATTGCTCTCTAAATGCTGATTCTGTAACGCTCCTGGTGCATATCATGGGATCTCTTTTGCGTATCCCATTTTGGGTTTGGATGGATACTTTCTACATTCACTATCTTTATCTCACAGGAAAATATGCTAAAAATAAGTATTATCTTTCTGGTTTCCCAGAAAACCTCTTACTGACTTTGTAAGTACTTCATAAAGCTTCTTTTATATTTAGCTTTTGAATTGCTACTATGAGCTCCTAATGTGTCTGAAGAGCCTTTATAAAGAGATTAAGGAAACCTATGGATATTTCTGTGCTTGTTGGTTTTAGTTTTTACAGTACAGAAGATCAAAATGAATGGGTTGATTACTAATATGTTTCTAAAGCAACTGGTTCACCTTCAGATCTTAACCAACATCCAATTTAGCAATTTTAGGGGGGAATGGGGTGGAGAATTTTAGTCATTAACATATGAAGGTCAAATCCATTCTGTAGTGTGTGGATTAATTTTGTATGCTCAGGAAGAGAAAGCACGAAAATAACAGGAAGGAGAAGGTCTCTTGTTTCTGTATAAGAAATACTGATCAAGAGATCTAATTGCCAGGTCAGCTGGCAGCCCATTGCCGTAAAGGGATGCTGCATGCCAGCCAAGGAGTAGAATTGGGTACCTATTGAAGTCTTAAGCAGTGTCACAGATAAGTCTTAAGCTGGATATATAAATCACAGCTGCATGTGCAGTACATATGTGCATGCACACACATGTTTTCTCTGCTGCCCTGCTTTTATAGGGCTTACTGAGCTGGTCTGTGCCGTTGCAAAGCCTGCCTCTTGGCATGTTTGCACATCTGGACCTTTCCTCTGTCATGCAGTTCTTTATCAAATGCTATACACTCACAGCAAGATTCCTTCCTGCATATGTAGACCTTACTAACTACTGGTATTTAAAACTAGTTCAGCGGGACCCCTAATGTTTTCCTCTTTCCCAGAGCCTAGAAAAATACACAACCTGTTCTCCACATGGAGTGTCAAGCCATTTGGTTTTACCAGACAGACTACGTGCTGTCTAGGTTATTGTGCATATATTAACACATCTTCATGTTCTAAGCATACCATTAAGTAATTGAGGCGAAGGTAACAAATATCTGCCCCAGTTTGCCATATGATGAGACAACACCACTTTCTGCTTTGAATCAGATCAGATTAAGACTGTAAAAGAGTATCTAATGTTTTGACACTTCTCCTGGGAATTCAGTATTTATTATCTTCAGCATGAGAGGAAAGGTGAATTATGCAAGTTCCACAAACCTCCAAGACTGAAATGGGATGAGGCAGAGAGCTGGCAGAGGTAGTAGCAGTAGCTTAAAATTTCACTGGAAGGGAATCTTGTGTGAATGAATCAAAGGATGAAATGCCTGTCATACTGAAGCGTCTCATCCACGAGCGGATACATGGAAAAGACTAAAAATTATTAGATAAAGACACTCTCGTATGGTAGTAGCCATATGCCTGAATTCCCATGGCTGCTGTTGCAGGCACCTAAAACTCTGTAGAATTATTTTAAAATAAAAAGGTTGTATGGTAGTAGCCATATGCCTGAATTCCCATGCCTGAATTCCCTGCTGTTGCAGGCATCTAAAACTCTGTAGAATTATTTTAAAATAAAAAGTCAGTAGTGGCTCTGTAGATAGTATAAGCTGAATTAGCATTGCAGTTGCATTTGACTTCTGAATCCAAACTGTTGAATGACAGCACCTTTAAGTGCTTGACTGAAAAGCAGCTAGAAATTTGGGAGGGATTCAGCCAGGGTGCCAAAGAAGTAAAACTGCCTCCCCTGCTCTGCTTTGTCCTGCGTGCATTGTCCACTGCAACTGCAGTGTAGCCAAAGAGTCTGCATATATATTCTTTATTCCATCCTCTGGTTGTTAGATCAATATGAACTAATTGGAGGGAAAATGACAGAAAGCTGAAAAGACTGAAGGCTTGGTGGGAGAAAGGGAGTGGGTATATGGAAGGCAGTCACAAGATAAGATTCAGAAGTAGAGGGGCAGAGAGATAAAAAGGAGGAACTTCTACAGGATGTGGCCCCAGAATGCTGCTGTCACTTCCAGACTCTTTACTTGTTCTTCACTCCTGCCCTTGCTTTTAGCAAATTGGCTCCTGATGTTATATTGCCATCTTCATTGGCTTCTCCAGTTCTTCTGGGCAGTCTTCCTTACTCTTCTTATTTCCAAGTTGCATAGGAAATAATTTCTCTTGCCTCCTTTCAGCCATACGCAAGCAACAAGTCAAAATAAAGGGACAGTGAGTAGCTTTTGCTCATCGCTCAGGAAAGCCACCTGCAGACAACTGATTGGCAGTAGTCACTGACAGATAGCATTCTGTGGAATAAAGTGATGTGCCATCTGCCTTTGTATTAACCTGGATGCTGGTCTGTAATAGCCCTAGTTTTATGATACTTTTTAAGTTTCCCTAAAACACATGGATAATGAAAGAGAAGAAAACACAAAATTTTCACACATTAAGATTATTTTCCATGTTATGATTGATTAATACAGCAGAGAGTGTGGCTTGAGTTAAAAATAGCAAGAGGGGTTTTATGGGGCAAATCAGAAAGAAGGAATAAAACCTAGCAGCAGTAAAACTCCGGGTCTAACTGGGGAATTGCCTTATGAAAGCGGACCAATGCATGTGTCTGCATCCTATTATAAGGGGCATTCTCTTATTTGGCTGACAAGCTGGCTCTTGGCATACCAGCTAGCTTGTTTCTAAACCCTAGGCACATCAGATCTTGCCTAGCATGGACATAAACCATGCAAAGTCTCCTTGGGCAAGCAAGCAAAGTTAGATTTACTTGGTCCATGGAAAGTAGCTGTCTTGTCATGTTTTCTTTGCAGAAACAGGCATACAGGGCCCATCTGTGGTGACAGCACTATGTTAGCAATTGGATGGATGCTAAGTTTCTGCTGTTGGTATATCTAGCAATATTTCAAGTGAAATACTGGATTCCAGTCATGCTCTGATGTTCTGATCAATACAGTTGTCGCATATGCCAGGTAATACAAATAATAGCTGGAAATGTCACTTTCTCACTGAAACACTCAGGAGGTTGCTCCAATCTGTACATCTTAAGTTTTGTGCTTGGAGAGGTTTTCGTCAAAGATCTTGTTCAGCAGCAGCAGGTCATATTGTTAAAATAAGTAGAATGAATTTAAGATTCATCAGAAATTAAAATCTGCTTCTCTGATGTAGCAAAATGAGCTGTAAGTGAAACTTCACAATTAAACATTGCTTACGTATGTGTAGG
>NW_009260182.1:13362703-13366220 GCF_000687185.1 Egretta garzetta
TTTTTTTTAAATTTCAGCTAGCATGGCAGGATTTCAGACTGCATCAGCAACAACTCAGCACTATGTTTCAATATCCTGAATAACATGCAAGTTAACATGTAAAATCAGTGTCCTCAAAATACACAGGAACATTATAAGCTAGGTCAAAGAAATCCATTGGTGCAGCCATTTTAAATTTTTTTTTTTTAGTATCGGTACTTCTGGCCACAAAAGGAGTAAGGAGTAGCAGCATGCTGCTAATACTTACAGCATTAGGTATATGAGTACTGTCTAATTATTAGAGACACTTGCTGTTCTAGATGGGTCTGTTTTTCACCAAGTTCTCTGCATTATCAATTTCCTAAACATCAAAGCCTTAGAGTAACTTACATAAGCTATAATAGGATTATCTTATATGTTTATCTGTTGTTGTTTTCACTCTGTGCATTTTAAATAGGCTGGTATGTGTCTTGGGTTATATGGGAAATAAGTTAACTGGCAGAGATGTTGTTAAAGTTACAGTTTTCCTGGAAAACAAATTTCAGATTTTTAACAACTGGGTACTTAGGATGGCAATACAATTCTAGGAGTTACCTTCACAGAACAAGTGTCAGAGGTCCTACTTCCAAACAGCATAACACTAAACTGAAAGATTTCAAAGATGCACAGCGATTGATGTAGTAATAAACATTCACAGAATGGGTTTTAATAAACGAATGTGCTCATGTGGCTGCTTAAACATAGCCCTCATTACAAGCTCTGTTCATATGTATTGAAAAAAAATCTCTAGAAAGTGTGCCACACAGGCTGTTTTCTAGTAAAAAAAAAGGCAATGGATAAAATAACTGATCTCCACCTTGCTCCTGAACATGCTTTTAGATAGCTGACACTCAGAAGTCCAGCAGATCAGTGGTGTTTGAGTCATGGTTGATGATTACTGCCATTTGTAATTACCCAAATTAATCAGAAATTTGTGGGGTTGTTAATGGCTGTTTACATGTGTATAGAGACTTCTTTACTTAAATATTTTGCTCTGTACATCCCAGTTCTGCTATCTGTGCAGCTAGACATACATCTGCAAATGTTTGAGTCCTCTTGCACCAAACTGCAGGTCTCTCAAATCTGAGACCTTTACTGGCTTTTTAAAGTGTATGTCAACATGGCAAGGTCCTCCCACAGGCGGTCAGGGATCACCTTCTGCCACGCCAGTTTGTGTTCGACAGTCACAGCCCCCAGCCCACCCATGTGGCTATGCCCCAGCAGCAAAGAGCGGAGAGGCACTCTGTTTTCATGCTGTTTAAAGAATGAACGTGTTTGCGGTGAGTCAAGCAGGCAGGCAACCTTCAGATGCTGCAAAGGGTGAATAAAACCTCAGAGGCATCTTAACAGGGGTTTTGACTTTGCAGGAAGGTGCAAATGGCTTTCACGAGGCTGACAATGGCAACTGGGGTTGTCTCCCATCTCCCAGCTGAGACCTGACAGCTCCTGGGCAAGCACTTTAGGTCACCAAGCATCTAAAGGGCACCCACAAGTGTGGGTTGAAAGCAGATACAGTGCTACTGCGGCACTGATACCCTGCTTTGCTGGTTACCCAGACCAGGCTAGCTTGTTTCCATAGCCCATAGCGAAATGGAGCCACAGTTTTGTTTGGGCCCTATCAAAATAGATACGATTAATGTAAATAGTTGAAAATCCAGAAAATTGGACAGAATATGCTGGTTCAGATTAAGAAAGTAGCAACTTGATTTCAAAAGACAAGTGCGATCACATCTTTCTGATGCCAGCTTCAATTATTGTTCCCTATCAAAGTTCACAGCACTAGAATCTTCTAGCTCTTAACCTGGAGGAGAGTCTCCCCACATAGTCCCTGACATCTCTGAGCTTTGCTCAAGTATTCTCATATTGTAGAAACTCTCCAGGACCCAACTAATCTGCCCACGGCTTCCCTCCATGCAGCCTCTGGCCTGGGAGGACGAGGGACATCTCACTATATGTCACTGAACACAGGCTTGAGGCTGAGAGGGAAAAATAATAGCCCTGCGGTAGCAGATTAGGCTTAATCATATCCATCTTCTCTCTTCATTGAATATTTTGCAATGTGCCTCTGAGACTTATGGCAGAATCAGCCCCTTGGTTTGCAACTAATTTTGTTTGCAATTGCAAAGGCTTGTTTGGTTGAGGGGGGAGGGGGAAGAAGGGAGGGAATATACCCGGTGATGCCTTATTTTCCATGCAAATTATGAATTTGAGCCATAGATTTTTCCTGTTTTTCCTGCATGCTTGTAATCCTTCAGAGAAAGTATTATTTTTCCTGGGACACTTAATCACCAGACAACTACATGTCAGTTTGAGTCTGAGGTCTGTAATTCCTTGCTGAGTTAGTTAAGTGTTCTGTAACCCGGGGACTTACAAACTAACCGTGTTGAGCAGTGCAACAGGATGACAGGCTAGGAAGGAGAAAATCAGCTTTCAAAGTGGTGTTTAGGTTCTTACAATCTAGGAAGCTTTTGCATTTGAAAGGAACAGGCACAAATTATTGTAATTAAAATTACTCCCTAGAAACACATACATTAGCATATGATAATCACAGGAAGAAACGTGCAGCCACCCAAAATTGTGAATGTTCTTGAAGTTCAGTGTCCTGGGCTCAGCTGCACACTTGTACCTGCCAAGGCTGAAGTCTGAGGAGTTATTCTGACCTAGATGTGGACCTGAACTCAAAATTTCAGGAATTCAGTCTAAGAGGAAATCACAAGAGGAGCTTGGAAAGTATGTGGTGTTTTTTGAGAAAACATGTAGATCAGCTTTTTTCCCACTAATACAGATTGAACTAATCTTCCCATGTGGTAAGTGTATGGCTGTTTCAAGATTTGCTTTTTCTTCAAGTACATACTGCTTTAGCTTTATTCTATGGCAGTCATTAGAATTTCCTGGAGTTGTGTCATGATGAAGAGCAACCTTTAAGAACCCTATTTCTAAAGTTTGAATAGACATTGAAATTATGTATATAGGTAGGTGGGGTGTTTTTATAATTAGAAAAAAGCCTGCTAGAGAAATAAAATGCTTTAATTTAATTCCATTATTCCCCTTCATCATGACTCAATACCCAACAACAGGTTTAATCAACATGATCTATTTTCATTCAAATACTGTACACCTCTTGAAGTACCAGCACGTTGTCCATGTACGTGCTTGTTTGAGGTGACATGTGCAGATTTGATAGGGAGTTGGGGGAAAAAATGGAAGCTGGCTCTTAAATTATCTTTCTGGGAGAAGTTTCTCCATATGCCAGTCACTGTTTTTAAAAACAAGCTTTTGCAGGCAGAGGAGAAACTCTCTTCTCAGATTTGACTTATTGCCTCAATGGCGAGTTGAGTTATTCTCTGATATTTTAATCCGGTAGAATGCATATTAGTAACACCGCACTAACACACTTTTGAAACAGTTGAGCCGCGGGGGAGGAATGAGAGGGGAAGGCGGGAGAACCCCCAGGAAAGGAGCGGCGCCCCCCGAGCCCCCCGCTCCTTACCTGCAGCCG
>NW_009260182.1:13366287-13382365 GCF_000687185.1 Egretta garzetta
CCTTCCCAGTGTGTTTGGGGGAAGCCGTGCTGGAGGGAGCAGTGGCGGGGGATCGAACATCAAGCAGTGGCCAGACAAATACCAGTGGCAGCACTTCCCACCGCCTCTTTTTTTTGCCATGCCTCTGTAACAGAGCTCGCATAAAACTTTCTGCTCATTGCCTTGTTTTCCTTCTTGCAGTTGCTGCATCCCGGCTACCCTGGGTAGAAACGTCCACCCTTGTTCTCTGTTTGATGTGGAAATGTTTTGGGCATCTTTAGGTAACATCGTTCAAGCCTTTCTAGGAGTGGCTGGAAGAAAAATGTTAGCTTTGCAGGTGTTACTTTCCTGTCTGACCTTTCATTTCAGGAGCTGTCTGCAGCTTGCAGATAGATGAAAGAACCATGCTCTCTGGAGAAGCACTATTCCACACAACACAAGATGAAGGAAACCACTTGGGGAACATGATTCCTAATCCAAGCTGTGTTAGGGGAAGCAACTTCTGACAGAGAATAAGATCTGCTGTCAGAAATCATTGCCTGTAGCCAGGATATGAGGAAAGGGGGGGGAGGGGGGAATCCTTCCTGGAATGATTGCTGTCACCAATACTAAAATATGGCATTGCTGGTCCAAGCTGTGGAGGGGAAGAAAGGAGATTATTTCGACTTCAGTTTCAACCATTAGTGCTGCTTTTTGGAATTAAGGCAGTGACAGCTGTTGAGGAAGGCAAAGGCTGAGATGTCCCAACCCTGCATCTTCTGGCAGTAAGGACCCTCAGATTTTGCTTCCTAGTACATGCTAGTCTCAGTTCGTGTCAGAAGTAAGCATGTGTTTTTTCATCGTCATAGAATGGTTTGGGTTGGAAGGGACCTAGAAAGGTCATCTAGTCCAACCCCCCTGCAATGGGCAGGGACATCTTCAACTTGATCAGGCTGCTCAGAGCCCTGTCCAACCTGACCTGGAATGTTTCCAGGGATGGGGCATCTACTGCCCCTCTGGGCAACCTTTTCCAGTGCTCCACCACCCTCATAGCAAAAAAATTCTTCCTTATATCTAGTCTGAATCTACCATCCTTTAGTCTAAAACCATTCCCCCTTGTCCTTTTTCTTAACTTCATGTTTACATTAGTTACTGACTTGTTGTTATAAGAGGCTATTTTAACACCACATGCCTCCTCTGACTGCACTGGACACTCCCCCCAGGCTACAGAATGTGGAAAGGTCTGAGGCCCAAAATAGGAGCGGAAAAACACATCTCCATGACAAAAAATGGAGCTCGTTTCCCTACTGTTGAGTGCCTTTCTGCTACTGTTATTGCCTAAAGCTCTTATTTGTTACTGCATCTGTGGGCAGGAGAAATTGGAGAAATGTAAAAATCCCATATCTCCTGCAAATGCTGAATGTTGATCCAATTATAAATCAAGAATATGTGCTGCATGTGCCTGCTCTGGGGTACTTACCCCCCATATCTCATTTGAACAGTCTGTCTAACTGTGTAACGCATATAGTGTTTATATTTCATTCATCAGTCAAGCAGAAAGAAGCTCAAAACCCAGTGGAAAAAAATCCCTGGTTCTATTGCAGAACAGCTGCAAGTGGGAGAATCAGCAAGTTTGGTCTCATGTGGCATTTCATAGCAATAGAACTGAGAAAACAGCTTTAAAGACAATTCTATTACCAACTGGCATAGAAACAATGCTGATGTTTACTTATTCCCACAGTACCCCAAGAGCTGATTATATCTAATGGGCAATATCAGAAATCCTTACATTTCTAGGGAGCTCTTTCTACCTACTTCTTAAAACCTATTTCAAGTTCCTACTAATTGCAAGTCATAATTTAAGTAGAATGAAAATATTCTGACTGAAAACTCAAAGCATGAATGTGCTGTTGCCTGTTTCAGTTCAGTGCTCAGATGGAGAAGTCTGAAAAATATCTTAAGAAAGTGGGAACTTGGCACCTCTCTGAATTTCATGGCTTTAAGAAATTGAGATGCATTTGAAAATCTTGGGCAGTGTGCATCCTTCTCTCCGTACAAGAGCCCTGAGCAGTGGCAGTCACTGGGCCATGGGCAGTGTCTGCTGGAGACAAGCAAGTAAAGGATGATGCTAAAAATCAATTACCACAGCCTGAAATACTCATGCTGCCAGTAAAACTTGTTAATATAAAACTAAAGCTTATGCTGGTTTCTTCTTCCAAATCTTATCCTGGTCCTTCAGAGTGCCTATGGTTCTCATTTATTTTCTGTTGAGGCTATTGCACCCTCAGTAAGGGCTGTAGGAGTTTAGTGGCAAGTGGCTAATGTGAGTCTGTGCCCAGGTGCAGGAGCAGACCTGTCCCCCCCACCAAGAGCCAGCTCCTGCCAAGCCCTGGTCCCCTTTGCACCCCTCGCAGTGGTGGGAGCTCTGAGGCATCGAACCTGCCGTCTGCCCTTGAGCTAGTCCCGGAAGGGGACAGCTCAGTTATTAACCCAAAGCTTAAGCCTTTGAATAGAGCCATTCATTGACTGGGAAAATCAGCTGACTCAATCCTCAGGCTGGTAAAGAGTAATGAAATTGTTTCAGAGAACAACTTGCAGAAAAGACTCCTTGAACACACAAAATCTGGATGCCCGCAGTAAGAAATCGTTTAACTCCTCTGCTCATTTAGCCCTCTCCATCTGTATGGGAGCCCATGTTGGGTAAGTTGGTTTTCTAGTAAATTTTCCTTACAATTTGTAGCCTCAAAGGGTGGTTGCAACATCCCCAGCACTGATTAACCAACATTGTAATCTGTAATGGCTTTCAATAGCAGTAATGCCAAGTATAATAGAAAACATAGTGAACTCCAGGTACCCCAGGGATTCCTAGAGATCTCTTAAATTCTGATCATCTGGCTGTGAAATTTTAGGTGCTTGAACTGCTTGCAATAACAAATAACCTTAAACCAATGTTAGCATTATCACTTAAAGAATCATATCGATACATAAAATACCTGGCAATGTGGTGTACCATATACCAAAATTACCCCATTTTTAATTTGATGACATTGATGTTTAACGGATGCTTATTTTGGACATACAAATGTAAGTTGCAAATCCTTGGCATGCTGACTAAATGAGTTCTGAATAAATGCAGTATTGAGTGAGGACCTGAAAATGAGACCAAATAATACGATTTTGTGCCTAAGCTAAATACAAAGCAAAAAGTGAGAAAATACCCAGTGATCTATGGATTTGACTTGAATATTCCCATTTTAATGAGGTAATGGGTAATATCAATGTTGAGGACTTTCAAAATGTGCTAATTGGAGAGTCTTGATTTGAAATTACTATAAACAATTCTATTTCATTATTCAGCATCCCAGTGAATGTAATGGAAAGGATGAAAATAACACCATAAAACGTGCTCCATCTTTAGAATTCTTTAGGGAAAAAAGTTTTCTGATTTATTTAAATTATGTGGGAAGTAGAAGATGAGTCAAATTGTGTTCTAATACCTGGTAAGATCTAATCTCTAATAGAAATGCTTGTCCATGAAAGTCTACATTCTTATACCTACTACAGACTGCATGAATAGCTGCATTTTAAATTATTATTATAATACTAAGTGACCTGAGGGCTACATACTCTGCAACTGTTCCAGATTATCTGAGCAGAAAGTAATGAAAATATAAGATGGCTCAAATTTAAGAGTTCATATCTTCCTTTTTTGTATCTTGTTGCCTGATCGCACAATGAATTCTTTGAACATTACCTGTAGCAAGAGTCACCCTTACATAAAACACAACAATTTTTATTAAGTATCGGATGTCTTCATTTTGTTTTAAACCCATCTTGAGTTGAAATTTTTCTGTTCTTGATCAACCTTTACTTGTCAAGTAAGTTCTTATTTCAGTACTTGTTGCTTTTTTTCACTGAAGTCACTGAGGCTTAATGGATTATTTTAATGTTCATCTGACCTCTTGTAGGATTACTCAATGCTGAAACCAAAGCATGTTCTTACTGAAACTGGGGCCTCCTACCCCACCCCCTAGTCTGGAGCACCATGGCTCTGTTACCTTGAGGGATGCTGTTATAGGCAGCCAGGATGCATCTCGCACCTGAACACCTTCAGCTCAGTTCGTGGCCTTCGGGCACAATGCTATCCTTTTCTCTTCCCATGTAGAGACAAAGCACTCCAGGGTGAAACCTTCCTAGGAACAAGGCACCTTCATCTGAAACCACGGTTTCCTTAAAGCTTGTTTTGAGAAGTGCCTATTTTTGGCTGTATCACTTGTCAGTTGATTCATAAAGGCAAGGCTGCATTTGTCATAGCTTTGTTAACTCTTGCTACACTATTGAATATGTCCAGGTGCTGGCTTTAATGAAGTACTTATGTTTCCATTATGCCTGGAATAATGTCAATACTCAAGAATTAGATTAAAACAATGAGAAAGCTGAGAGGAAGACAGTAGATTTGGTTATCTTAGGTAGTTGATTTTCTTTGCATGATGCTGTCAATGCCTGAAAGGCCAGGTGGATTAACTGACTGTCTTGAGAACGGGCAGGCTTGTGCTAGCCTTGCATCACATACAATTTTCCAGTTTATTATCAGTAGGACAGTGAAACGTGTAAGCTTCGAGCTGGGATGTCTCCTGCTGTTTTGAAAGACTTCATTTCATAGGGTTTTTTACTGGCCTGAAATGCTCTCTTTTCATCATGAGCAGAATGTACCTGTTCAGCTATCAATAGCAAAAGGCCTCCAACCCGTGTGCTACTGAGGCATCAAGAAGCAGTTTTCACAATTGCCACTACCCCACAGAGCTGTACAGGCATTAATGATGGGCACTGTGACCTCTCTGGCCTGGCCATGGGCTAAGATAAATACGCTGGAGTACAGTTAGCCCTGAGCGTAGCAGGACCTGGAAGGCACCAGGCTCACTCCAACTGTCCAGCCAACCAGATTTGCTGAGTTGCTGTTGTCCTAGAGGTAAAGTAGAATTGCTGGGAGAAGGTTGACTTGTCTTCATCAAATATACTCTGGAGTGGTTGTTGGACCTTTCTTACACTTCCTCATGAAAGAAGTGGTGCTTTGAAAAGTGCTGCTTTCTGCTCTTTCTCCTGTCCATGCTCAGTCTACCTGAAGGTGCTACCAGGTGTTCACGAATGTAATGATCATCTTTTTACCATCAACTCTGCACAAGGCGTACTAAAATGGTAAGAATACATCTAAGTTTTATTTCTTTAGCCCTACCTGCTCTGTGATCTGATCAAGACTAAAAGAGTTGATGACCTAACACTGAAACTCTACTTTGACAGAAAAGATTTTTCCCCAGCCCAAATGGGATTGCATGGAGCTGTAAGCATATGTACCACATGGCTTCATCTGTTTATGGTTTAGTTTATTCCACTATACTCTATATCAATGGCATTAGAGAGTCAACGTTTAGGGGGAAAGAGCACTATTAATGTACTCTTAACAGTTTTAAAAGCATACTGAGGAAACTGTTAAGACAAATTGTGTTTCTGTTGTTGACTGTGCTCTGCCATAGCCTAACTCCTACTTGTGTTAAACTCAGACTTTAATGTGCTAGTTATTAGTAAGGCTTAGTAGCTATGTATAAACACAAAAAGGATTCACCAGTATTTCTTTTAAAAATTAGTTATGTATATGGAGAAAGTGTTTCTTAGAGGCACTTGTCAGGCTTTCACTTACTGTAAAATTATGAAAGGAGAATAATAGCAAGGCATAATAGTTTCTTAAATGTTACTTGAGTTATGATCTCTTAAATTTATCAGATTAAAATGTAATGTTCACTTAAGCCTGTCTTATGAATATACTGTGTATGAACCCCCTTTATGTAGAAATATGAACATATAAGCTACATTCAGGCTGATAGCGGGTGAAGTTAAACTTTCCATGAGCTCATTTTAAGTAGGTGATGGTCATATTTTTTCGTTGGGAATACCTTTTTGCAAGGCTGTCAGATTTAGAGCACAGCTTCCAGAAAAAATAATTTTTTAATAACTACGCACTCGAAGTAAGCTGTCTGGCTTTTTCTAGGAGCTTTGTTAGAGGAAAATTGGAAGTGTCCAGGCAAAGGTGGTGATGGGTATTTTTCACCAGCTGCCTCAGAAGTCTTTTGGAGGACACAAGCAATCCAGTCTGCAGTAAAGGGCTGCTATACTTTGCAGTAAGCAGAGTGACACAGTCCAGGCAGGGTTAGAGGAACACAAGGTTGGAAAAAATCTCACATGAGGCCTGTCTTCACAAGACATCATAAGACTTCTTTCATTTTTACTACTGGTATGTATTTAAATCCCTGCATTCCTGGAGTATTTAGATTGATAGTTTCAGGTCCCTATAAAGAAATGGGTATCCTGATGTTCTGGCCTTCCTCAGGCTGACTCGCTTGTGCAATGGGTGGAGGTCATGTGCCTCAATCCCTGTGACTTTGAAATGGCAGATTATAGAGCTAGTTGGCAAGAGAATGGAATAAATACAGAGCATCAGACTAGGTTTCCAGTCCTAAGACTAAATATCCTTGTTCTAAAAACTTCACGAGAGGCAGACACGTTGCTATCATAACTTAACATATCTGAACTTTGGGTCATGAAAGAGGACTTCCTCATGTTCCTATTTAAGTCAGGATTAAAATGTTACTCTGAGTAACAACGGATTTTATTTTCACCAAAAAAAAAAAATCTACGTTATTCTTGGGGCTAAAGATTTTTAAATTGCAAAAAGACCATGTAAAAAGTGTGCAACCATGCTCAAATCATTTTTCATTTTTCTCAGGAGCACAGGGAGTTGTTTTAATTCCAAAGACATAATATCTGTCTGATCTATTAAACTAGAAGAAAAATAATTCTGAGAACAGAAGATGCCAAAGGCAGTTTAAGGAGTTATAGATATACATGACGTACAAAAATATTGCAGTGAAAGTTAATGCAAGTCAACATCTACAGTGGTCTTGAATGCCACATTGATTCAAAATCACGCAGTATTTGATGAAATGGGGATGAATTATCTTCAATGTCTTTTAGTGAACTCAAAGAATTCAGTTCAACGAACCATCCTTGGGAAGTGAAATGCTGAGGTTTAGTGCCTCAGAATAACACTGGGGGGTTTTTAAAGTTTGTGTGGTTTTAGTGTATTCCAAAGCTAATATTTTTTAGCTTGGTTTTTATTATTTTGGGTTTTGTTATTCTATAGCACTGCTTCTTGTCCTGCATTATTATTCTCTTCTGCTATTTAAGTGTATAATACTGACGATTTGGAATTTAGATCAGAAATCATCCTTTAATACTTCAAGTTATGCAATTATTGTTGATCTCCTGGTCTGATTTACATTGCTCTATGACAAAGCAGAACAATGATGTTGCATACAGTCAACTTTACAATGTAATTCTCAGGCCATAGGAATGCTATAGCTCTGTGTTGAAGGGGGAGCCTGGAAAACCAGTGCAGTTGGGCAAAATGTTTTACCCTTGCGTCTGGGCTGACAGTAAACAGCTGGAAAATAGGAATTGCCTGTAATATCTAACTTGGGAGGAGCAAGATTATGAAAACACAGTTCCTGTATTTGACCCATGGCTGCAATCTCTGGTGTCTAAAGTGGTGGCTGTGCTGATGCTTTTTCCTGTGACTGGGGCATCACCAACTCTCGCCTGAAGCTTGGGCTCTTTGAGGGCCAGATAAGGTTAAGTTCAGGATTCTGCTTTCTCCAGAGAAGGGAGATGATCTGATATACACTAAAAGATGTGATCTTCTTTCCATGTTTACTTGCATGAAACTTTGGACAATGCAATATATTCAAGACTAATTATCTGAGACAAATTAATAAATGCATTCAAAAGTAATTAGCTGGGAACTTACAGGCTAATATATCAGCATATACGTGTATATATGCCATACATTTCATTTCCCTAAGCAATGAGATTGAAGAAGAACTCAAAGCTGCAGAATTAGTGATTTTCAACAGTGAGATAAACCAGTTAGGGTTGTGTCAGCTCTACTGACAGTATGATTACACCAGGTCTGGTCTCTTGACAATGCAGAATTAAACATGATAACTTTAGTAGCTGATGTGCTGACATTTTTGAAGAAGTATCAGGTTTATTGCTGAAGTAAAAGAAAACTTTTCGAGAATTTTATTAAAAATTAAAATTAAGTAGAAAAAGTTACTACACTTTGTAGAGCTGAAATTTAAAGGAAGGGTAACAGTTAATCAGCTCTGAAATACATGTTCATAAGTAGCTTAAGTACTGAAATATATATTAAATGGAAATATTTTGGGTAGCTGCGAACCTAGAAGTTTGAATTTTTGCCTCCTGGAGGTGAAACAGAATATGGAATACTGTCTGCTTGCTGTGAATAAAAATTACTTAAATGAGTTCACCTACTGTCATCAAAATAGCAAATTTTAAGGAAAACATCACTTACAGTATATTAATATATTTTTCATTTACAGTATAATACAAACATGAAAGTGGAGGGGTTTGACCAAAGCTGCACCACTAATTTACTCTGTTCTGCCCATTTTCTTATGGGCTATTGTTTTTTCTGATCAATTTGAGAGACAGAAATATGAAAAGAAAATGGAAATGTGACTTGAGGGGGGGAAAAAAAACCCTTGTAATATCAACTCTTGTTCATAGTTTACACCTCTTTGTCACTGCTACATATCTGCCTGTGTCTTACTGAAGAGTCTCTAATGTTCCTTATGGAGCAAAGCAGATGTAAGGGTGGACAGAAAATCAGGCCTGTGCAGGCAGTGCTTTGTGCCCTGAAATTTAATAATTGGTTAGAGAGATATACAGGCTGCAGGGAGGGAAAAGGATCTGGGCTTGAAATCAGTGAAAGCTGTTACTTAACATTTCTGAAGTTGCTGGGTTTCTACTTCTTTACGGATGTTGGCACCTACTTAAGCAAATGAGAAATCACAGTTGCTTCCAAGACTAATACTTTAAATGTGCTCTGATGCTCTGCTGAACTGATTCAAGAGTTATCTTAAAAGTAAGATTATATATAGCACTTAAAGCACAGAGGATAATGATTTCTAAAGTGTACGCTGTCAGCAAAACATCTAGTGTAACATTTAATATCAAATATCTATTATGATATTGGTTTTCCTGGATGCATGTATTCCCATATGTTTATACAATGAAAAAAGAAGAGCCAGTCAGTTCTGACTTACTTTCAGTCACTGTGTATCTATGGAAAAGACACATGAAAGCTGTTCATTAGTAATTAAGACAGACTACTTACCCCTGGAGTTGCTCATCAGTACCTATTGTCTTTCCATCTTCAAGAGGAGCCTGAGCAGAGCACGGCAAACTTCACTGGTGCAGGTACTTCATCTTTTCATCTTTTCATTTGCTAGAAGTGCAATGCTGCTTACGGTAGCGACCCACGCAGCGGGTGGGAGAAGGGTTTATTGCTCACTGAAAGCAAATTCAAGATCACTTGGTCCTTTCCCTCTTGAAAGGAGGAAAATGTTTGTATTGCTGATGATTTGCTGTTGCTGCTGAGGGTGGCAGTGTGGTACCATCCTCAAACACAGGGAAACCCGCTTCTGCTTCAGCAGCCTTTCTGATTTTTGCGGGGCAAACATGCACTCATCCTCCATTCTCCCAGCCTGGGACATGGGCTCACGCTGATTCCAGACCAATAGAACAAGGCCTGATTCAGGTGAGGTGTACATAGCAGTATCTGTAAATAACAATTTTTTTAAGTTATCCATGAGAAAGATTGGTCAAGGCAAGTTGTGTGGGGATGGTTACCAGGGATGGGGATTGCAACTCTAGGAAAAGATTGATTGTTTTAGCTTTTAAGGCAAATGCCTTTTCCGAGGAGCTGGTGGATATAAGGGTCTTGCTGACTTGGCAGATGTGAAGAGCGAGAGGTTCCGTGTGCCAGCATGCAGCTCGTGTAATGTATATGGTTTATATAAAACACTGCCATGCCTTTGTTTAAAATGGTTGATGTACCTGCAGGAGCAGGACAGATGACAAGCTATGGACGTTGAGTTGTTTAATAACTATGGGCTGATGTTGAAAATATGTGGAGGAATGTGAAATTCAAATCTTTCTATACAGTATTGACTGCTGATGAGTTCCGTTTATGGCCAATGTTGCTTATGGGTGCAATGGCTTATTTCAGTCAGGAGCTTTATATAACTATAAATATTTCCTCGTAGCTGTGTTTAGATATCCCTTATCTAATCAGTTCTCTGTATTACGTGAATAATTCTGCTTGTTTGAATGTTGATGGGTGTTCCAGTAGTTCAGAGTGGGATTTCCGTCTTTGTAAACACTATAGGAAACTCTGGCTTAGTTATGCAGTACAAGCAGTTAACATTGTTAAAACTTAATTTCAGTTTTTTCATTCTAAGTTAAATAAACCTTTTAGCCTGTGCTAATGAAAAGACTGCCTAAGCTATGGGGAAAACTAATTCTGCTGTTTGGCTTTTAGTGGGTATCACTTGAAATGAAGCTATTAATTACAGGAGCTCCACCACAAAGCTCGTGTTGTTAGAGAGTAATTTCTTTCCATGATAGCATCTCTACAAAGTAATAAAATTGGATTATTTTGTCATATATTCTTGTGAGAGTTCACACTGAAGGAAACAGTGCATTTGGACGTGTTTTGAAGGAAACTCACTAATGAAAGTCAGGGGAGCTATTTACTTGCTTAAATAGTGCCAATTAAACATTAATTGAATTTTAAACTACTACTGTTAAACCTTAAATAGATATTTGGTTCAAGTTACATAGATTTTTTTCTAAGACTTCCATCAAACTGGTCTAGATTTGTTAGAGATAAAGATTTTTCTAAACATGAATTGAATTTAAACCCACAACCAGTACATTACTACTGTGTGTGAAGGTAAACACAGCATACTGGCATAAAAAAACCTGGAAGCTGTATAGTAAAAATGTGCACAGGCCGAAGGGAACAGACTAGGAATAATGTTAAGGTTAAAAAAAAGTAGTATTTGCATGTAATAAATCTTTGTTTTTATTGTTAGCTTTAAACTAGGTCCTTAGCAATATTTCTACACTTGTACACTACATAAGCCAAAGTATTGCAAGTGCCAATGCTGTTTATGCTGGCCAACTTGTGTTTAAGCAGTGGAATTATTAATATACCACATGCAGTTAAGAGACCAAAGATCTCAAAGCCTTCCTGTTATGGTACTGGCAGAGTTGTACCCAGTGTCAACATACTGGGAGAGCGCTCTACTGGAGGTTGGAGGGTTGCTAGCACTTCAGGAACAAGACTAAAATTACTTGCTGGAGCAAATGTTTTGACAAAACCTTACACTATTGAAACTGATATATTGGTGAAACAGTTTTTAAGCCAAAAAAAAATACAGCTGAAAAAATCATTTATGTGGGGTAGTTATGATTTTAACTGATGTGCCCAATGTCACCATGGCACTCTAAATCAGAGCCTCAGTATTGGCAAGCTTATGCGAATGTCTCTGAAGACTCTTCAAGTGAGCTATGTTACTGTATTCAGCCTGCAATGTTCACTTTCTAGTCTCTAGAATGAAAGGAAAAAATTGAGAACGATGAACACTTACGTTCCTGTTTCTGCAGCGTGCTGTGAATGCACATAGCTCAGTTTCACTACTCTTTTCATGGCGAATTAGTATGTTGGCATAGCACACATGAAAGTAGTTTGGAATACATGAGCTAAACAAATCTTGCAGCACACCGAGTGGTAAAGGTAGTATTCACCTACCAATGTGTTGTTTATAGATCTCAAAAAACTGGGTTTCGCTCTATTTAGAAATGCTTGGAAAAGTTTCTGCTAACCACCTCTCTAAACCTTAAGTTGCTCCCATTATTTAAGTTTGGATAGGTCAGAAAGCAGTTTCACCTGTAACAGCTTTTTTGTTTATTTTTTGCTATCATCTCCTTAAAGAAAATAAGATCATATTTGCAATCAAATTCTTTATTTTGAATTTGTTTGCACCTGCAGCTATAGTTTCTTTACTTTCCATTCATTTGCTGAGGGAAGAGCAGGGGGAAGCATCTACTACTTAGTTTCCTTTTAAACATACTGAGGCTTTTAAGTGTCAATTTAAAGTAACTATATTTTGGGGGGAAAAACAGTAAATAAGTAATTTCCAGTGTGTGACATAAAAGCTATAAACCTTTTAGGAACTATCAATCAACTGCAGCTCTGAAATGTGATGATAATAGTGGGAAAATTTATTGTGAATAAAAAGATTTTACAGGGTAAAGTAAACTTCATGGAATCCATGCAGGTTGCTTTTCACAAGTAAATCAGAAGCTGAAGCAAGTTTGTGTTTTGGTTCCCTTTTATTAGGGAGCTGTTTAGTATCCACATTCAGACAACACCAAGCCCAATACCACCCCTCCAGCTGGCCTGTTTTAACCTATATCAACTTTAAACAATGAGCTTTGAAGGTTATTGGAGTGAAGTAGACTGAAGCAAAGGCAGACCCAGAGCATTTCCACAGCTCCCATGGGGCCAAACTGAACTGAAAGCAATGCATGTAAAGGGACAGGAGTGTCACATCATCCCAGATGCTACTGTGCTCGTGCCTACCGTGGTGACCAGCGTGGAGGAAACTCTTGCTGCTTTGCCATGGGACTCACAGCAAAAGTATATCAGATGGTGTTTACACATCAAAACACATAGAGAATATTCATACAGGACAGCTCCTTTGAAAGCATGCAATGGCATGAACTCAAAAATGTCTGGGTAGGTCTCTCCCATGCATTTCTGACCATCTGCAGTGCTCCCTTGGGCAGTCTGCAGGGCAGCCTTCAGCCCAGGAGGGTTTTGCAGTGTGGAGCTGCCCAAGGATGTGGGCCAAACAGTTTCTGGGATGCTTTCTGCTATGCCAAGCCTGGGACCATACCCATATTGCAGACAAACAGTGAACTGTAACTGTCTTGTTAGCCCATGGATGCTCATCGACCAAAGGTGAGGTCTTTCTAGAGTCATCGCGGGGTGAGCTGTATGACTCGCATGCCATCATTGCTATAGCCCCTATGGCTACAGTGCATGGTCGCACTTGCAGCTCTTCAGTGCGGACACTTGCATAGCCTTGGGCAAGCCCCTGTCTCTTGAGTTTCCCCAAGAAGTGGTTTAAAAATTCTGAAGTGGCACTTTTCTTTCCAAGAAATTGCATAAATGCCACTCTGATAAAAACAAACAAGATTGTAGTGATGGTGAGTCCCTAAACAGCTGTGGACAACTGAGGGAGGTATGGGCAATCCTGGAAAGAGCTGTGCTTGGGAGATGCTTCTCAAATACCATCCCACCTCCCTCTCAGTCTGAAAAAGACCATAGGCCTGATAGAGGCTTCTGCTCATGTTTCAAGAAATTACAATATTCCACTGCACCATCTGGAAAACGCTTTTTGTTTCCTGAGTGGTGGCACTCAAGGAGGTGACTTGGCTGCTGTTCGTTTCAAGTTTCCAACTCTAGCCTGAATGACCGGTATTATTCTACTCTTGCACTGGATTTTGGCTGAAGTCCCAATTGCTACTGAACTCTGAATTTTTTTTTTTGAATTGCAGTTGAGGGAGTAAGATCAGGACACGGTGAGAAGAGCCCAAGGGATGTGTTTGGCTGGTTGGCATTAGGATTTTGCATTGCAGCGTTTCTATTGCTGCTTGTTTGCTCCTTGCTTCTTTCTTTTTATAGTCATGGTAACAGTTCCTTAGAGGGCAAGGTAAGTTTATAGATTTCCTTATTAAAAGGGTAATTGAAGGAAGGACTCAAGAATGATGGCTTATTCAAGAGTTGCTTTGTTGATGGATTCACAAGGATGCTGGGGACTGGGATGGGATGGAAAGGGATACTGAAACATGAGCAGGAAGGTAAAAAAGGGATTGTGAGAAGAACTGGGTAAGTCTGGAGTGGTGACAGTCATTACTGGTGAGGGGACCTGTCCTTCCCTCCAATAAAATAATGGTAAGGGTGAAGTTGCCTTTATTAAACAAAACTTAAGGGATGGATCATAAATACCCAATTTCCGCTAGAAAGAAGTAATGAGAATTACCTGGAAGACTTCTGGTAGAATGTTCATTTATTGGGAGACTTGTACAGATGTGTGTTTAAATAAATAACTTTAATGTAATATTCCAGTCAGCCATCTGGAAATAGGGTCCATCTGCAGACCTTTCAGATCCACACCTTGGGGTGAAAAAAGGATGAGGGGAAAAAATAAAAACCAACTGCTACAAATTGTCTCCTTTGACTAAAGAATTAATTACTGGTGAGGACAAGAATGATATTAAATGAACTGGAACATTAGCAAATAGTCTAAAAGCTAAATAAGGACTGTAAAGGCTTTTCTGCAGGTGACAAATACCACTTCAAAGTAGCTTTTAAATTTATTTTATACAAATCTTACTATATAAGAAATGTAGGCGAACAACACATTTCATAAATGAGTGCATTATGCAGTAGATCTTCAGCTTGTCAGAGCTCTCCATTGCTCCTATCATTATGTTTTGAAATATATTAAATATGTGCAAAACACTTGCTAGGTCTCACTTATCGGCATTTAGAGCAGTGAGGATGGACTGCTGCATAAATTATGCAATACTTTGATTAGTATACTGTAAATGCTGTCACCTTTAACTTACGGTCTTAGACTACATCTAGGAACAACTTAAAGCAATGTTATTACTGGTTTATGGAGATATAACAAGTCTTCATGCTTTAAACTTAGTTTAGCAGCATTTCATTTAGAATTTCTTACACACAAAGGCACAGCAATTGTAATAAATGGGAGATAACCTAAATCTTTTCCAGAGAAAAGAAACAGATTAAAAACCAAGACGAAAAGCCTTATGTAAAAAATATGAAAAGAGAAAGTATTTTTATTAAAAGAAGGGCTACTAGGAAGTGAGAGTTAAAAGAGAAAAAGCAACCAGGAGATGGGGGAAGGGAGTAAAAGAAAGTGAAACATTAAAAAATGAAAGAAAAATTAATGCTGAAGCAGGAACTGAAGGGTGGCAATGGGAACTATGTAAGAAAAGACTAACAGCTTGAGGTTGGCACTGCTGGTGTTTGTACATGCTAATGTAGCCCCCGTTGGTTATTCCAGGAGCTCTGTCAGTTTAAATGAGAGCTTGCTTTGGGAAAACGCACTTTCCTATTCCATACTGCTAGGCAGGCCTGTGCCACAGTGCTGGGTAATGCTTTTCCCTGAATTCCAGGCTGTTCTTTAAAACAGGGTATAAAAAAAAAATCTAATAACGAAAAAGTCAGAGCAAAAGAGAAGCAGAATGGACTGGGGCTAATCTGCCAGCGCTCAGAGGAAAAAACATTTTTCCCTGCCACAAAGAACCTTATTGTTCCAATGTTAAGTACTCAATTTTGCCTGCATTTAAACCAAGCTGTCCTAAAGTCTGTTCCCTTGCAGTGGCAAAGTGTGTGCCCTTACTGCAGCAGGGAACAGTGGGGCAGCCCCAGGGAGGAGCCCACCTCTGCCTCTTCTAGGGCTGTTCAGGTTTTTTCAGCCTGTTTATATTGATTTTTTTTTTTGGTAGCAGAGTGTGTGATATGCCCTTTGCAGCTGGGAAATCTCACCATGCGTTCAGCATGTAAGTGTTGATGTTACATGGGGAAAAAGCCCATGAGAAATATGAGCATTTAGGGAAATATTGGATATTAATGACTGATATCCACATGTCCTTCTGGTAAATTTTATTAAGGAAACTTCAGTGTATACTGAAGGCTTTGTCGCTAAGTGTTGAAACTCAAAATTTCATTTGCTCTGGGTGAGGAAACTTGTGTGCATGGATTTTTTTTTTCTTATAGCTAATAAAAATTAGGCAAGTACCACCATGCGGTGCATTGCCCTGGTAGGGCATCTAGTCAGGAGATTCTCTCCAACAATATTAAAGAATTTCTCCTTTATTTCGCAGGAATGAAGCTGCTATTAATGGAAGCAAGCTGTTATTAACAGATAACTACTCACACAGTACTTCCAATTATTTCCTCCTACAGCCACACACACCTCCTTGCGCTCATTACCTGGTGAGGAGCTGGAGAGGGCGGGCATGCTGCTGTGTTTGCTCCTGCAGACCAGCTTGGCATAGTCATAAGAGAAGACATGGAGATGAGCGGCAGGGCGGGGGG